>NW_027286874.1:92730789-93330789 GCF_022747635.1 Hetaerina americana
TAATTTGTTATTTCAGTGAGTTTATGGCTCTCACCAGAAGACCCACTCATGCACACTTCATCAATTACTATAACATTATCTGAATTTTCTTTTTTAAAAATTCTCAGTCATAACTTCAGTCCTCTTCTGACATTACACGATAACACTTCAAAGCTTACTCCGTCTCCAATGTCAAGATCTCGGTCTACACACGTTTATTCTCCCTATCAGTAGAACATTTTTGTTGTACCCGTGGTAACCTTATTACATTATTAATAGATGGTCTATCTATTTTCATGATTAATTTTTCGGTTTAATCTTATACTAACTGCCACTCGTGTTACGGACTTTTTTCTATTGTATCTCTCAATTTGTCTTCAAGTTTTCATTTGTGTGTGATTGTTACTCCTTAACTCAGTGTGCAGATCTTCAGACACTGTTTGGAATATCCATATAATTATAGAACTTCATGCTATATTTCTCATCCAATTAATCTTCTTTCATTCCGTTGATCTTCTAGTTGTTAGGGTGGATTTTTTTATCAATAAATTTATCGCAAAGTACCTTAATTCCTAATTACTTCGAAATGACTTCTTCCAGTACTGTATAATTCAAGGCAATTTTTGATATTTAAATTATTTTCCTGATGAAACCACGCATTGCTAATTTTTGTTGATGGTTTTAATTGCACGCTTCGCTTTTTTGTGATTTAAAAATATTACTTTGCAATTTGCCTTCATCATTTTAAATAATGACTATATTTCCCGTTTGTAGTAAAATACGAGACTCAACATTTCATTCTACATCTACATCTACATAATACCCCGCAAGCCGCCGCAAGGGCGTGTGGCGGGGGGTGTTAGGTCACCAACCGTAAAAAAAAAAAATACCACATGCAAAAAAAAAAACAACACGGAAAATTACACCCACAGCAGCGCACACACTCATGCAAAAATCCCTTCATCCAATACTCATGCAAACACATATACCGCAAAACAACTAAAAAACTGCACCCCATGATGCAGCACGAAAGACATTCTACAACACGGAAGCCAGGACACAACAAGCAAGAAATTGAAACATCACTACCACATGAAAATGCACCACGAAACACTCTACCCCCAAAGAGTCTCTAATTGGCAGGGAATGCGACCCAACGTTGAGGGTCCTCTAGCGGATGGATGGATGGGGTCGAAATAATTGGGGCGAGTGCGTGCAACGGGTGCCCTCGGAGACCTTTGGGCGGAGCGGGCGGCGACCAAAGGCGTCCGGGCGCTCAAATCCGCGTGTTTTAAATAGAAGGTTCAGTACTGACTAAGGCCGATCAAGTTAAATATTTAGGGGTTGTTCTAACACCACGCCTCTCATGGGGTGCATATATCAGGATAATATGCGGATCAGCTTTGAAGAAACTTGGCTTCATAAAACGGGCGGTGGGGAAATGTAATGAAAAAGTTAAAGAGAGGTGTTATTTTGCTCTAGTTAGACCTCATTGGGAATATGCCGCAAGTATTTAGGATCCTTGGGAGAATGTTTGGCAAATAGAATTCGATAAAGTCCAAGGCAAATCCGCTAGATTCGTTAAAAATTGTTATGATAAGAACACAAGTGTGACAGGTCTCTTAGAGGATTTAGACTGGGAGCCACTTGACATACGAAGAGAACAAGCGAGACTTAGACTTTTAGAAAGGTTCAGGACAAACGAGTTTGACAATGACACTGAAGGAATTCTAATGACCCCACACTTCTAAGGTAGATCAGACCACAAGGATAAAATAAGGGAGATAGATTCCAGGACAGATAGGTACAAATACTCATTCTTTCCCCGAACAATCAGAAATCATAATAGTAAGAAACCGAAATCACTTTAGAAATATTAAAAACATTGAATTTACAAGTCGGGGCAAAGTTAACACTGCAAAGCTGTTAGGTATACTTTCAGGTGCATGTGTATGTAAGATGTAGTTTGAGTGTTTGCATGTGTGTGGGGTGTAAGTGTTCATGCATTAACGTATGCCATGTTTTTTTTGTGGATGTATGAATTTGTGGTTCTTGCATGCGGTTTTTTTTTCTTATCTAAATTACGGGTGGTGTCCTAACACCCCCCGCCACACGCCCTTGCGGCGGCTTGCGGGGTATTAGGTAGATGTAGATGTAGATGAACGTTGCAGGTAGCAGGAATTTGCCCCCGCGGAGAGGGACGAGGGATTGAAAGGGAAACTTAAAAACAGATGAACGGAACACGAATGAGGTCATTCGGAAAGAATGGGTTATTATAGCAAAACACATAAGGTTAGTGAATTAGTTTAGTTAGTTTAGTTAGTTTAAGAATGTGAATCATTCTTAAACCATGAGAAATATTTTGGATTTTACATCCTCTTATTAGTTCCTTGATATGAATTTTGATTGGAAATATTTAATAAAGGGAAATAAACAAATATATTTGACCTGATCTCGCGAATGTTATCATGAACAATGGGCTACTTTTTCAGTGGAGATATCATTACAGATATTTCGACAGACAAAAGTAGTATACATGCACATAGTGGGAATGTATGTAGTATATAATCCCGGAAATGCATAGCTTTATCGATCTTACGATATTCCAGCTCCTGGTTATGAAAAGTTTCGGTCCAAAATAACTTTTTAATTATGAGCGTTTCTTTTGGGATTCACATTATCTGATTTGCCTGTTATATTTTATTCTGAAAAGAGTAACATGTCATTGAGAACGTTAGTGCTGAGAATTCAGCTCCATTTACTTTTAGATAGACTGGTAAAGGGAGCATGATAAATATGAGGGTTATTATAAATGATTTTTATTTCTCCAAAATCAGATTTTGAAAATTAGCTTTATCAAAGAAAATACATTATATGCTAGAAAAGTGATTTTTTCCATATCGTATTATATATCATTCAATCGTGATAGCGCTTTTCCATAGTAACATGTAAAACAAGACTGGCTATTGTCAGGCTGAATAGTGTGACGTATTACTAGGAGTAAACTGTTACTTTCATTCATCGTATCAATAATCCTTGTGAAAATGCAGACCAAAAATTTAATCTCAACCATAGAAATTCATCAAAAAAACGTTTCCACCGCAAGCAGTCTTCAGCTCTCTTATTAGTTTGATAAATTACATCAGATATCACGTAACACTAAACTGTGTGGTGTGAATAATCCAAAAACACTGTTTTGGACGGGGTGATGAACTCCTATCCCCTGCGGTATCCTCTAAAAATATTAGGTGCACCGAGAAATACAGCTTGAATGTATTGAAAGCATTAAGTTGCTCGAATTTGAACCTTTATCCACAGGATAGGAAACAAACTCCGTGGATTTGGTTATCACCTTGCCATAAAAAAGGTTACCAGAAATAAAAAAAATATAAACGGTAGTGAAAATCCTTTCATAAGCTCCATTTAATTTGATTAAAATGTCTTTAGATGCGCCGGAGCGTCATTTTAATGACATATTATCGTGGCCATACACCTCTCTCCTCGACCGCCCTCGCTCTCTTCGCACCCCACTGTGCTCGCTCCCCCAAGCCCGCCCGGCCTCCTCCGCTCGACCTCCTTCTGTCCCCGTCGCAATGACTCTCCCTTCCCCAAAGCCGCCCCCCATCGCAGTGCCTCGGGTCCCTTCCACCCCTCCCTCCCTCACGCCGATAATGCAGGCCGTGCATCATTTTAAAGCCCATTGAGAAGATATATGTACCTCCGTAAAAGGCACGCCACCTCTCGCGGTGTACGCGAGTATGCAGAAAGCATTGCCTTTGGGCGAATAAAAGAGCCATTCTTCTCCACGCTCGCTCCCCTCCTCCATCTCGACTATCCTTCCATCCCTCCCTCCCCCTCGCCTCCTCCATCCCCCGTCCCCTGGCTCCCACACCACCACCCAACCATCGACGCTCCACGTCCCTTTGCTTCCATCTGCGACCGCAAAGCGCGGCGAGCGGGTATACTGTGAAATCCTCCCGCTACACAACTCTCATCCCACCACTCCTCTTCCCAGCGCCGTTCCCCCCCCCCACACCGAATCCTCTGTATCCGAAATAAAAGTTTATCTCGCGAGAAAATGAAAACAAGGAGTGGCGGCATACGTTACTTTCTGGCATAAACAGGCAATAACCGCGGAAAATTTTGGAGTGGTCCGTAATTATCTGGTTTGACATTAAAAAAAACAAGTGAATAATGGCAGAAGATTTCCCGGTTACGTTTTATTCGTTGAAGTCTTATTGTCAGCTGCTTAGCTGGTGAAGTATTCTACCGATGTAACGGAAACTTTAAGCGAGAGAACGTTTTAATAGAGCCGTTTTACTAAACCCAGTAATACTTTAGCTAAGAGAATATTATTTAAGGATATGGTTCAGTTACGTAATGGGTAATGATTTTGGTTGTGAACCCGAAATTTGCTGAGCTCGTATTTGGATTTTATCTTTAGATGTCTCCAGCTAACCCAGACTGTTTGACGTTCTGGGTACCTAGACTTCCGAATTTACTACAGTCGCAGCGCTCGGTGCCCCTCCTGTACCGTACGCTCGAATTTCTAATGCCGCAGGGCTCAGTACCAGAGGAGCTCTAGTCCTAACCGTTGAAATTACCCAGAGCGTTTACGTGTAATTTGGAATAATAATGCCATACATGTCGTACGGAAAAATGCTTAATTTTTTGTGACGACATATTTTCTGTCGATTCAGAATTTTTTAATACTCCCTTTTTTAAATTAAGTATTTCCTTTTAATATATAAAAAATTCGACTCAAATTATGATGCATTTTTCCTTAACAATTTATCGTATGGTGGCGTATAAATTTATTGATTTACAATTAATTTTAACTTAATAACCTCTTGTCTCTTTAACCTACCTTCCATTTTTAAATAAGGGCAAAGATAGGCAAAATACATAAACCACATAATGGAAAATTATTTCTTTCACGATAAACAAAACAAAAATTGGCTGATTTCATTACTAGCCATCTCGACACTGAGGCTTATTAGCATTTTATTTGGGTGATATTAGTATCGAGAATAGTTTAATATTTCAAAAATGTCGCCAGTGACCTTCATATGAGTACATTTTGATATAATTTTAAAAATACACCCTCTTGAAAGAGACTCATGACCAACGCGCACGCAAAGCAGTGTATACAGATGGCTTGAATATTCTGAGTCAAGAGAAGCTATTCCAGGCTTGCATCATGATGTCGGCGTTAGAAAATGGCCAATTGTGTGCTGCATCTTGAGTGTTTTTAGAACCACACGGTTAAATTTGAGGATGAACATTTGCTCGACCTAAAAGTTGAGACTTATTGTTACCCTTTAATCGGTTGGTGGATATACCTTAGTCTATTAATCTCTCCTCATGCAAACGATAATATTAGCTAATTGTAAGGTGTAAGGGTAATCATTTAAAAAGAAAGGTCAAGGTAACCAGATTCTTTGCCAGTTTATACAGCGTCAATGCGTATTTTAGTTCAGTCTCCGCTCATTCCATTGGAATTTCAAGTTAGCAATGACATGAATAAATATATTTTTCATTGAAATTTGAAAGCCAACAGATGTTTAACTGATACGAGTATATCAGCTAATTAATGTATCAAACTGTCCAATTGATCATATTTAGAGATAATTAGAGTTCATATCTACCTCTCTCCCTTTATGTTCCCAAATATGTCATCCCGAAATTAGGTTTTGAATGAGTTTCCTCGTAATACATTTCCAAATTTATGACATCTGATAAATAGTTTTTTACTAATCAAAGGAATTTCTTTAACCTAAGGATACCATAAATTGGGCGAATTTCAATGCTTCATCCTGTAATGTGCATAGCATGAAAGATGCTTTTGTTCTAAAAATAAAAAAATAAGTTAATGACATCAATTTGGTTAATTTATTAAATTTACTCATTTCATTTCATTCATTTATTCATTTTATTTCATGTCATAAAACATCACTGCTGAGTGTCATTTTGTCTCAGGTATGTCGTCACCATTCTTTCTTCCATTTCAGAGACTTTTTTTAAAATTTAGACTGCTCTATACTGACAGACAGCTGGATATCCCTAAGAAGGCACTACAAGTCTAGTAGGTAAAGTTCTACAAAAAGGGTGCATCTAGCTTTTATTCATGAAAACTCGTTTCAATTTCAGATGGACGTTAAAAATTGCTTAGAGGTAAAAATGAGGACAGGCGAAGTTAGAACAGCGGTCCCATGGCGGCGAGATATGTATATTCTCCTTGGGTCCCTCCCTCCCGCAAACCTCCAGCGTCATCGCAACTTTTTCCTACGAAATCTTTCCCCGCCCCGTTAGCCCTCCGCCTCCGACGCACCCCACTCTCCTCCCTCGCCTCCACCCGTTCCATTCAACTCTGATCGGTCGTTGATCCCGTCAGCTCGCTGCCGTTTATTACACCCCCCGCATTCGTGCCACTGTCCCGGCCCCCGCTCCCTCGCGGCCTCTCTCCCTGCCTTCCATGCCCCCTCCGCACAAGCGTCCTCTGAGGGGGCTGCTCCCTCGACGGGACTTCCTCCGTTCCCCCTCCTCGTCGCGAGTACTCCTCTTCTTCCTTCGCCAAAGTACATCCCCCTCGCCAACCATGCCCTTTCATTGTTGCCGTATTTCATATCCGCCTCTTTCAACCCAATCGTTTAGCCGAGACCGTCCTTGTTCTTCCATTTCCATGACAGTGAGACAGGAGATTGCACACGCGCGGTCTCAATTTCGCCCAGATGAATCTGTTTGTCCTTTATAGGACGCTCAAGAGAACGCGTATTTTTTTCCATTATTCTTTTGGAATATCAACGGACGCTTATCTCAATAATAATTTCTTCATTAATTAAATAAAGAATACAATACAAACAACTATTCTTCATTTAATTAACATGAATTTCCACAAAGTTGAGCCGGGAAAAATTGAATAATTTCTTCATTGTATTCTTTCAGCTAATTCGACTACTGTGTCCACCGTCAATGACTAATACTGTTTTAGGTCGAAATATTATCATTGATTTGGTGTGGTACGTACTTAGTGTCCATGACGAGGGTCTTGTGGTGATAACTTTTTAAACAGGACCTTCGGGTCGCACCATATACTTTTTTGTTCGAAAGAATGATCGCCAAGTGGGGGAAAAATTTACGTATCTCCCTTAGTGCTTGTAGTTAAGTTAGAGCGAATGCCAAATCGTTGCACTTCCCATTCTCCTTCCGAAAATTAGCATTGCTGAAAAATCAATAGGTAAAAATCTATATATATATTTTGCCTCAGTAAAGTGATCGCGGACGTAATGTAGTACTCTACAGTTCTATGAAGAAGCCTTCTGCTCTATTAACATTTCACTCGTGGTGTGCCCGCCGACCCAAGAGCCCTGCCAATTTTGCCGCCACCCCTTTTCTCTTTTTCTTTTCTCTCTCCTCGAAATCTCTCCTCCGTTGCTCCATTGAAGTCTCCGTCCCTATCCCTCTTTAAGATCACCTGCAAGGAAGCGAGTGAGAGAAATTGAGAGAAAGAGCAATGGACGGCGGATCCCTCAAACACTCCGCTTTGGACGGAGTGTGATTCCGTAGGAGGAGGACCCACCAGTCACCAGTCTTTGCACTAGACACCCAATGCCAAACATGGGTTGGGGTTGATTGTGGTCGAACGAAGTAAGGGAGAGGATGAGAAGAGATGCGAGAGTAAGGTTATCCAGGGTGCTATTTCTATCCCGGGCCCAGCTTCCATCTTGTGCAATGAATGGTAGCTAGTTTTAGGACGTTATATATCGTGGTAATGATAACAAAGGCGAAACCCTTGAGTGCCGAGGGAGGTGCGGAAAGCCCGGAGGAAATGGGATTGTAGGGTGAAGGGAAAAGGCTTGGGGGGATGTTTACGAGAGTGGGAAGAAAGAAGTCCATTTTTCATTCTCAAGCCCTCCCGAGTTCTGCAGCGAAAATTTCTGCGATGAAATCGTGGTTTGGACGTTTCCTCGCGGCTTTGTTAATGAAAAATAATATAGTCAGTAATAAAGGTTTCAGTTGGAGCGCCAACCATTATTTTGAATAACAGGGGCATTTTGGAACAACATGAAATCCGTAATTTATTCGGTCACCTAACTCTTAAATGGAGCAATAAAAATTTCCTGAAATTTGGAGAGTGAGTTCTTCATACTTCAACTGAATGACTAAGTTTCCCTTCATGGCAATTTCTTAAGATATTTTATCATTTGTAAGAGACCTTTTAACTCTCCTCCGAGAAATATGGAATTCTTTACTTTCAAATAGGCTTGCATCTTAAGTATATATACGCCCACAGAAACAACACTTAGTGTCGATTGACTAAAGATACCCAGTCTTTACAGAGAAATTCATATATCAAGATTCAACCATTGTTGGTGGTCACTTTAGGATTTCTATCTTGGGGTTTACTGTGTGCAAGTTTAATTTTCGTAAAGCGTAAATATTTTGCACCCTTGCTGTGGGCGCTATGTTGTAGATTCTGTCTTATTTGAAAAATTGCTTTCGGTAACTTGTGGTGGTATGTCAATATTACCTCTTGTTTTGAAGTAAGAAAAGCAGTATTATGTTTTAGCGAAAGCTAAAGCCTGAAGTAGTTTCAATTTTTACATTTTCAATCATTTGAATTTAAACGAAGCCATAAAATATGACTCAACCCTGTCGTAGCAGATCAACCCTACCTATCCTAAGGAAAGTAGTGGGTGTATAAAATATTTTCAGCATTCATACACGGCGTCGAGGTATTCTTAAATTTTGATTTCACATTCAGATCCCTCGGTTGCTTCGAGACAAAGAAGGTCAAGGTATTAAAGAAGCTTTTTGTCTTGCCTCGAGATGCTCTCTAGGAGTTGAAACGGTGACCACGGACGGGGAGTTGGTTTCATCGATAATTTTGAGGAAAGGAGAGGGAACGTTTTTGATTCGTTTCTTTATTTGCGGGAGTACTTCTTTATTTAGAGAGCGCAGAGACCGTCGGGAGGAGGAGGGTAGTTGGGGTGGTGTGACGAGGAGGCGTTTCACGCGCGGGGGGGGAGTTATTTACGCGGTTGAGAATCGGTGTGTGGGCGGGACGGGGGGTGTGGGGGCGTAAGGGGGAGGTGACGATCTGAGAGGCGAGCGAGAGAGGTGGAGGCGACGACGGTTTAAGAGGAGTCGCAGGGATTGGATCGTTAAGAGAAGTGGATGGCTGCAAAAGGCGAGGACCTCCAGGGTTTGCATCTGGGAATTTCTCTAAACAGAAGACAAAGGAGTGAGCGTTGTAGACGTGGAGCGAGTACCTGTTGTCCCAGTCTTGACCCCTTGTGGTAGCGAAGAAGAAGGCTCGCGTTGGCTCATTGCGGTCGAAAAGGACTGCATATCCCTGTGTCTCCCCTCGCCCCCTCCTTCCCTCCTGAGACTCCTTTTATTACCATATTTCTCTCGCTCGTCTTGTCTTTTCTCTTTCTCTCGCATTGAGAAAATGGAAAATGTGAGGTTTCATATCTCTGAGAAGAATATGATCCTTTTTTACGTTTTTCAAGGCCTTAAATTAACAGAAAGAGAACGCCAACGTGACAGTTCTCGCGTAAAGTCCACGAAACCGATGAAATACCTACATCCCGAATTCACACTTGAGTGAAATTCACGACGGAGTGCGTTTCTTGCTAAAATACTGCCTTCTCGACAAGTATACACTTTTTTTATTCCAATTCTTTGAGAAAGGTCCTTATTAAAGAAAAATATTGTTGTTTCAATTTTTGAGTATCAATGACCTTATCAACTATATAATATATAATGGTTTTAGGACCTTATCAACTTTTGGAATATTTTTTAATGTATTATACTTCTCGTAATTCAAATTCTCCTATCATAGAAAGCTATCCTTATCAGTGAGTAACTATGTGATTTTATGGAAAGGAATAACATATCAACGTTCTTTCTATCTTAACTCTAACTTCAAAGTTCACCATCACTCATTATTAAAACACGCCAGTTCTATACATTATATATATTATATATATATATATATATATATATATATATATATATATATATATATATATATATATGATTAAAGAGGCATGGGAAGAACTGGAGGTAGGAATGAAAGTGGGTGGGGAATTCGTAAAATCAGTTAGGTTTGCTGATGACCAAGCTTTATTTTGTCAGTCATCCAAGGGGTTGCAAGCAATGCTGAGTGAATTGGAAACTCAGTGCGACAGGTATGGGATGGGAATCAATATTAATAAAACAAAGGTTATGCAATTTTATAGAAAGAAAAAGGCTAAGCTAAACATTAAAATAGGAGGGAAAAAAAAGTGTTTTGGACCAACACGGTCAAAGTAGTAGGGACGTAAGGAGAAGAATTGCGATAGGCAAAGAGGCTTTCACAAGGAGGGAGTTGATGAGAGGGACGATGAGTAAGGATATTAAGAAAAGACTCGTAAAAACTTTGATATGGAGCGTAGCTATGTACGGAGCGGAAACGTGGTCATTGAAGCAGTAGGATAGACGTAGACTTGAGGCTTTTGAAATGTGGGTGTGGAGAAGAATAGAGAAGGTGAAATGGACAGAGAAGGAAGAGAACAAATGAGGAAGTACTTGGTATGGTGGGTGAGGACAGGGGTTTGTTGGGAGAAATCCTATGGAGGCAGGAAAGTGGATGAAGGGGTATTGACCGGCAGTGGGATGTTGAAGACTGTGATACAGGGGAGAATGTTAGGCAAACGAGGAAAGGGAAGGAACAGGATAGGTATGTTGGAAGGGATGAAGGGCGGAAGAAGGTACTCAGAGATGAAGAGAGACCTGATGTAGGTATTTTGCTAGGAGTCACAAAATATTTATTTAGGAGCTGTGTCCATCCAAAAACCTACCTTAACCGGTAGATTACCTCATAATAATAATTATATATATGTATAAATAAATAAATAAATATATATATATATATATATATACTCATATATACAGAAACAGATATAAGGAAAAGGGATAGGAACACACATAAAGGACGAACACAATAGAGGTGGGGAAGGCGGAATCGAACGGATCACAAGAGTAAAAATATTTCCTTGACCGGGACTCGAACCTCGGATCTTTCCACTTGCCGGGCGGATGCTCTTAGCCACTTGAGCTATGATATAAATTATTTTATTCGGTTCAGAATATTACAGAGTTTGTTAGCATTATGCATAATATCAGGTCACAGATTATGGGTACATCATGTTTTTCTTTAGTATAAGTGTATACATGGATACATACATGATACATATACCACATACATATACTATACACTTGTACATACATACGCACACATGCACATCCACACGCACATACATAAGCATATGCATACAGACGCATAATCGTGAATTTGACCATTAACATTTAGAAAGAAAAAAAAAGAAAGGAAGACAAGGTCCACAGATATTAGGAGGGAGATTTTAGCTAGCAATGGAAAATTATGTATTGTAAGAAATTATCAATGGCAGGGTTGAAATTATCGATTCAATCAGTCATTCAGCAAAAAAAAACTCTTCAACGATGGACGAAGTGTGTCCGGCACCGGGTGGCTACCGGACATCACTTCCCAGAGTTCTGATCGTGGCTAGCGTCGCTCCGGTCGCGACTCGATCCCGGGCGACGAGTGCTTCGCCGTTTCCCGGGACGCCTCGTCCAACGGGTCGACGAGCGAGGACGCGGCATTTCGCCACATCCCTCCCCCCCGGCCTCGTCCGAAGAGGAAGAGCCAGCCGTGGTCTCCACGAAGACCGGGTTACTCGGCAGCGTTCCACAGGGGGCCTTCTTCGAAGGAGCACCGCTGGGGGCCGCCAAGGGGCAGGACGCACCCTCGGGGAGGGTCGGAGTGGCGGACTGGGGCTCATCTGCGAAAGGGTTGTGGTCGGGAAAAATCAGGGGAGATAGTTGCTTGTGGTCCGTATCTTGAGAAGCGCTGGGAAGATCGTCGACACATTGACTGTCCTTAATGGGGAAAGAAGATGGGGTATGTGGGATTTTTGACTTTGGGAAACTTGTATGCGGGTCGACTTCCGGGGTCGGTGACGCTTCCTTTACAGTCAATGATAAAGGGGTCGAGGGATGAGCTGTTGGGGACTGGAAAACATCGCAATCAGATGCATCCTCCTCACCTGTCACCAGAGGTTCTTGGGGTGTTTGAAACCCGTGATGCAAGGATTGCGTAGCGAGGGCGTCGATGGCGTGAGCGGGGGGAGGGGGGGCGAAAGACCATCCCTCCTCATTTGACGAGCTCACGGAGACGGGGGCTGGAGGTCGTGTGATATTAGGCGAGGTGGTAGGTATGTGAACCATTTGTAGAACGGTATTCGAGACCAGGAGCTTGGGTTTGTCTGTCCTCTTCTTTTTCGGTTCCCTTTCCTCCGTTGACGATTTTCGCTCCCGCTGACATTTCCCTCCAATTGAAGGGAGATGCGGGGGACCAACGGGAGCAGCCGGGACCGCACCCTCGATGAGTAGAAGCGACCGCGCTCTCTCCTCCACAGCCACTTCGGGCTCGTCCATCTCCACGGCGGCGTTAGGGTTGGAGGGCATCGTCATTGCCTCCACATAGCTCTTACCTCCCTGGTTCCGAGGGCAGGTCTTGCGCTCGTGGCCTTCTTGATTACAGCGGGCGCAAGTGCGGCGCTGACCCTCATAGATGATGATGGCCCGGTTGCCGCCGATGTGGAGGTACGAGGGGATATTTCTCTCGACCGTCATCCGCACAACCCTGGTGCCAGTAAGCACCCGCGCCATATTTTCTCCCTCCCACCTGTTCTCCCACGAGCGATGTATTTTACCAAAGCGTTGGAGCTCGCCTGTTATGTCTTCCAATGGGGTCTCCACGGGGAGACAAAGAACCCTGACATTACACGGGCTGCCGGAAGTCTCGTCAATTGTTATTGTCGTCCTCTGGTCACTTAAAGACGGAAACGGTAGTTTCCGCGGAGTATTGTCTAAAATCCTAGTCATTGTAGCTTCGGTTGCCAACTTCAGGAATATCAAATGGCGATTGTATCCAAATTGGATCGCCACAATCTCTTCGGGTGTGAGGCCCAGCGACTCTAACGTGAAGAGGTGGACCTCCAACGGGGTAGGGGGCTTCGCCTTCTCGTCAACTTGCAAGGCGAGCGTGTTTAAACGGCGCACAGCCATTTGAAGAAATCAAATTCAGCACACTAGTATGAAGAAGGAAAGCGCAACAAAAAAAAAACGAGCACTTTAAAGGGAAATAAAACACTCACGAACGCTCCCTCCCCGCCACACGCACCCGACGGTAGCAAACAAAAGGAGCCTAAGCTACAAGCTACACCTACAGCCTAAGCTACACCAGGAGTCAAGGTCAGTCTTGATCCACTAAACAAAACAAAAGTACGGCCTTCCCGGCGGAAGAAGTCGAGAGTCAAACTGCGCGCTTCTTGATGAACTAGGCGGTCAACCGCCGCTCGAAACAAAACACGATCGGAACCTCGATTTCCGAGAGAGTCCGGCAGTGCCGCTCTCCAAACCCCGGCGACCGAAGCCTCGGACGCCGGCGATTTTAGACACTCGGTGAACACAGGCACGTCCTGCTATCAAGGCAGCTATCGAGGAAACGTAATTTACCCTGAGATCCGTGGGTCTAATATGTCGCCAAGCGCCCCGATTCTTTAGCCAAGAGATGGCGTCAGGGGGCTGTTTCACCCACCAATGGAGAAATAGACAATACACAAGAATTGTATTGTCTTGTATTGAATTGTATGTAATTGTTGTCAGGCACAAATAAGGACGTTATTCAACATCAAAATAATTTAACTATACTTGTTATAAATTGCAGAAGCCTCAAGAACAAATCAGCAGATCTAGAACACATAATCCAAACTCATTCCGCTGATATAGTATTAGGCACAGAGAGTTGGCTGTGCAATGATATTAATGACCAAGAAATTTTCCCAATAGATTTCAAAGTTTACCGACACGATAGAGATACAAGACCCGGAGGAGGGGTTTTCGTGGCAGTTAAAAGTCATTTTGAAAGCAGGCAAGTTTCATTTGAAAATAATAACATAGAAAGTGTTTGGTGCACCTTACTACGGACCAATCAACCCAACATAAATTTATGCTCTTTCTACAGACCTCCAGACTCAGATTTGAAAACACTTCACACCCTCAACGATCAAATTCACAAGTTTACACGTAAATATAATAACAGCATAAACATAATTGGTGGCGACTTTAACCTCCCTGGTATAGATTGGGACAGCAATATCGTTAAATCTGGGACCCGCGATCGCGAATCTTGCAATTCCATGATAAAATTGGTTCAAAGAAACTCCCTCCATCAAGCAGTACGCATGCCCACCCGTGGAAAAAACATATTGGATCTATTTCTTACAAACACGCCGGAACGTATTATTAGTGTATCAACTGATGAGGGCTTGAGTGACCATAAAGCAATTAATGTCCATTTGGACATAGCAATAAAAAAGATTGTTAAACCAAAAAGAAAAATTTATAATTACCATAAAGCAGACTTTGAATCTTTTGCCAATCAATTAAACTCTTCACTACCCGAGTTCAAAACCCGCTTAAGTCATGCCAACGTGGAAGAAACTTGGACAGAATTTGTCAATATCATGCAAAAAGGAATCGTAGATTTCATACCTATAAAAAACGTTAAAGCAAATCGCGACCCCAGGTGGTACAATAAAGACGTTAGAAAAGCCCTTCGAAAGCAGAGAATGCTACACTCTAGGGTAAAGAGGGCAGGCGTGAACACATCATCTCCTGAGAATACACAATTATGGGACACATATAGATCCTCTAAAATTGAAACCAAAAAACAATTACGTAGCGCCTTACTGGAATTTAAACGCAAAGTACTTTGCGAGCACTTGGACACTGACCCCAAAGCTTTCTGGTCATATGTTAGGGAAGTAAATGGGAGTAAACAAACCGTGGCTTGCTTAAGGGATTGTAGCAATGTAATTCATACAGACAGCGAGGTTAAAGCTAACATCTTAAATTCATTCTTCCAAAGCGTTTTCTCGAATGATGTTGCCACCGCATATCTCCAAGAAACAATACATACTCCACCCATGGAAAAAATAACAGTGGACCAACAAGGAATTCTAAAATTACTTAATGAGATTAAACCCAACAATTCCCCGGGTCCCGAAAATATACCAGCTAGGGTGATAAAACATTTAGCTCCAAACATTGCCCCGTACCTTGAATTTATATTTAACAAATCCCTCACAGAGTGCAAAGTACCTAAGATTTGGAAAACCGCGCAAATAACGCCTATTTTTAAAAGTGGTGACAGGGAGGATCCCAGTAATTACAGACCTATATCTCTCACTTCTATCTGTTGTAAAATATTAGAGCACATAATTGTCAGTTCAATAATGAGACACCTTGACAACATTAACTTTTTAAGTGACAATCAACACGGATTCAGGAAAACCCGCTCCTGCGAAACCCAATTAGGATTATTTACACATGATTTACTTGTATCTGGTGAGAGAGGTAGGCAAGTGGATGCCATCTTCTTAGATTTTCAAAAGGCATTTGATAAGGTCCCACATGGTAAACTCATTCATAAATTAAAGGTCGCGGGTATAAACAAGGGCGCTATAAGTTGGGTTAAAGATTTTCTTTCAGAGCGGGAACAGAGGGTAGTCCTTGATGGCGCTAGTTCCGACAGCGTTCGAGTCACGTCGGGGGTACCTCAGGGAAGTGTGATCGGGCCGTTACTTTTCTTGATTTTTGTTAACGATTTGAACCGCGAAGTGAAAAGTAACATTAGGATGTTTGCGGATGACACGGTGATCTATCGGGAGATATCTGGGGATGAGGATCGTTTTATTCTAGCGCAGGATTTAGATTGCATTACTAAATGGTGTTCTAACTGGGGATTGACTCTAAATTATAATAAATGTTCAGTGGTAAATTTCTTTAAAAGATCAACGGGATTTGCTTACAAATTAGCTGGAGGTGACCTAGCAGTAGTTGATACGGTAAAATACCTAGGTGTCACATTCACTAAAGACTTAACTTGGGGGACTCACATACGTAAAGTCTGCGGTCAAGCAAATAAAAAATTGGGATTCATTAGACGCATTGTCGGCAAAAGTGACTCAAAGGTCAAGGAACGTTGTTACCACGCTCTTGTAAGGCCTCATTTAGAATACGCATGCAGCGTGTGGGACCCGAGTGAAAAAGGTCTCATTCGGGAAATTGAGAAGGTTCAACGCCGGGCAGCCCGTTTTGTAAAAAATTCCTACGATAAAACGCAAAGCGTTACCGAAATGCTCATGGATTTGGGGTGGGAATCATTAGAAGAGAGACGATTCAATGCAAGACTGAAATTATTAAATAAATTCAGATCCGCATGTTTCAGCACCGAGGTCTCGCAGATTATTCGTACTCCTACATACATTGGTCGCTTGGATCATGCATATAAAATTCGGGAAATAGATGCCAGGACTAGCCGACTCAAGGACTCCTTCTTCCCACGGACAATACGGGATAGCAACTGTAGGATTGTAGATAGTAAAAATTCCACTTGCACCCTCAGTGTCTAAAAAATAATTAGTTCTACTTAAATGCATGCTCCTCCACTAACCTTATGTGTTTTGTTATAATAACCCATTCTTTCCGCATGATATCATTCGTGTTCTGTTCATCTGTTTTTAAGTTTCCCTTTCAGTCCCTCTTCCCTCCCGGCGGGGGGAAATTCCTGCTACCTGCAACGTTGGGTCGAATTCCCTTCCTTTTACTGTCTCTTTGGGGGGTTGAGTGTTTTGTGGTGCATTTTCATGTGGTAGTGATGTTTCACATTCTTGCTTGTTGTGTCCTGGCTTGCGTGTTTTAGGATGGCTTTCGTGCTGTATCCTGGGGTGCAGTTTTTTGTTGTTTTGCGGTGTATGTGTTTGCATGAGTATTGGATGGAGGGAGTTTTGCATGAGTGTGTGCGCTGCTGGGGTGTAATTTTCCGTGTTGTTTTTTGCATGTGGTATTTTTCGTTTTTACGGTTGGTGACCTAACACCCCCCGCCACACGCCCTTGCGGCGGCTTGCGGGGTATTATGTAGATGTAGATGTAGATGTATGAATTCTAACCCACTGTCCTTTTCCTCTCGTGTATTGTCTATTTCTCCTTTGGTGGGTGAAACAGCCCCCTGACGCCATCTCTTGGCTAAAGAATCGGGGCGCTTGGCGACATATTAGACCCACGGATCTCAGGGTAAATTACGTTTCCTCGATAGCTCAAGTGGCTAAGAGCATCCGCCCGGCAAGTGGAAAGATCCGAGGTTCGAGTCCCGGTCAAGGAAATATTTTTACTCTTGTGATCCGTTCGATTCCGCCTTCCCCACCTCTATTGTGTTCGTCCTTTATGTGTGTTCCTATCCCTTTTCCTTATATCTGTTTCTGTATATATGAGTATTTATTCGCCGGTTGGCGGGATTTCGTGTTTGAATGTATATATATATATATATATATATATATATATATATATATATATATATATATATATATATATATATAACACGAAATCCTGCGAAACGGCGATTCCCGGGCAAGGCACTCTAGGCACCAGCAGCTACACCAAAGCTATATGATTTTTTGGGTACCAGATCTTCTCGGGAAACCATAAGCGGTACAGGGAAAGGAACTGGCTCTCCTACCCTGATGTTTGAATTTCACCCGCCGTCGGGCTTGGTACTGGGTGAACTCTACCAAACCGACCCTCGGGTTGATTACTGTGTTTATGGTTGTATATATATATATATGTATATATATATGTATATATATATATATATATATATATATATATACGCATATGTTTGATCATCTTCAAAAATTATCATTTGATTGTGTATATATATATATATTAATCTATATATATATATAAATATATATATATATATATATATATATATATATATATATATATATATATATATATATATATATATATATATAATTTCGTTGAAGTAACACGGAAGTGTTGAATAAGAAACTTTGACAGCAAAAAACAACATAAGAACACATAAAAAGATCACTCACACGTTATTTCTTGATCATTTCGACAAAATTCAACTCCGTCTTCATCGGAAGGAGTAGAAGAAATCATCCGATGAAGATCGAGTTTAATTCCGTCGAATTGATCCAGAAATAACGCGTGAGTGATCTTCTTATGTGTTCTTATATTGTTTGTTGCTGTCAAAGTTTGTTATACATATATATATACAAATGTTTATAAATATGAATATATATGTGTATATATTTATTTATAGCAAGAAAATGTATCGAGAAAAGCTCCGGAAAAAAATTTTTTTTCATATAGTTATGTCTTAATATTCTTCAAAGTTCATTCCTTGAGCGACTACATACTTCTGCCAGCGGCTTTTTCACGACTATAAGTCCCCGTGGCAGGTGGATTCCGGAAGGGTCTTGAGGGTACGCATCCAAGCTTATTTGGTGGCACTTAGGGTCCCATAATTGCATTATTTGAGGGAGAGTTACAGTTTTAGGAATAGGAAAATGTTTGCTAGTGCTAAGTCAGAATTTTGATGGTTGGTGAATCGCCGCGATGCCGTTTTTCATCATGTAGTCGTTTACCTAGGAGCATCAATCGCTCAAAACCTATCCAAAATTTCAGTAATAATGCTGTGCACTGTCATCCTATCAATGCCAGATTTATGTGCGTCCATGCGCACACTTAACCGAGGTCCTAAAGTCAGCACTTCACGCACACGTTGCGTCTTCTCGTCGCTTCTTGATCTCGACGGACGCTCGGAGTGGGGCTCTTCCTCCACACTCTCTCGGTCATCTTTGAAGAGCTTGTGTCACTTCAAAACTGAAGTTTGTTGCATACTTTTGTCCTTCAACACTTGGCAAATCATTATCAACATCTACTTATTCGATTTCCTCAGCCCAGCACAACATTTGATGGCGTACCGTTGTTCAATCTTCCGTAACATTTTGCGCTTGCACTAAGTTACTCGACGGGGGTCCAATAAAAACATGATCTAGTCTGAACGAACGCTCGCCATTGACGCATGGTGCGTGTCGAAGGTCAGACGCCCGCCCCACCAATGACCCTGCGTGGTACGATGTGCAGTCACGTCAGAAAAGATTCTTTTTATACGATATATATATATATATATATATATATGTGTATATATATATGTATATATATATATATATATATATATATATATATATATATATACACACACACACACATAACACTTTTCCAAAGTCTCACGGACGTGAATAATAATGTTTGACACTTAGCACTAGTGGACACAGACAAAAACACAGAAACACAAAAAAGAGACTCACTATTTTTCGAATTTTCGGTGGTCGTGACCACCTTTATCAAGGAAGAGAGGGACAGAACTGAAGGGAATACCATGGCTGGAGCGATGGATGGAAGGGGAAGGTGGGGAGAGAATTCCGAAGAGACGGGTTTGGAGGGGCAGCGTTAGAAGGGTGGGGAAAATGTAGGAGGTGATGGGGGTGGAAGGGGGATGAAAATATAATTGGAGCAGGGTAATTAATGCCTAATATTGATTCCTGGCCAATTCCAGGACTCCAAGAGCCAGATGAAAGGATTGCTCTTATACTGTATAGTATCCGCCGTCACTTTGTGGAAACGATTCATAATGAATAAGAAATACTTAGTTTTTCCACACAAACTTTATTTTTACGACCGGGTTTCGACGAGGATCGTCATCATCAGGTAATTATTTCAGAAATATACACACATATATATACCCTTGCAATGCTGAACATATGAGGTGAAGGAGTAAGGGACAGAGTTATTGGTCAGTATGGCTAGGGGGGGGAGGGATTACGGGGTGTAATTTGGTCGGAGAGTGGGTGGGGACGGTTGGTCCTTTGGGCAGGCAGGTAGAAAGAGGAAGGAGAACGGGGGGGGGTCCCCCTTGTTCTCGGGGCTGTTGGAGGGAAACGGTTGATGTGGGAGTGAAAGGTCGAGGAGAGGAGATCTGAAGGTGTATAATACGTCGTTAACTATTTTGCACTTGGTCCTTTCACTCTTGATGATTTCCATCTGTTCGAGCGCGTCCATCCGGGGTCCTTTTCTTTCCACATGCATAATTTCCAGCTTAAAATCACTGGAATGTCCGTTATCCAAAAGATGTTTTGAAAATTGGGACGCACCATTCTTGTTTCTGAAGGAAGCTTGGTGTTCCTTGAGCCTTTCCTTGAATTTCCTTCCCGTTTGCCCCACGTAAACGGCTGAGCACTCACAGGAGAGTTTGTATACTCCACTCTTCTCTAGATCTGGGATTTTTTCCTTCCCGTTGGTTATTAAGTTTTTTAAATTTGTTTTATTGTAAAAAGCGGGTATGAATCTATCCCTTGGTATCCTACTGGTGACTTTCAGGGACAGCTTTCCTAAAAAAAGGAATCTTTGCCATTTGGCCGTGTTGTCTCTTTCGGGGGCGGTGCTATAGATTAATTTTACAGCCCTTTTCTCCATTTTCTTTTTGTACAATTTATCTACTAACTGAGTTCGGTAACCGTTATTGTGGGCAATGCATTTAATTATTTGGAGTTCTTTGTTTACATTTTCCTGGGTCATGGTGATGTTTAGCAACCGATGTAGCATCGAATGGAAGGCCGCCAATTTCTGAGGGAAATGATGTCTGGACTTTGCGTGTATGATTTGATCGGTTTGGGTGTCCTTCCTGAAAATGGAGAAATCTAATTTTCGGTTCCTGCTAGAAATTGTTATATCAAGGAAGTTAAGGACTCCGTGGGTTTCCTTCTCCATGGTGAATTTGATTGATTTATTTCGGGAGTTTAGAAATTGTAGGAAGCTGTCTAGTTGTCTATGCGAGCCTGTCCACACACACAAAATGTCATCCACATAGCGATACCAACATAACACATTTTTCAGCAGGGAATTCCCTGACGAGAACAGTTCACTTTCAATATAGTCCATGTAAATGTCTGCTAGTAATGGTGAAAGAGGTGATCCCATGACTAAACCGTCGGGCTGCTCGAAATATTTACCATTGAACTACCTACCTAACTAACCTTGTGTCTCACAAAATTAAAGTAATTTTGTGAGACACAAGTATTTATCATTGCACATACTTCACTGACTATCGGGAAGGGGACAATCTTTCTCAAAAGCAGTTCTTCTGCCAGAGTCATGGCTTGCTTGGTGGGAACACTAGGGAACAAGTTGCTGACGTCGAAGGAGACTAGAATGCATTTTGGGGGGATGGTCACCTTGGATAATTGCTTAGTCAGGTCTGAGGAGTTCCTCACACCATATTTCGGGGAAAACTTGGAAAGGTCCCTGAATATGTTATTGAGTTTCTTAGCCAGAAGGTGGTTAGGGGCCGTTACATTCGACACTACCGGTCTGATTGGAACATTAGGTTTGTGTATTTTTGGAAGTCCAAAAAACCGAGGCGCTGAGGGATTTAGTTGGAATAACTTTTGCATTTCGTGTATGGTAAACAATGTGGAACCACATTTGAAAAAGTGCACATTTGAAAAAGTGGAAAGAGACAACACGGCCAAATGGCAAAGATTCCTTTTTTTAGGAAAGCTGTCCCTGAAAGTCACCAGTAGGATACCAAGGGATAGATTCATACCCGCTTTTTACAATAAAACAAATTTAAAAAACTTAATAACCAACGGGAAGGAAAAAATCCCAGATCTAGAGAAGAGTGGAGTATACAAACTCTCCTGTGAGTGCTCAGCCGTTTACGTGGGGCAAACGGGAAGGAAATTCAAGGAAAGGCACAAGGAACACCAAGCTTCCTTCAGAAACAAGAATGGTGCGTCCCAATTTTCAAAACATCTTTTGGATAACGGACATTCCAGTGATTTTAAGCTGGAAATTATGCATGTGGAAAGAAAAGGACCCCGGATGGACGCGCTCGAACAGATGGAAATCATCAAGAGTGAAAGGACCAAGTGCAAAATAGTTAACGACGTATTATACACCTTCAGATCTCCTCTCCTCGACCTTTCACTCCCACATCAACCGTTTCCCTCCAACAGCCCCGAGAACAAGGGGGACCCCCCCCCCGTTCTCCTTCCTCTTTCTACCTGCCTGCCCAAAGGACTAACCGTCCCCACCCACTCTCCGACCAAATTACACCCCGTAATCCCTCCCCCCCCTAGCCATACTGACCAATAACTCTGTCCCTTACTCCTTCACCTCATATGTTCAGCATTGCAAGGGTATATATATGTGTGTATATTTCTGAAATAATTACCTGATGATGACGATCCTCGTCGAAACCCGGTCGTAAAAATAAAGTTTGTGTGGAAAAACTAAGTATTTCTTATTCATTATGATTGCTCTTATGTTTTCAGTTTCAGTGGAGGATCAGAGGGTGGGAGGGATGCTATGATGGATACACTATAGCATTTATCAAAGGGAGTGTTGTGTTCGGAGGCGTGTTTGGGGACAGGGAGCATATCAATTAGGGAAGAGGTTTTGCATGAGGCTCGGTGGTTGTTGATTCTGATATTGAGGGGTGTGGTGCACTACCCAATATAATAGGCAGGGCAAAGTTGGCACTTAAGAAGGTACACTATATTGCTAGATGTGCAAGTAGAGGAGGGAATTGGTGGGAGAGAGTTAAAAAGCGGGTGGGAGAGGGATGGGATTTTGGTTTTGAAAATAGGGCAGGTTTTGCATCTGGGTTTATTGCATGGCGTGGGAGTGGTTTTGGGACGGGTTGGGGATTTAAGGAGTGGATTGGTTGATTTGAGGAGATCAGATAGGTTGGCGGGACGTTTGAAAGTAACTGAGGGACATTTGGGAAAAAGGTTGGCGGTGGCATTATGATTTTTTAGGATAGGGTGGAGGTCTTTTAGGATTGATCGTAGAGATTCTAAGCCCGGGAAGTATGTGGTGCAAATTGAAAGAGGGTGGGCTTCCGCGGTGGAGGAAGGTTTGGGAGTGCAAGCATGTTTTCAGATTCTTTTGTTCAGGAGGGATATATATATATATATATATATATATATATATATATATATATATATATATATATATATATATGCATCTTTTTCATCAGCTTCAACAATTGTCGAGCCAGTCATAACAGACGAATAAATCCGTGTATACTTTTAATCTCTCCATCGGTAAACCGTAGTTTTTACCCATTCTTATAATTATGACCCTCTTTGGAGGCTGCATTTGGTGTTAGCAATTAAAACTCTTTAAAGTCATAAACGTAAATGGTAAGCTGACTACAGAGAGTTATTCTGATAAATTTGTACTTGAATGCATTCTCAATTAAAACATCCGAATTACATGTACTATTACAATCGGACTGATCGGTGATTTATTTCTGATGAATACGATGGAGCGACTTTCTCATATTTTTTGCGTGTACCACTATGGTACTCAATTATTTTCTCGATGGTACGCAATGAATCGACAATCAACGATATCTTTAAATTCATAAACCTTGTCTCATTTATTTATTGCTCTTTGTCTCAATTTTGCTGAAGAATTCGTCGCGCGCTTTCGGAGTATTATGCTTCAATCTCTGGTGTATGATTCATCATCAAACCGTTGTCCCATGCGCCATTAACACATGACACGGTACGTCCCGGGAAAAAAATAATTTACTACGCGATTCCAGAGTAAGATTCCAATGTCATCTTACATTCAATCAAGCATATCTGACGAGCCCTTTTTTTACGTTACGCGGCCTGAGTAGGCTCTCTCCCCGCCAAGGGCGCGTAACAATCTCCTCGCCCATTAGGAGCAAGCACAGTTGGGGCCAGGCGTGTCTCACCGGCTCACTGCGGTCATTCGGGCGACCTTGCGTTCAGAGGAGGAAACTGCGTGCGTGTTCATCCCAGGGTGAACGAGGGGACGCTGGAGAAGTGCTATGAGAGTAGTCGTTGAGGGACTCTAGAGCGCGCTGGTAGGGAGGGAGGAAAACGTGGCCGGTTGGGTAGGGGAAGGAAGGAGGGGTTTGGTAGAGGGTAAAAAAAGAGAGAGAGAGGGAGGGGGAGAGTTGAAGGGGGAAGGTGAAGTAAGGTGTGTGCGACTGGAAGAAGGAGGGGGTGGGGTGCCCAGAAAGGTTGAAGGGGGGAGGATGAGGGGGCGAGAGAGCAGTCGGGCACGGGAGAGCCAAGAAGAAATCGCTCTTATATCAGATACGCGAAGTAATCTCCGTAATGGATGACATGGTGGCATGGGAAGGGTGCTCGCCCTTTTGTGTATAGGCAGCAGGGGTCAAAGGAGAGAGGGAGTCAGGGAGGAAGAGAAAGAGGGAGGGGGAGAAGATGGAAAGAAAATTAAGGGACAGGGGGAAAGGGGGGGGACGGGAGGAGTGGGGAAGAGTGGGAGACAAGGGGGTGGAAGGGGCAGGAGATTGAAGGGAGATTTATGGACGAGAAAAAAACGTGGACAAAAGGGAGAAGGCGAGGGAGGAGAAGGATAAAAAGAATGGTGGAAAAAAGGTGGATAGGGAAGACTGCTGCTAAGACGGAGGAGATGTAGTGCGAAAAAAGAATGGAGTGGAGTGAGGCACAAAGGCGGGGTGCCTGAGGCATCGGGAGGGACGGGCGGATGAAGAAATCGGGATGTATGGGGTGATGGTAAGAGAGAGCGGGGATAGTGAGGGAGGGAGCATGCAAGGTGGCTAGGAAGATACTTTGCGAGTGATATGCACCAAACTAATATTTTAATAATAAGAGGTTGTTGCTAACTTAGCCGTCTTAGTCGAATCACCTAATTTTCTATGTTGTGATACATTTTGTGAACATCCGAGAGATAGTTCTTATACTGCCTATCGTGCCTCTATAGTTATGTATGCAAAGTATCGATTTAGTCTGAAATTGACATGATGATTGTGAAACATCGTCAAGGGGTAACTGAGAATGACTCAATGCATTGAAACTAGTTGTACTAAATAAAAGGTTCGTGGAAAATACCAAGCATTCTTCTTTTATTCACTAGCTAAAAGCATTAGTATTCAGTTTAAATAATGTCAGATGGCAGAACAAAAAGGAGGGTAACAAAGAACATGAGAAGAACCAGATAATACGGCGATCGAAACTCATCACTAGATGGAAATAGTATAAAATGTTTGAGAAAAGGCGGGCAAGTGCGCAGATGTGCCAAGTGGTGTGGCGTTGAGAAAGGATAATGGAAGAAGAGTGCAATCGCGCGGGGGCGAGGAGGGTGGAAATTGAGAGGGGGAAGTAGAAATAGAGAGAGATAGAGAGCAAAGAACCAAGAGAGGTAGATCACAAATTTCCAAGGCTAGGGAGTGAATAGAGCGATAGTCCAGGCGCCGTACTCCATGCGTCACAGAAAGCGTATTGAGCGCAATTTACTCCTGGGTAACGTGCTCTGCTTGCTGATTTTATGATGGTAACAATAATGTTTTTCAAAGCTCATTCAAGCGAGATCTCAGCTTAAAAGCCCATCTACTCTGCGCGATTAACTCTAAGCATGCACTTTGGCTTGAAAAATGTATTTACGTGAGCAATGAGTGCGTCGGGTCAATAGGGTTCAGGCCCTCACTCACTCCTGAAATAGATTTCTCCTGCGGAATTATTCAATGTGAACGACTGGGTCTAATGCATATCAGAGATATAGCACCCAAAGGAAAGTTATCATGGCATTTGGCAGGGAAGAAATATTAAAAGCTTCACGACTCCCTCACTCTACGCTATCCTTTTTATTAATTCTTTTTTATTCACATGAATTTTTTAGTACGACAGACACTTAGTCTTTTACATAACTTTTAACTGTTTTAGATTCGTTTTCCTCATATTCGTTTGTGAGGCTCCATATTTGAGATTTCCGTCAGACACTGGCAAAATTTTGATATTTAATCTACATTTGAACATTAAATGGTTTCACTTGCTAGGAGGGAACAATAAAGAGCGGTTTTTGTTCCTAAAAAGTCAATTCCAGCGGAAGGGTGGATTTTGCCAAATTTCAGTATCTCTCAATTCATGTAAAACTATTGATTCAGCTTCATTCCGTTGATATTAATAATCATTGTTCTAAATACTGAAGCTTATATTCCGGTACCGGAAATTCTTTATCGATATCACATATTTTTATTCTGTTTTTTAGTACGTGGAATTTTCTAATTTAGATCTCATGCTTTCGTTATTTGATTCTCTAATTGATTACAAATATGGATTCATCCCATTGTCAATATCGATTTTGTTTCATCAATGCACACGCAAATAAAATTGCATCATATTTCCGTATCCCAAACATTTTTTGCACAAATTCGGACTAATTTAAATCCGTTGGGATTAAACCCATACCACCTGCTACGTTGCTTCCCTTAAAAGTTATTCTCATCATAAAAAGTGTTATCACTGTTAATGTGAGTAATTCATGCCGTAATGCAATGGAGTCATGATTGAATCCTCATTTAATGTAAAAATCAAACCTAAGAGGCCGGAAAATGGAAGTGTCTATCTTACTCTTCTGACGAACTGTGAGACCAATAGCATGGCGGTTGTTCATAATAGGATGTTCACTGTATACTTGTCTATAACATCATACATATTCAATGAAGGTCTAAGTTCTAGTGGATCAGTGCAAAATGAAGAAAAATTGGAGATATAGGTTTTTAAAGTGAGAAATTATTGTACCTAGTACTTCACTTTAGTTTTGAAATTCCATTGGTCATAATGTATTTTGGCCATTTCATGTAAATATTGGTACGATTAATTTAAGGAAAGAAGCTGTCGAGAGATACAGACGCTCTTAACTCGTTTTATGGCAGTAAAGCACACCTAGTCACACTGATTTAATTTTGTGAAATTATCATTTGCGAACAATGGGCCCCCAGAAGCTCATCAAAATGGATAGGGAACCCTGAAACACTTTTCCGTCAATCCCAGGCTGCTTGCTGAGTGACATTTCGTGCTCCCTACTTGTGTTACTAGAATGTTAAAAACGTAAATGAAATGTATTTACTGTAAACTGAAAAAAAGAAAAGAGGAATGATGATCCCGTCTAACAAATAATTAAAATAATTATAATTAGATATATATGACTATTCAAGATTTAATTTTTTCCAATGTGGCAGTATAAAATTCCAATGTATAAAAAAATTTAAATTTTAGCCAAGAATTACCTAGATATTGAAGCCGCGTACCTAAAATTGAGTATATTAAGAATTAGTCTACTCGTGGATGTTTCGAGAATATTGTTACCTTCTCTGCGACGGATGGGTTCCTGATGCCATACTAATATCTTTGAATCAACGAGTCACTGAGTCTTAAAATATAGTTTTCGACGTCCTATTTGGACCCTATAATAATGTGTGATGCGCGAAGACTATTAAAATTGACATTTTCTACGGAAAGTTTAGTATTTAAACAATTTCAGAGAGATATCTTATGTTCCGAGTGGTTGATGAAACTCTGGTAAAACAACAGCTTATCAAAATCTTATGTGCTATCAAAACATTTCTAAAAGGTAAAAATACGCAGTTTGGTTGTTATCGGTTGAGCGGGTTGAAATGCAAGAACCGCGGCACAAATACTACTCTGTACAATTAATACGCGAACTTAGGCCATTAGAACTTCATTTCGCAAAATTTAGTCTACATCGATTTTGTCCACTTCAAAGTACTCTTCATTCGTTGCTATGCACTTAATCCATCTTCTTTTCCACCCTTCGAAGTCTTCGGCAGTTTGGCTTTTTAGTTTTCTCGTCGTTTCTCGCTTTATTATGTCCACATTTTCCTAGTGATGCCGCCTCATCACATTTTTGCATTCTGGGAATAGGAATAAGTCGCAAGGGGTGAGATCTGGTGAATAAGGAGGATGATCAAGGATGGTGATAGAATTTTTTGCCAGAAAATGGCGAACAATCAATGCTGAATGTGCAGGTGCATTGTCATGGTGAAGGATCCATCCATCATGTTCGGTTAAAACATTGTGCCCTGGTGATTTTCCTAAATTCAATTCATCAGCTATTACTCGGTCAATTTTTCGACGATCGTTAAGGGCAAGTTCCACACACGATCAATGTTGTTGTCATCAAAGGTGGTTGAAGGTCGTCCCGGCCTTGCATCATCCATGGCGTCTTGTTGGCCATCCTTAAAACACTTAATTCATCTTGAAAATGGATGCTTTCTTCCGAGAGTTATCACCGTAAACAGCTGTCAACATTTCAGCTATTTCTTATTAACTTTTACCACACTTCAACAAAAATGTTGATCCGTTGTTTCATGATTTCGTCAATTTCCATTTTCGGCAAACAGTAAGAAAAGGACAACAGAAACTAACATAACTGGCACCATACGCACAACTCGACGATCCGCCAAGCACAGACGGCTCATTGGGTCTCAGGCAACTAGCGCCGCTAGTGGGTGGGGCTATAGTTCGCGTCATGGACCCCAGATTGCACCAGCTCGCGAATTTATTGCACAGACCAGATAACTCTCATTGCTTTTGCTTGAAATAAAAACATGAAATTAAATGCGGCGAACATTTAACCGGCTCGCTTCACTCGAACAGTTTACTCGATATCGCCTGAAATCATTTGAGGGGCCAAAGTTTCCACTGCCTTTTCTATAACTGCCGCGAGGTCTTTAATTAACCAATCTTAATCACTCATTTTCACAATAAAGGTAGAATTCGCTACGTTTCCAGGGAGCACTCCTTCTCGGATCATCTTTGCATCCCAAGTCCCTTCTTTCGATTTCCACGTCTCGCAGCTCTTCTCAGCCGTTTTTTCCCTCCCCCGTCGCAGAATTCGCGTTCCCACTCCACTTGGTCTTTTGAGGCCTGTGATGACTACTAATTACGCTCACAGGTGGCGCGCGAGTCATCAGATGGCGCGTGCACGTCTGCATCGCTCAGTGAACACCGGCGAGAGGTTGAAAAGTTGAACGAGTCAATGGAATGCATGAAAGGTGAAATCACGGGCGCCCTCGCAGAGAACTTGAGTGAGAGAGAGAGAGGGGGGGGGTAAGAAGCGTTTGGAGGGAGAGGAAATCATTCTTCGAATGCTTTGAAAGCAGTCAATGCTCCGCTCTTGATTGTTCATTTTCGCATTCATTTCGGTTATCCTTCCTCTCTCCGCCCTAACACACCTGCACTCGAACCCTCGCACAATCTCCTTTCTGTGGCCTTTCATTTCTTTTGCCATTACCCTCGCTTCGTTGAATGACGTGGCAGACTCAACGCTATTGAAAAGGTTTCTTTGCTCTATTCTTTGCTTTCGTTTTAATTTTAATTCCGCGGGTTTCTTGTCTTTTGTGCGAGGGCGTAAGTCGTAAGGAGTTGGTGGGTGGAAGTTTAGTAAATGGGCTGTTTGAGGCGATTATCCTTTGCTCGTTCACGAATGGCTAGACACTACTAGCTTATATTTGAAGTGCGGCTTCGTTTTCATTAAAACCGTCTCACTTGATATGTGGTGAAATGAAAGATTTAGTACAGTTGTGCCTCGTGGAATGAGAAAATCACCCTAGAGTGAATGAAAGAAGAACAAACGTACCCGATCTTTCATGTAATTTTATAACAAATGCTCATTTACTTTTTAATTAAAAAAATAATTCGTGAAGAGAAGAAAGTGTCAAAACATCGCTGTGCACAGGATCGAAATTTATTCATAATAAGATTGATTGTGTTTGATAAAATGTAACTGTGAAGTTATTGGATCGCGTTTTCCATTCCATTCACGATGACACATATGCCAGTGTATGTGTGTGTGTGTATATATATAAAATATGTATATACACACACACACATTTATATACATATATATATAAAATATGTATACACACACACATACACACACACACACACACACACATACATATATATATATATATATATATATATATATATATATATATATATATATATATATATATATATATATATATATATATACACACACGCACACACACACATATATATATGTGTGTGTGTGTATATATATATGTATGTATATATAGTTCTACAAACAATTTTTCCAAGTAATTTAGTTTTTTGTTATTATTTCATTAACACATTTCTTGCATTTTCTATATCATGGCGTTTCACATACGGATTGAAATATTTGATGAACATCATAATTAATACGAAAAAATAGCGCGAGTTCGAACTCTTAAAACTCATAACCATTTATTATGCGCTTTATACTACGCTTAGATATATTTTAATAAACAAACTTTTATGCTGCGTGAATATAGCAGGTAAAAATAAAAAAATCCACTTCGCAGAAATTAGCACAATAAAGAATTTTGCCCTTGTTATTACTCTAACTGTTCTCTCAACTAAATATTCTAATGAAAAATGAACATATCTGGAAATACTCCTTTTGGGCATTTCATCTTTTTCTGTAAATCTGGGAACTATTGCATTTATTATTACGTGTTATTCTTTACCGATTTCTTAAAATATTTTGAACAAATCTTTGATAAAGTTGCCCTGAAGAAAGAATTTCTTGCCAAGACTCTTCTCTCTCATTTTCATCACATCCAGTAACCAGCATTTTCTTAGTTCTATTAAATTACCTTCCCGAACGTATTTTTTCAATCTTATACATAGTATTACGTAGCAAGGGTTAAAATTCCAATTGAACAGACTCGTATTCCCTTTCCTATATTTTTTCCAGTCTTTAATTTTCTATTTTATCATTCATTCCTCATTTTATCCGGATCTAATTTTTTTTAAATTTCCAATTCTCCACAATCTTCCGTCAATGTTCGCTCTTCCTTTCCCGCTCTCCATCCACTGCACTCGAATGGGACACTTTCATCCGGCTTTTCTCCTCCCATGCCTGTTCCCGTCTCCCCACTTCCCCCTTCCCGAGCCCTCCGTTTACCTAATTATTCCCACCACTCCATTCTTCCTCCCTCGACTCACCCTCCCCCCCTGGGCCATCATCTCTCTTAATTCATCCTTATTGCACGCTCATCACTATTCCCACTCGGGGCTTGCCTTCCTCCGCTTCCTTCTCCGTTCCCATCCCGCTCCCTCTCCATCTTACCTCGTTCGAGAGATAAGAGTGGACAAATGAGTAATTGCGCCGGCTTACTCTCCTTCCCCATCCTTTTCTTCATTTCCCCCTTCCAAAAATCTTTCCCCACCCCACTGTCATTCTCCATTCTACCGCCTTTACCCCTCTTTCCCCTCCCCCCCCCCAAACCTCAAGCCACGCTCGAGCTACGCTTCGAGCGCACATTCCTTCCCGGCTGCTAGATAACGGAATATTCCGACTTGATCACCTCTCGACCAGCGCGCCTCCAGCCACGCTCCCGGCTCCTTCCTCCTCTCCGACTCCGGCCTCCTCCGCGCTATCGCTCCCTCTCCTCCCTCACGAACCGCTTGCTCCTTGCCGCATATCTCCCCCTTTTTCTTTTGCAGAAATTTCTCTCGTGATATTTTATTACTTTATGAGCTCCTTTCCCTATCTCCCCTATTCCTCCAAGCTCCTAACGCGCGGCTCACGCTTCCCTCTCCCTTCAGAGTGCCTGAGGCAGTGCTTTTGGTAGTTGGTCATGTTACGCTTGAATTGTCACCGCCTGAGGTATTCATTCGTTCAAGGAGATTTTGATACTTGGCAACCCGTCACACACAGGGAGGCTGCTGGATGCTTTGCGGCAGGAGCTGTAATGCTTTGTTGCGTGTCTCCGATTACTCGTCTGTTCTTTTACACTTTTTAAATGCTTTCAAAATGAAAGAATAAACATATTAAAATGTCCTCACGTTTATTTTATTTTTTTTAAAGGTAATTTTTGAATGGTCATGGTTTTCCCTTGGATAATGGAGTTATCATTTCATAAAGGATTTTAGGAAAAAGGATTTGTTTTATACATTTTTACTCCGGGGATCTCTATATTGCTTTTAATGAATTTTCGCTAACTTCTTAGTTTGATAAATGTTACGGATTCAATAAGCGTTGGCTATTGTCGGTATATTTTACGTGCATGTAAGACTCATTTACAACTAGTGCGTATTTAGAGGATACATCTACATCTACATCTACATAATACCCCGCAAGCCGCCGCAAGGGCGTGTGGCGGGGGGTGTTAGGTCACCAACCTTAAAAACGAAAAATACCACATGCAAAAAACAACACGGAAAATTACACCCCAGCAGCGCACACACTCATGCAAAACTCCCTCCATCCAATACTCATGCAAACACATACACCGCAAAACAACAAAAAACTGCACCCCAGGATACAGCACGAAAGCCATCCTAAAACACGCAAGCCAGGACACAACAAGCAAGAATGTGAAACATCACTACCACATGAAAATGCACCACAAAACACTCAACCCCCCAAAGAGACAGTAAAAGGAAGGGAATTCGACCCAACGTTGCAGGTAGCAGGAATTTCCCCCCGCCGGGAGGGAAGAGGGACTGAAAGGGAAACTTAAAAACAGATGAACAGAACACGAATGATATCATGCGGAAAGAATGGGTTATTATAACAAAACACATAAGGTTAGTGGAGGAGCATGCATTTAAGTAGAACTAATTATTTTTTAGACACTGAGGGTGGCAAGTGGAATTTTTACTATCTATAATCCTACAGTTGCTATCCCGTATTGTCCGTGGGAAGAAGGAGTCCTTGAGTCGGCTAGTCCTGGCATCTATTTCCCGAATTTTATATGCATGATCCAAGCGACCAATGTATGTAGGAGTACGAATAATCTGCGAGACCTCGGTGCTGAAACATGCGGATCTGAATTTATTTAATAATTTCAGTCTTGCATTGAATCGTCTCTCTTCTAATGATTCCCACCCCAAATCCATGAGCATTTCGGTAACGCTTTGCGTTTTATCGTAGGAATTTTTTACAAAACGGGCTGCCCGGCGTTGAACCTTCTCAATTTCCCGAATGAGACCTTTTTCACTCGGGTCCCACACGCTGCATGCGTATTCTAAATGAGGCCTTACAAGAGCGTGGTAACAACGTTCCTTGACCTTTGAGTCACTTTTGCCGACAATGCGTCTAATGAATCCCAATTTTTTATTTGCTTGACCGCAGACTTTACGTATGTGAGTCCCCCAAGTTAAGTCTTTAGTGAATGTGACACCTAGGTATTTTACCGTATCAACTACTGCTAGGTCACCTCCAGCTAATTTGTAAGCAAATCCCGTTGATCTTTTAAAGAAATTTACCACTGAACATTTATTATAATTTAGAGTCAATCCCCAGTTAGAACACCATTTAGTAATGCAATCTAAATCCTGCGCTAGAATAAAACGATCCTCATCCCCAGATATCTCCCGATAGATCACCGTGTCATCCGCAAACATCCTAATGTTACTTTTCACTTCGCGGTTCAAATCGTTAACAAAAATCAAGAAAAGTAACGGCCCGATCACACTTCCCTGAGGTACCCCCGACGTGACTCGAACGCTGTCGGAACTAGCGCCATCAAGGACTACCCTCTGTTCCCGCTCTGAAAGAAAATCTTTAACCCAACTTATAGCGCCCTTGTTTATACCCGCGACCTTTAATTTATGAATGAGTTTACCATGTGGGACCTTATCAAATGCCTTTTGAAAATCTAAGAAGATGGCATCCACTTGCCTACCTCTCTCACCAGATACAAGTAAATCATGTGTAAATAATCCTAATTGGGTTTCGCAGGAGCGGGTTTTCCTGAATCCGTGTTGATTGTCACTTAAAAAGTTAATATTGTCAAGGTGTCTCATTATTGAACTGACAATTATGTGCTCTAATATTTTACAACAGATAGAAGTGAGAGATATAGGTCTGTAATTACTGGGATCCTCCCTGTCACCACTTTTAAAAATAGGCGTTATTTGCGCGGTTTTCCAAATCTTAGGTACTTTGCACTCTGTGAGGGATTTGTTAAATATAAATTCAAGGTACGGGGCAATGTTTGGAGCTAAATGTTTTATCACCCTAGCTGGTATATTTTCGGGACCCGGGGATTTGTTGGGTTTAATCTCATTAAGTAATTTTAGAATTCCTTGTTGGTCCACTGTTATTTTTTCCATGGGTGGAGTATGTATTGTTTCTTGGAGATATGCGGTGGCAACATCATTCGAGAAAACGCTTTGGAAGAATGAATTTAAGATGTTAGCTTTAACCTCGCTGTCTGTATGAATTACATTGCTACAATCCCTTAAGCAAGCCACGGTTTGTTTACTCCCATTTACTTCCCTAACATATGACCAGAAAGCTTTGGGGTCAGTGTCCAAGTGCTCGCAAAGTACTTTGCGTTTAAATTCCAGTAAGGCGCTACGTAATTGTTTTTTGGTTTCAATTTTAGAGGATCTATATGTGTCCCATAATTGTGTATTCTCAGGAGATGATGTGTTCACGCCTGCCCTCTTTACCCTAGAGTGTAGCATTCTCTGCTTTCGAAGGGCTTTTCTAACGTCTTTATTGTACCACCTGGGGTCGCGATTTGCTTTAACGTATTTTATAGGTATGAAATCTACGATTCCTTTTTGCATGATATTGACAAATTCTGTCCAAGTTTCTTCCACGTTGGCATGACTTAAGCGGGTTTTGAACTCGGGTAGTGAAGAGTTTAATTGATTGGCAAAAGATTCAAAGTCTGCTTTATGGTAATTATAAATTTTTCTTTTTGGTTTAACAATCTTTTTTATTGCTATGTCCAAATGGACATTAATTGCTTTATGGTCACTCAAGCCCTCATCAGTTGATACACTAATAATACGGTCCGGCGTGTTTGTAAGAAATAGATCCAATATGTTCTTTCCACGGGTGGGCATGCGTACTGCTTGATGGAGGGAGTTTCTTTGAACCAATTTTATCATGGAATTGCAAGATTCGCGATCGCGGGTCCCAGATTTAACGATATTGCTGTCCCAATCTATACCAGGGAGGTTAAAGTCGCCACCAATTATGTTTATGCTGTTATTATATTTACGTGTAAACTTGTGAATTTGATCGTTGAGGGTGTGAAGTGTTTTCAAATCTGAGTCTGGAGGTCTGTAGAAAGAGCATAAATTTATGTTGGGTTGATTGGTCCGTAGTAAGGTGCACCAAACACTTTCTATGTTATTATTTTCAAATGAAACTTGCCTGCTTTCAAAATGACTTTTAACTGCCACGAAAACCCCTCCTCCGGGTCTTGTATCTCTATCGTGTCGGTAAACTTTGAAATCTATTGGGAAAATTTCTTGGTCATTAATATCATTGCACAGCCAACTCTCTGTGCCTAATACTATATCAGCGGAATGAGTTTGGATTATGTGTTCTAGATCCGCTGATTTGTTCTTGAGGCTTCTGCAATTTATAACAAGTATAGTTAAATTATTTTGATGTTGAATAACGTCCTTATTAGTGTCTGACTGTAATTTAGGACGCCTTTGTGGGGAAGTGCGTGTCACATGTCTTTCTAAATTATTGCCAGTGTTGTCAATGACTTTTATATTTTTATTAATAACATTATACGCGCTATCCCCAGATGTTATTGACCCACAAAGTGACCTGCTCTCTATCCTAAAAAAGGCCTACAGTGGTCGAGTATCCTATCCGCTACCTTACTCGCCGCTTCCGCCGTGTAATGGACCCCAGATCGGTTAAGGGGAGTCCTGCAAGATCGGAGGGTTGGTCTCAGGTCGACGAAGGAGGCTCCTATGTCCGAGCAGAATCTCGATAGTCTCTGGTTTATGCCTTCCACTCGGCTCCAAACCAGAGACCCGCGATCCTCCCTCGGAACGATGCTGCAGACCGTTAGTCCCAGCCGAACCCCCTCGACGCCCTGGACGCGCTTCACCTCGGAGCTCAGTTCCCTAAGGGAACGGAGGACCTCCTCGGATCCACGGTCCGTGACGTCGTTGGTGCCCACATGGGCCACGACCTGCAGCCTAGAGCACTTCGTGCCTTTGACCGCCGCCTCGATCGCCTTCGTCACCTGAGGGACTCCTCCGCCTGGTATACACCAGGCGGTCACCCGTTGATCGGCGCCTACGCGGCGCGCCCTCTCCCTCAATGGGACCATTACACGACGGACATTCGAGCTACCTATTACTACAATTCCCTCCCTTCCCGTTCCCTGACGTCTTACCCTAGGCAGTGCCCTCGGAGTAGGGGTAGGGGCTGCAGGTACGGTGGTGCTGTCATCCGACAACACCTGGTACCTGTTGGAGACGGGGATGGTATCTGCCTCCGCAGAGTCCAATCCACGCCGCAGCGTTACCTTCCCCTTGCCCCGAGAGACAACCCTCCAATCGTCTGACCTACGGACGTGAGACACTCCCTCGTTGGGAGATGGGACACGGGGTAGGTCTCTAATCGCCCAGCCACGTGTAGCATTCGGACGAATCCGTGCACCCATATGGGCGTGGCGGGTTTTCGTATTCCCACCCCGAGCACCATCTCTCCTGAGGGGAGTCCTCCGGCCAGCGATCACCGATCGAAGCTCCCGCATCATTCTCTCCAGCATGACAATACGGGCCCTTAAAGCCGCGCATTCGCCAGTGCCTTCGAGCATGGCAACAGGGGACCTAGATGAAGCCATCCTAATTAAACTACTGAGTTCCCAATAAAAGCTAACCTGTATACACTGCTAAAATTTCTAAGAGGGGTTAGTTAAATTTAGCTCAATCAATAAGTTACGCTTTGTAAGTAAGTAAAGAAAGGAAAGAAAAAAGATGGTAAAGAAAATAAAACACTCACCGATAACCAATTAGATTCGACGGACAAAAACCACCGCAAGCCACTAAGAGTACCCACAAGGAATACCACCAAACTATTAAAAACTAATAACAAGCAACACAAAAACTAAATAAACTTAACTATTTCACAAAATTAAAGCTAACACTAAACTACACTTCACTAGGGAAGAACAAACACAGAGGTACAGAAGTATCAGCAGGCACGCAGGTAGTCTCAGGTAGGGTCGAACCGGTTCTAGGGAGCGAGCTCGAGCACGTCTGTTCTCGGCAGAAGCCAGGCAGAGAATGACGAAGGATAAAGAGGTAGTTACCAATAAGTATTACAATAGTATAATTCCTCCAGTAGGGAAAGAATGTGGGAAATTGCTAATGCAGTGAAATGATGAAGATGAAAGTAACAAACGTAAAGCTCAACAACGAGCGGGAAGAGACAGATTTTAATAGAACTCTTTACAAAGAATGAAATATCGGAAAATATGTTTAAGACACCGTGTCTTTTCGTAGACAGCTCTGTAAAGAAATGTAAACGAAGAGAAATGCGTAAGTAAGACCGGATAAGATGTATAAAAGAACTCCGGGTGAAATAAAAGCCTGGCATGGTAATAATGACTGGCGCTTAAAGTAAGAGATGCGACTTAAGAGGTACCTCAAGGAAGGTAGAATCTCAATGAATGGTCGAAATTTTTTTGTGAATATATTTTTAATTTCCCACTTACCTGATATATGAATGGAGCGTTAATTCTCCAACTGTTTCCTAAGCTCTGCATCCAAAGAGATGCAATGGATTTTACGGGTCTGATTGTGTATATAATCATCGACGGTTTTCTTTATATTTTACTTTTTTTTTAAATATACAACTCACTTTGATAGAGGTGTAATCTGTGAGTGCCTTTCATCTTCTCCATAACGTGTTATTGTTTAAGTAGGAGAAGCGGCAATATTCCTTTCAAATCATGAATGCTAATTCTAGGATGAAACTAAGTTCTGGTCCAGGGAGAATGTTTTACGTGTTAACATTTTCCTTTATTTTATTTTTTCTTAAATAGCAAATTTTGCTTTTTTAGACGCACACATCGTAGATTTGCTCGATTTATGCATCCACCGTTCTAATCTGAATGAATTCAGTATTTGCTCTTTTTATGAATTATTCAAAGGGACTTCCGTATTTAGAAATAAATTAGCTTTGCATTTAAAATAAAATTTGGAAAATATAATGCTATGGATTTTTTGCCATGATCGATTGCTTATTTTTTTGGAAACTTTTACTCTCTTAGTTTAGTTGAATTATTTCTAGACCTTTGAACCCTCCTTTGATGCCTGTATTTTTACATTCATCACGAGACTCTCTTTCCCAAAAGTTAACTTATTTACAATTCAAAATTCTTTGTTGCAGAGATATTTTGTTTTTGTTTTCTAAACATAGGAAATATATTTGATTTGTTTGACTATTGTACGGGCCACATCCGATTTCTTGGCCTGTAAATGAAGGCCACGCGTTGACTTTGAGGTCCCTATCTCACTAGAGCTGGTGTCGTACATTGTTTTGGCTCAATATCATCATTTTTCAATTACATGCTTAAGCATATGTCATGCAATTGCACGTGTAGTAATTTCTGTGGAGCACACTTGAGCAAAGATGTTCACACACAAGTGGACCACTGTTGAGAATTTGATTTTATTTCGTCACCATCATCTATGAATTTTTCAATCTTAGTGTTGTGGATAAAAATCAGCAAATGTTTAATATGCAACTCCCCCATCTCCTTATCAAAGTTTCTTTCGCCTTCAACGTATATCCATAGATACGCATAGCTCAGAATGTGCATTTTCGTGTCTTTACAATGTTTATCGTCTCAATAGATTCCAAAAGAGTAGATTTCACTAAAAATCACATGAATGTTTTCTCTGATATTTTAAGCGTAAAAAAATACTAATCCTATGAATTATAGCATTTTTTTCGTATATTTCGTCACTGATAGGAGAATATTTATTCGTGACGTCCTCTTTTCATTTCCGATTCTCAAGCAAACGATGAAAAGGGCACGATGGTCATTTTTTTCTCTGTTATATATGCAAAAATATGCAAATGCCAATGCTATTTGTGTTTTATTCTTCAAAGGCAAGCGAGTGCTGTTATATATTTAACATATACATATATATATATATATATATATATATATATATATATATATACCTGTATATATATATATATATATATATACCTGTATATATATATATATATATATATATATATATATATATATATATATATACCTGTATATATATATTTATTTATTTATGTTTTTCGCCTTATTCACTTATCACCTTCAGTTTCATTCCGAACCCCGTTTATCTCAATCTTTCACCATCCCCTTTTCGTCCCATACCAGCTTTCCCTTCCGCCATTTCATCTCTTTGTTTCGATTTCTTCCCCCTCCTCAGCCTCCCTGGTCTTTCCTTCTCCGTACACTTTTTAATTTCTACTTCCCTCCTCGTTAATCTCTGCCTCTACCGTGATTAATGCGTCACGGAGTGTGGTTTTTGGCGGCTGAGTGGCAACTCGGTTACTCCACAGCTCGCGTCGCCATGGGATTGGTATTCCGTAATGGAAAAGGAACGGAGTTGCGTGTTATGTTTTTGATTTCGACCCAGTTTAATATGTTCCATTGTGAGGCGCCAGCTGTGAAGTGAAATATGCAGCGGTCGGTCTCAGTCAGTTTAATTTAACGTTATAAACGTTGGAAATAATTTTTTTAAGCGTCACAAGTGAGTTGAAAGGCTTTCGGAGTTGTAATGAATCAGAAACGCCAGAACAGTAAACTCTTAAACCTTTTTTAATGCTTTTGTAAACTGCGATTAATTAAAGTTATGAGAAATGACTCTGAAGTGTTTGCTAAGATCTTATATATCAGGTTTTGGACGTTTATTAAGATGTAGACGGCTGATTTATTGATTTAACCTTTTGCTTAAAACATATCTAATGCTATACCAATTTGACTTCTGAGAATTTTAATGAAAAATTCAAAGGTTTAGTTTAGGCTTCTTAAATATGACTGCATTTTTTGCAGTTAATTTGAAATACATTTGCAAAGAATGGCATATAGTATACTATATAGCTTATTAGGTTATTTTTCTCATGTTTGATACTCATAAAAGGAGCAGTATTTATCAATACCCAGCATGAAATAGTAAGTTCTATCTTTTTCGACATACGAGGTCTGTCCAAAAAGTATCGCGAATTTTGAATTTCCGCCGGTTACGTATATATGATTTTTGATTTTTTGTGGCGCTATGTATGTTACTTATATTTCTTCGTTATGCCGAAAAGTTAGTCCACTTTAAATGTTTCGTTAAATTTTGACAGCTTTTTTGCTGGGACGTGTTTTGGCTTGTCTTCGATTTTTGCCTGTTCCAAAAAATGGATCAAAGAATCTGTATCAAATTTTGTGTGAACAACGAAATTAAGTGCGCGGACGCATTCCAAATGTTGACTTTGGCATATAGAGACGCTATCTCGGATCGAAGCAACATTTATCGGTGGTACACAATGTTCTCACATGGCCGAGAAGATGTGAACGACGAAGTGCCGGAAGCCCGGGTACGTCAACAACAGACAAATGAAGTGAAGAAAATAGTATTGTTCAATCTACGAGTCACCGTTAGAGAAGTTGATGAGGACCTAAACATTTCGATTTGCTCGTGCCATTACTAATGATTTGGGCATGACACGGGTCGGCGCGAAATTCGTACCAAAATTGCTCAATTTCGACCAAAAACAGCAACGCATTAGCATTGCTAATGACTCTGTCCACGATGACCCATATGTGCTCCAGAGGGTCATAACTGGTGACGAATCATGGGTTTATGGTTATGACGTGGAAACTAAAGCTCAATCATCCAAATGGAAGCGGCAGCACAAGCCAAGACCGAAAAAAGCGCGCATAGTTCGGTCGAATGTGAAAGTTTTGCTTGCAGTTTTCTTCAACTGCAGGGGCGTGGTGCATCATGAGTTCTTGCCACAGGATTAAACAGTAAATAAGGAATATTACCTGCCAGTTATGGGCAATTAACGCGAAGAAATCCGCCTCAAATGCACGGATTTCTGCAAGAAAAAATATTGGCTATTGCACCATGACGACGCCCCTGCTCACGCATCGTAGCTTGTGCGTGAAGTTTTGGCCAAAAATAACACACTAATGGTGCCGCAGCCACCGTATTACCCAGATCTGGCCCCCAGTGACATTTTATTGTTCCCGAAACTACAGTCGCCCATAAAAGGACGACGTTACGCTATAATTGACGAGGCAAAGACTGCATCGAAGGAGCAGCTGAACAAGATCACAAAAAATGATCTTTTGAAGTGCTTCGAGGATTGGAAAAAACGTTGGTACAAGTGTATATTATATAATGGGATTACTTTGAATGGGACAAAATGGATATTCATGAATAAATAAATAATTTTTGAAAAAAACACAAAAGTCACGATAATATTCGAACAAACCTTGTAGTTCACTAGAAATTAATTTTTTAATGCACAATCTAATGGGTTTGTTTACCTTTTTTAAGAGTTTATAGTTTATGGGCTATACATTATCTCGTCGTTCTGTTTAAAAAATTGTTGTAGCTTGCAAATGACCGTGATTAAAATTAGACATCTGTAAATATATGTCACATGAGTTCATGAGGAAGTTAAATGAGTTATAATAATACATTTTAAATGCAGACATTATTGAAATATAAAGCATTATTTTTAAATTTGTAATAGATTATGTTTTCTGTGATAATCTCAAATTTCATTGCACATTATGATTCCATAATGATAATAATAGCCTTATCGTACGTAACTGTAGTCGGTGTCCATAATAGAATATGTTGGCTATTATTGTCTTCGGTAAGCCTGTCCTCTGGTCAAGGAGTTTTACTAGTGCTGTTATGGCTCAATCATCTTTATCACGCCCTGCTGGTCCTCAGTATAATTTCAAAGTTCGGCTCTGAAAGCAATTATAAGTGTGTTTGTGTCGATATTTTTCATAGTGCCGTATATTCAGTCGTTTACATGATCTTGTAATTATTACTATGGAAACGCATTATCTTACCTCTGCAAGATATGCATTCTAAAATGTCTTCATTTTCCTTGAAAATATATGGGTGTAATACTATACATCCTAAAAATAGGTACCCTAAATCAACTTTCTATCAAACATCTGACGAATAATATCTGAAGTTTTCGAATCTAGAGATACGGTCACTTTCAAAAAGATAATTAGTTTTAAATGTTTCTTCTTCAATTTTTATGGCGTCATATATCATATTCTTCGGAATGTTTTACTTCGCTTAATTCACAATTTTATACAGATGAACTGGAGACATTGATATTCGATCGTGAGAACACTACTCTCTATTAAATGAGATGCAGAAATAGGGGTATTTGCCCATTTAAAACTTGGAAAGTGATATTGAGCATTAAGAAAACTTTCCAACATAAAAGGTTCAAGCAGCAATAAATGTAAACAATTTATGTTTATTTACGAAGGTAGGCTGAAAACTAATGTACACATTCTTGTAGACCACAAACAAAAACAAATAGCAAGATCGGGCAAAAATTACATTAAAGTAAAATTCTTGAGTTTTAAAATAATATATTTATTTTTCACCATATCCACCCTTAGGGCTAACACATTTCTCCCAACGTGTAACAAGTTTTTTTTCATTCCGTTACTGAAAAACTCTTCCGACTTTTCTCGAATTCAGGACTTGACAGCAGGACTTCACCTCATTGTCTGAAGTGTAATGATTAACCTTGAGGTGTCTCTAGAGTTTCGGAAAATAATCGGGGGAATAAGGAGGGTGTGGAATCGGTTCAAATTTCAGGTTTCGCATAGCCGGCCTCTAGTTATGCGCGAGGCGTGTGGACGAGCCGCCATTTTTGTTCAAAAATGAAGGCAACACGTTCCTTGGCTATTCTAATATGGTTTGCGATACGCTTTTGAGTGATTCGCCGGTCAATTTCAATCAAATCTTCGACGAGTTTGGCGATGTGTATCGTCTGTGGCAGTGGTCGGACCTCCGCTGCGTGTTTAATCAACAATTATGGCTTTTCCAGGCTCGAAACCACGAACTTTTACTACCCATCGAGAAGTCACATTTTCAGCAGTTAAAAATTCGATAACAGCACGCTGTTTAACTCGCGTTGACATAGCACTAGAACACGTCTCCATACTTCCGCTTCTCAAAATACACTGGATGAATGAAACCATCTCAAACCTCCACATTCATGTTGGGGGGAATGCTACTTCCACGTGCCTTCAAGAGTGCCTCTAGAGGTCATTTTGTTTGTGGTCTCTCGTACAAGTATGCGTGCATTAGTTTTCAGCCTACCATCGTATATAGTTTTATAGGTATGTCGGCGTGGTATGAGCATTCTACAAAGTCTATCTGATAACTAAAATATTTGTTTTTATAGATTGAGTGTTTTTATATTTAAATTGAAAAAGATTTAAGTATGCCAACGAAAATTTGTGATGTTGGACTTGAATTTGATGATGAACTTACAATGTGTCGACCAGCCTACGGGCTATGTATATTGTGTATCACATTTTATGAACCGCATGTATGTATAAAACAGTAAGTGGTTTTGTCGCCAAATTTTATTTAGGGATGTGAAGACTGAAAAACAAGTCTCAAATGCCAATTATGTCCAATTATTATGTCCAAATATTATGTAAATTGTTGTATTCTCTTTGCGTAATTACGGGTTCGTTATAAGAATTGCTTTACTTTGCTTTTAAAATTATCTTATCAATTTCCTGTAACATTTTTGAATCGTTGACTGTAACTGCTGAGAAATGATAAGCAAAACTAAAACACAACGATGTGGTTTCCTCAACTTTTTGCTTTACACGCTGGGCATTTTAATTTATGAGGTTTAAAGCAGACTGTACACTTTGAAAGATAAAATTGCAAAACATCTCTCTTAAATAATGAAATGATGAGGTGGGCCGATTTGAGCGAAATATAAAATCTAGTTTTGCGTTGATATATTTAGATAGTAAGATGGTATCAGAAATTCCTCATCTCACTCATTCCCTTAACAGCATTGTAAATATGAAATTTTCACTCTCACTTCATCATAATGAGAAACAAATATCGAGAACAATTAGTATCGACCAATCACTAACAGAAAGATCGAGAATGGTATTTGGTCGACCAAAAGAATGCGATATCTTCCATGTCCGTACCATCTCATAAGTTGAGCTAACTTTCTTGACTTTAGTCTCCAACAAGTTTCTTAAGGCTCATTTTTGCGTCTGTTTATTAAAGAACCCACAATCACTGCTTTATTTGAAAGACTGGTTGCGGTTACCTCCTTTGAAATGTGTAATTGGTTGGAGCTTTAAAAAATTATTTTCTTTGGAGGGAACGTCTTTAGCTGTAATTTATTTAGTATTCCATAGAAATAGAAAATTCCATCCACATATTTAATGTTAATAGAGGCTTAAAATCCGTCTTAATAGACAATTGACAAAAAGATAATACAAAATTTCAGCAAATACACCAGTCTTAGATAAACCGTCCACATATGAACGACATAAAAGAAACTATTCCATTCCTTATAGGCTGTAATAAAAATACGAAGTTTTTACTAAAAACATGTTAAATTTGATGGTTTCAGGCTTCACTTTGTGGAAATTCATTCTAATAAATCGAAAGAGAGATGGTACTTTTTTCCACACTTTATTTTTAAGTCGACCAGTTTCGTCGCATTGGCGGCATCATCAGGTACATAGATTCAGAATCTATGTACCTGATGATGTCGCCTATGCGACGAAACCGGTCGACTTAAAAATAAAGTGTGGAAAAAGTACCATCTCTCTTTCGATTTATTAAAAACATGTTACCTATAGAAGCAAAACTTAATTAATTGAATTATATATGCTTCATATTTGTGGTTAAATATATTGTTTATCATCGCTCTTCTTAGGATAAAATCTCAAACTAATCATTTTTCTTTTGGTTTCTCATCATAGTAGCTGTTACTTCCACCTTTTTCTCTCCATTTTCTGTATTTTATTGATGTTTTAAACTTCCTGCGTTCCCTCTTTTTGGTAACTATATGTGACTATTTTACCTCATTGCATTTTCACGCTTTTGGCCACACAAAGGAGTTTCTTAAAAGTTCTCTATCCCTCGGAATTTACCCTTTTGTCCCTAATTACAACTACAAACATAGAAACGTTGCTTTTCGAAGTTCTTGGCTATCATTCTTCCCTGAAACTAGTCTTTGAAGTTTCCTTTTCCTTATCCAGGCTTCACTGTCATTAACGTTAACATAATTCGCCCTTCGCGTCTAATTTGAGCGTTACTTGAAGTGATGTACCCGCTTATAGCAGTATGACTCTCTTTTCCTACACAGATACACCATTTATGTGCTCTATCCAGTTAGGGTATTTCCCTTCAAATCATGAAATGGTAGTTTCCTTCGCGCTTGTATTTCCGTCTCTGGAAGGGAACCCTTAGTCCGCCATTTCTCCCACCGCTGCCCTTTCGCTTAACTGGCTTCATTTTGTTTTTCCCCCTCGCCTTCAAAAGTTTTTTTGCTCTCACTTTCCCCTTTTTCAAATAACTTTTTCTCTCCCGACACCTTACAGGAGACTTCTTCCACGACTCCCTCCCACCCCTCCCCACCCTCATTCCCATCCCCGACCCTCCCACCTACAACCAGGCGGTCCTTCCCAATACCCGACCCTTCCTCACCCTCCCCCGCACCTGTTGTAGTTTCGTGGATATCGCCCCTGTTTTATTCATGCCCTAATGACTCCGCACTTCAAAGAGGTCGTGTAATGGAGGCGGGGGAAAGTCGAAAGTGAAAGAGGGAAAAAGGTGAGGGAGCGTAAAGGTGGGTCGCCCTGGGAGAAAGGGTGTGTTGAGGGAGGCGACGGGCGTTGAGCAGGGGTTGGGGAAAAAAGGAACCAAGAGAAAGAAATGCCCTTTATCCATGCAGAATCAGCAGCGTGAGATGTGAAGACTGGAGACCATGAAGAGTGACGTTGACGGGGCGGGGGATATACGTGAAATATAACGAGGAGAAATCAAAAGATAAATGGAGTGAATAGTTTGTAAAGAGTAGAGCAATGGAGTGGGAGGAAAGATGCGGTAAATCTCTATAACTGGGACATAGAGGAATAGAAAATAATATTCAAATTAGATAGAAGTATAAAGTAGAAAAAATTGAATACGGATGGATAAAAAAGTATATAATTAATCTAAACGCTTGTGGTTCATTTTCGGCATTCATTTGTATCCTTAGATGATGTTAAGTTAATAATTAGCTGTTTCGAATGTCTATTGCTGTCAAAAACTCGTATCAATTGTTGGAGACCAAGTTTTTGTGAATAACAGCTTTCTTAATGGTTCATTATAAGTATTTTAAAGCTAACATCAGAGAAGATTGTTAACCTCTTATGATAATACCGACGACTTCGCAAATGAAAAAAGAATTTCCTCTGTGGATGGTTTTCAATTATTAAAAGAACCTTAGTCGAGTAATTCCCACGGATTTAAAGCATGAAAAGGAATACGAGGGAAACGCAAATGGCAGGGGAACAGACGAGACAGGCTGTTAAAAAATGGATGACTGTGGAGACCAGTGTTGGGCCGGAAGGGTACGAGTAGAATAGAGGTGTTATTAATTTGTTTAATAATTTCGAATAGCCACTTTGATGAAAAAATTACTAGAGATATTAGTTGCATAAATTGAGTATTATTAATTAAAGTTCAATAAGTTTATGAACAGCATATTATTACGCTTTTTGTCATCCATAGTTATTGATAACATGATGAATTTCCATTCAGTCGTTAAACATTTTTAGCTAATCAAATTTTTTAAAATGAATTTTTGATGTTATTTAACCTGCTTACTTATTCAAGATAAAGGTATTTTTATTTCAAGAAAATTGATAACGTAGTCTCGCCGTTGCATTCTTATTGTCTTTTTATCTATATGTAGTCCGCTTTGTTTCATTTTTATTTCTTTTTCCGCGAATTTTTACCCGTATTCGTATTTTTCTGCTTATTTAATTTTAACAATTTCGGAAAAGTAGTAGTAGTATTTAGGGGAGGCGACCAATAGCTGAGGTCATTTGCGCCATAAGGGATGGATAGAAAAGGATGAAGGGTGGAGAGAAACCCGGCGTCAGCATTAGACTACTCTTTACGAAAAGCGCCAAGAGGTCCGCAGCTTAACGTCCCATCCGACGGACGTTACCGGCGTATCCGGCGTACTCACTCAAAGTGCCCTCCACAAAGCACCTCAAGTAGGGATCGAGATACCTCTGAAAATATTCAACATCTCCGGTATTTGAACCCGAGCCCTCTGGGTGGGAAGCCAGTACGATAGCCACCGCACCATCTCAATCCCTTCGGAAAAGATTCGCTTTTTATAGGTACAGAGAAATTCCCCGAATTCACCTGCCTTTTTGCATTGTTTCGTTAATCAAAAACGCATTAAATACAAAAAATGTTTTACAAAATTGTTTTAAATGAAAGAACTCTTTCAAAATGAAGACTGAAAGAGCGTGAAACTAATATGAGGAAAGAAGCATGGTAAAAGTCACAACGTGAGGGTGTGGAAAGATATAAGGGGAGGATGAAACAAGTGCGCTGTACAAATGGGAGGGAAATCATACCAAACAAGGAAAGATTTATGAGAGAGAGGAGATATAATCAGAGGGAATATATGTCAACGCCATCAATCCAGTAAGTTTAGGTAAAATGGAAAGAGTATATGACGTAGATTAAGATACGTTAGGTCTAGGCATACTTGATGACTAGACGGAAAGGCCATCTATGGAATTGGAATCAAATAAGTCCTAGGAGTGGATAAAATTTCCTTGGACCTATTAAATGGGTATAAAACGTGGTAAGGAAAGTTTTTATGGACTAATTCGTAACATTTATGAGAAAGAAATTTGGCTGGAAGATTTTATCAGATCAGTGTTAATTTCTATTCTAAAAAAGGTAAAGGCGGACGTATTTGAGGACTACAGAACAATAAGTTTGATTTTGCGTACAGCAAAAGTACTGCTTAGATAACTGATAAGATGGAGATGTGATAAACTTTTCAACTTTCAAGTGACTACTTAAAGGCTGGTACGTTTAGGATCTGGAAGAAGGGGAGAAGCACACGTGATGCCGTGGCATTGTCAATATGGTAATTAATAGAGAGAAACATTGAAAAAACAAGGATGGATTTGTCATATTTCGTATATTTCAACAAAGTGAAATAGAATTAATGTATCTAATGCTGGAAATAAAAGTAGATTGGAGGAATAGGAGACTTATCCGCAACTGTACTTGTCAAAGACTACTCAGATTACAATGGCAGATGGAGAGATAGAAAGGGCAATGATAGGAAGAGGAATAAGACAGGAGTGTCCGTTATCACCCGTGCTTTTAAACATACTACCTTGATCAAAAAGTTCCCGGAATAACCACCGTGTGGCGCTCCCATCGTTCCGATTTGAGTTCTGTTTTTTTTGTTAAATTGGTACATCTGTTATTGATATTCCCTTTATCTTAGTGTCATAACTTGACATTTGCAAAAGTTACGTAGCCAAGAGTACATCTATCTCTGTGTGTGTTGGCGATTTTTTACAATTTCAGAAATGGATTTAAATTTGCAACAACGAACTTGTATTAAATTTTGCGTAAAAAACGGATTTAGTGGCGCACGGACGTTGGAAATGTTGGAAAAGTGTTTCGGCAACGATTCTCTAAAAAAAACGGTCGTTTACCAGTGGCACGAGCGGTTCAGAAGTGGTCGTGAGTCAATCGAAGATGATGAACGCAGTGGCAGACATCGAAAGTCGGTGAAAAAATTGATAAAGTAAAAGAAATGTTGGTCAATAACCGCAAATTAACCATCAGAGAAATAGCGGAGGACTTGAACATTGCCTATGGATCCGCCCAAGACATTGTGGTTAATGATTTGGGTTTCCGTCGTGTAGCAGCAAAGTTGGTGCCAAAAGACCTCAATTTCATGCAAAAAAGAGACCGTGTTGACGTCGCAAAAGACATGATTTGTGAGGCTGAATCCGATCCCACATTCATCAAAAGGATCATTACTGGAGACGAGACGTGGGTTTATGAGTACGACAAGCAATCCAGACATCAGGCAAGTGAATGGCGTTCACCAAATGAGCCGAGACCAAAAAAACCACGTCGTTTTCAGTCAAAAAAGAAGGCAATGCTGACGGTTTTCATGGATTACAACGGTGTAGTGCATCATGAATTTTTGCCAGAAGGCCAGACAGTAAACAAAGAGTATTATTTGGGCGTTATGAGACGTTTGCGTGAAGCAATTCGCCGAAAGAGACCAGAAATGTGGGCAGAAAACTCGTGGATTTTGCACCATGATAACGCACCGTCGCACAGTGCTATCATTATTCGTAATTTTTTGACGAAAAATGCAACAAATACCATCCAACAGCCACCGAATTCACCTGATTTGGCTCCCTGTGACTTCTTTCTGTTCAATCGAGTTAAAAAACCATTACGGGGAACGCGTTTTAGCAGCCGAGAGGAAGTAATGGAAAAATCGCAGGAAGCACTGATGGACATACCGAAAACCGAATATAAAAAATGTTTCGAGGATTGGATCAAGCGCTGGCATAAGTGTGTTGCAGTCGATGGGGATTACTTTGAAGGGGACAATATAGATTTAGATGAATAAACTTGTATTTTTAATTTTCTGAATAAATTCCGGGAAATTTTTGATCAAGGTAGTATGAGGTGAGTAAATGAAAAGTTTCATGGGAAGAACTAGAAATTGGAATGGTAGTTGATGGACAATTCATACAATCAGGATTGCAGATGATCAAGCTTTAGCTTGTCATTCAGCCAAGTTATGTGCAAGCATTGAAGGGAGCATTTGTAAGTATTTATGCGGCTTTAGAGATAGAGAAAAACCAAGTAATATATTAAAATAAAAGTTCATAAACTAGAGTAAATGGAACAATCTTGGAGGTGGTTTGATCGAAAATGGTCAAAGTAATAGAGATATAAGGAGAGTAAATATGCTAGTAAAAGGAGCTTTAACAAGGAGGAGAGAACTAATGACACTGACGTTAAGGAGCGGCTCGTCAAAACTTTGATATGGAGCGTGGTTTTGTACGGCACGAGACCATGGCTATTGGTGCAAGATTATAGGCGAAGTTTGGAAGCTTTCTAAAAATGAGTGTGGAGAAGGATGGAAAAGAGGACGTGGTCGCAAAGGAAAACCAACGAGGAACTGCTACGTATGATGGGGTAGGAGAAAGGGATGTTGGGAGAAATCCAAAGGAGGCAGGATAGATGGATGCCGAGCGTTTTGATTGGCAATGAAATGTTGAAACTGTGATAAATAGAGATGAGAACGTTAGGCAAGCGAGGAAGATATAGGAATAGAATAGGATTGCTGGATAGATTAAAGAGAGTAAGTATGCGGAGTTGAAGAGAAACTTATTGTAGTGCTGCTTGTTGAGTTGTTTTGTTAGGGGGTGCAAGCAAAAGTATCGTTGTGCAATTGTGTAGGCTACGCCCATCCAATACCTTCTTCAACCGGTAGAATATCAACTAAAAAGGTTTCACGCAGGAGAGATGGAGGCAGACTCAAGGAGTAGGGATGCACTATGAACATTCCGATTTCTGAACGAGAGGAATTCTCTTTACAGAAAAACAGCATACATTAAATAAATACTCACTCATGGCATCGAGAAAAACGATTAAACTCCCCTCTTAGAATTAATAATGATAAAAAAACAGAACACCCTTGAATTCAACATATTTACAAAAAAGACATAATATTGATAAAACGCCTAGTTTGGGACGAGATTGGGGCCTACCCCTCTAATACTGAAATAACTATATATAAGTGGATTCGCGCCAACACTGCCATTAAAAATTGGCAATGATCAATTTTCTAACAGACCTACCACGTATTGACAGTTACCTTAAATAAACGGTTCTTGAATAAATAACTACAGCATATAAACGAATCTCTATAAATAATGGATTTACCCTTGCTATTATTAATAAAATGTAGGATACAAATAGAAAATGTCCCAAATAAACTGAACTCATATTGAAAGGAAATACTCAAGTTATTTCCTCTCATTCCCCGTTCATCCCCCATAAACCAGGGTCCTAAATGAAATATTCAAATACATTGATACAAATATCATGTTCACAAACCACAGCACATTTTATAATTCACGTCTGAAGATATTCAATATTGCCATATATGGGATTTATAAGATAAACTTTGTCATTTGTCAACCTGCACACAATGGATAAATTTAATATAATCCCATCACCTTTGATTTACATTAGATTCATTAAAAAATACTTATCACGTTTCAAAAACAGCCATTATGCAGGATCAGCGGGCGTGAAGAATTTATAGAAAAGGTCACGAAAAGGCGATTAGATTGTGTAAATAAATGTAAGAGAGCATGCTGTGGCTCTCAAGCATATATGTACAACAACTAAGAATCGTTTCTTGTGTGACACAATTGATAACTTTATAATATAATGAAAGGGCATATTGGAATAATAAGGACGAAGGACATGTGTGTAACAAAATATCTCACTAACCTTACTGGTTATAGCATCTGACGAATGGCAACAGAGTTGAGGAATGAGGACAAAATAAGAATTGACTTAAGAATTTGAACATTTCAGTTATCTTAGCTTTGGAGAGATATATTAAATATGATTTAAGTACCAAGCACCTGCAAAACCATGCTACCCTACAATGCTTCTCATTAGCTAATAAGGAGACTGAATTTGTACCCCTTCTGGAATTGACGTCGTAATATCTCAATGAAATTTAAGGTTATCACTTCCTGCCATAAACCGAACCCAATTGATTGAAATTTTGACAAAAAATTGATGAAAAAAGGTAACTGAAAGAATTTAAACTTAGTAAATGCATGACTATTATTGTGCACCTGATTCACTCTTATGCGTTATTCAGAATACAATATAACAGATATTTACTGATTCTCTTCGCGAGCTAAAAGAATAACGTACGCCATTTGAACAAAATGATTGATTTTTGAACAAAACGTGCGCGTTAAATATTTTTGTGAGAGATGCTAAGAAACTGAATAGAAGAAATTGGACACATTTTTCCATTTGACTACGTTAGTCTGCAAACTTCCGTATGCTATTTGAGGGCCATTATTCGGAAAATAAAGCAAAGGTATTTTTGACAATCTTCTACAATTGTGTAATCACTTAAGTTCATAAATTTGATGATTTTTGCATATTATCACACGAATTGAATGAAACATATATGCATTCTGAATGAAAGGCATTTAATTTTTTATGCATGTAAAAATTAGGTCAAAAATACCTTTACTACAACAATGACTTTTTGAGATATAAACTATTAGTAGAAATTTTGGAGTGGTATTAATCTTACGTGTTCTCCATCGCAATATATTAAGAACCACGATTACGCTGTGATACCTTTAGCCTTCTAAATCACCCAACACCGCCACTGCTCACCTCTCCTTCTCCGTTAGCCATCTTTCTCAATTTCTTTCGCATCGAGCACGCTCACGGAGCCGGGCGCCTATGTCTTCCAATCCTACTCTCGTCTCACTCTCGTCCCAACTCTCCTCCACCCCCCTCGCATTGTTTCCTCCTTCCCTCGCTCTCCTCTTGCTGCAGCAACAGGTTGCAATGGGAGGTTCCATCGCTCCTTGCCCCCCCCCCCTCACAACCCCCGCTCAGATCCCCCTCTGCCCAAGCAAGAATCGCCATGAACGGCGGGCGCGCATGGGGGCGGCCGCAGCGGTCCCTCTCGTAGGAGGGGTCCGTGGGAAGTTGGAGAGAATAATGTCCGGAAATGTGTCCTGCATGGATGACTAAGGAGGGAAGGGGCAAGTTTGCGAGAAGGGGGTCGGAGAAGTGAGGGATGGTGGGAAAGGGTGACGGACGGTAGCAGTTAGTGCGTATGATTGCGCTCGTCGAGATTGCTCCAATATGAGCACGTTATCGTCAATGATATATTTATGAGTTAAGTTTAGAAATGACGTTTGAAGGAATCCGGGAGCAATTCTGTGTAGGGATGTGATTGCTAAAATATTACTCGTACTATTAATGTGGCGAAATCTGTAATTTTTAATGAGATGCCATCCATTTTATTTTTTAATTATACCCTTTGTTTGAATAACTACTGTCGTTAATTTCATTTTTATCACCATCGAAAAATTAAATATCTACGTATCTATTTATATTAAAAATTAAAAAAAACATAAACAAAGCATTCAACCCAAAGGTCATTTCTGGCAGGTGATGGCAGAATTCACCCAGTGAATTGACGTGCGTGTGAAGTTCACACATTAGGTAACCATCTGGTAACCGAAATATTACTTAGTTATGGTGGAGCTGAGGGTGCCCAGAGAGGCTTTTCGGGAGTCGTACCCGGGTCACCCGCCCTGTAGTCCAACGCAATTTTCTGGAGTAGCATGGATCCCGTGTTCAAAATATTATATTTAACATTTGATTCTGTTGCCTGCATAATTTGCAAATATTTAAATCAAGGTATGCAAGCTTAGATCAGGAAAGATTTTAGGTGCATCAGTTGCAATGGAAATGACGTGACCTAATTGCTCAAATGCAATGCTGAAATACATTCGACTTAATTAAAGAAACTGTCAATAATAACATTTTTTCCATCGAATGGGTAGATGAAAATGATTAACACAAATAACCACGTTAATTTACTGTCATCCATTAGTTATTTAGTCAGTATATCTCAAATAATTGAATTAATTTTATAAGCCAACTTTCATTGTCTTTTTTATGAGCCGTAACGAGTGATGCATTTTAACTCTTCAAAATTAAATGGAATAAATCAACTTACCTTTCAAAACGATCTAGTTGCACTTCAACACGTCCTTATTATCCGATTCTATGAAAAGGAAGAAAACTTAAAATTATTCTTGAAACAATACTGTAGTGTACTTGAATATCTGCGTGTTCATTATTCTATTTTTTAAAATGTATTTAACGTGTGTATATATGTATCAGATATTATAACGTTTGTTGCATTGCACCTAAATCTGAGTGTCCATTTTTCAAAAGTATGGGTTACGTATTAAGTCCTAAACTGATGAAGTTAACCCATCAATAACACCGATGCATTATGCTTTCATATTTGTTTCCTTGAAATAAAATTTATGCGCATTTCGTTTTGAAGAATATTTTCGAACTATCAAGAATAATTTTGCGTTTACGGAATTTTCACGCTTAGTATTAACGCTGAAAGTGAGTTCTTTTTTATTTTGTTACGTTCTTTCCTGTATTCTGTGGATTTATATACGTGTAAGATTTTGCGTGCGATGCTTTTAAAAATCTTCCTACAGTTAGTTTGTCCGTCCGCCACCAGAGACGCCAAGAGACGGTAGGATTCCAATGCCCTCTTTCAACAGCGTAGAGACCTCACTGAAAGCAGAGCGGGAACACTGCCCTTGCACGCTGGCGACATCTTTTGCCGGTTGAGCCAACTTTGCGAGGCTCAGAAGCCGGGAGCGTAAAAGTAATCAATACTTTGAATTCAAATAGTATGCGAATCGTTTCCGTAGGACAGTGCAATCAAATTTCTTCGATGGCTGTTTACACCAATTAAATGAGTAATTATTTTTCTATTTTGATATTCGAAATTAATAATAAATGGGTGACATATTCAGGAAATATTTTTCGTTTTATTTGAAATTCGATTAGAAGAAAATAATTTTAATTGTTCATCTAGTAAACTCAATATTAGCTGAAATGTGGATAAAGTAGAGAACATCTACTCGGTTTTGCTATAAATCATTGTCAAAAAAAGAAAATTATTATATCTCTCTAAAATCAAAATTTGCGGTATTTGCAACAGGTTGTCATTAAAATGGAAGAATAGCGCTCGTTCCCACTACAATCGATCTTCTATCATTTTTTTCCGATGCCAAACTCTTTCAAGTACGCAATATTATTTCTGTTTCATCTCTAAAGATCTTTCGTAATTTTTGTATTTCAGGCTTCATCATTTGAACAATTAATTTTTCTTGCTTCTTTCATCAAAGCAAAATTTAACTGTGTAGGTGAAATATAAAGGCCTTTAGAGCATAAAGTTCGTCTATAGTATGAGAAATAAGAATTTTCAGGTTATTAAATGAAAATTTTCGTTAGTCAATTCCTATATTGTGGCTCACCGATTCTAAATTTCGTTGTTGAAACACCTGTTTTACCCAGGAATATCGTTTGAAAGCCCCAAAGAAGTTGTCAACTCCAGGTTTTTTTCTTTTTCTACATTGCTAGTTATTTGAACGGTTAAATTCTAGGAGGACACGGGGACATTCATGTAGTCCCAACATATATAAACATTATGGAAGGAATAATACGGAGTTGAAAACTCGAACTTCCCGGTGAACCTAGGAAACTCAAATTAAAACCAAAATCACTATTTTTTTAATATTACATAAACTGATGCAATATAATAAGCGACTTCGTCTTTTGACATAATGAAAAGTTTGTTCTGAAATATTTTTTTAAGTTGCATAATGGTGAATGATTTTCAATAATGGCTAATAACAGATCGAACCCAAGAAATCATTTAAAACACAATAACCGTATATTAAAAGTTATTTCGTATTGAGATGTTCCATTCTCCATGAAATGTATGCATTCACTACAATTTATCGTAAAAGCATTGTGTTTGGTGAGCGTGTTTCCTAGATCTATGATCATCTGTATGTGTACAGTATGCTGTAACGTAAAGACTTTTCAATTTTTGAGAAATACATTTTTTCCATAAAGATATGAGTATAATAAAATGATGAAAGTACTCCCAAATTAACCACAGTAATCAATTCGAACATTTGTTCATGTGACTAATAAATAAAAGACAAGTTTTTTTCATAGTCCCAGCACGGATTCAAAAAAAGAAAAAAACAATCAAAAGATTTATTGAAGCTAGCTGTGTCAAATGTCACTTAAGGGAATTTAACCTGTGCTTTCTGGTCAATAAGAGAAATCTCTACCGCGCAGTGGCGGTAACCGCGCCACTATAGTGTTCATTGAAAAAAATAAATTAAATTTGTCATACACAATATGAAAAAAATCTCAGAAAAGGTATTTGAATGTATTATATTTTATGATAAAAATTCACGTAGTATTTATCTCCTCCACCATAATTTTTCATATGCTTAAACAATACTTACAAAAAATTTTTCATAAAATATTTTTGGGTTAAACCCCGTGAATGCTTGCCACATAAATGGCTTATGTGTAAGAATGGTGGTATCACGACGGTGCTAAGGTATTTCAAATCCCCCTAGCAGTTGAGCCTAGAAAACCTTTATAAAGCGAATGATGTGATATTAATTGCTGACACATATTAATGAAAAACTCATTATAGCTAATTAATTTCAAGAAATAAAATAAAGTAACTTTAAGTTTAAATTTTCCCAAGGAAATAAGTTCCTTCGCTACACAAACCCGTTATTCTGTGACCATAAATCTATTGATATGATTAATTAACTATAACAAAGTAACTAAGTCTGGCATACCAATTAATTAAGTCTGGCATGGACGTGAACGGATATTTGATACTAAGAAACTTCCCTTATTTAATGACTATAATTTACTATTGGGAAATATTCATTGTTATTGATATAATGAAAAAATAGTCACAGAACGGTACCTAATACTATAGCCCTAAAAAATGGAGGAAAACCCTTATTGCTTTCATGGCTAGATAAATTGTAATTATTGGTTTTTCAAGAATTTATGGATTTTTTGTTAAACATAAAAAATCATGAGTAGGAATTATAAAATTGATAATCAATTAAGAAGTCAACATACTTATGTTTCTTGAATATTTAGATTGATACATTTATTTAAGCTTAATGAATATTATGATAATAAAAAATCCGCCGATACGAGAATCTTAAAAAATTCTGATAATTTGGAAAATTAATTTGAGCATATCCTCAAAGGAAGGTTTCCTCCTTTGCTCATGGGAAAGATTACACGCAGGAGAAATTCAATATTATCTGTACGGTATTAGAAATTCTAATATATGCTATAGAATGAAGTTTAAAATAAGAAGCACAGGAATCGGCTTTAAGGAAAGGCTGTAAAATACAATGTGCTTATTTAATGAAATATTGATTTTTTACTATCATCCGTAAATGTATTAATTTGTTTGGAATATTCGAGGTTCATGTTGTTCCAATGATTTCAAAAAGGACTGCCTCGGAGAAATTTACGCATGCTATCAATGGGAATAATTTTCATTGCTAGCAACAAATGCAAAAAATGAAGCTGCCAGTAACAGGCAATGACCTTTGTTTCTGAATACAAAGAATATTAAAATATCAAAATCTAAATAGAGGCATGATTTCTGGGTTAATATTTATGATTATATGTATTTATTCATAATTATATGTGAAAACAGGACATCACCGTTTAATTAATAGTCCACATCAGCTCATACGAGTAATACGTGACATAAACAAGCATCGCGTAACTCAAATATGAAACTGAAATCATTTAAAAGTCATTTATTACCTCGAAATGATCTTTTCTTGAGTCTTTTGGAGCTGAGTTAACTATTATCAAAGTAATGATTACCTAATATGACACTACCCTCCGTACTTTACCCTACGTAAATCAATATTCATTGATTTTAGTAGTGTATTTATTTAAAATGGAAACCTTGTACTATCGGTAATTACAGCGTAATGGAGTTAAAGTACCATTAAAAGGTTTTGAGCTGATGTTACAAAATATAAGACAGTGATAGCCCTTATTTGTTTGGTATTATGTATGTTCTTTCCTAATACCTTAATAGATTTTGTGAGTGTGTGTGTGTATATATATGTGTGTGTGTGTGTATATATATATATATGTATATATGTATATATGTATATATATATGTATATATATATATATATATATATATATATACACATATTGATGGAAAAGATAATATTCCCCTTTTTAATCAATAAGGGGATTGTCACCAGGATATAAACCCAGGCCCTTCAGTAGCTACTCCATAACCTAGTGGATATAGTGGTGGTATCTGGTATCGGGCTTACCCCGCAAATATTCTGCGAGAAAATATCTCGGATTCCCATCCAATTACTACATTTTCTCCTTCAACGTTTCGATGTGCGACTTATTCATAGCTCCTTGGGAACTCTACGGTCTCCTTCTAAACATAAATGGATGATATGCTCCTATTTTATTAACAATTTAGAAGGAAAACAACGGACGAATTCCATTCCTTTGTGTTTTGAAACCCAAGAAGAAAGGCGGAGCACTCGGCTGGGGGATAAACATGACGGGAAGAAAACTACGACGGCTGACCAATCAGTAGACACTGGATCGCTAAAAATTTTTCATTAAGCGGTTATGTTTGACAAAATGGCACCTTCGGATTCTTGCATCCCTGAGAACAAAGACCGAGTAACACATTGAAACGTCATAGAAGGAAATGAATATATTGATGTGGTTGGAAGCCCGAGATATTTTCGTGTAGTTGATGGTAGACTTGCGGTGGAGGCCGTTTAATTGCTGCCCGGAAATTTATGGCTTCAAACCAGAATGACATCTCCATCTCTTAACTAAATTCCAACTCATCAGTTTTCTGTTACTATTCGAATATTACGGGAAACTGAAAGCCGGCACAAGACAAAAATCATCTATCCAAACCAGCCGTTAGGTGGAATCTGACGATGGCGATGAGGATGGTTTATAATTGCCTCAAAGTTAAATTCAATTCAGGATCAATATAATCCGCACATTATTGTTATTATTAGCTGTAGCCTACCGGTTGAGAACAGGTTTTGTTGAACCCTGACTCTGTAATAAACCGTATTCGTACGCTCTAGGCACCATGAAACGAAAATCCTTAAACCTCATACGACATTTTACATTAACTCATATTTTAGCAATGCATACTATACTTTCTACCTTCATCTATTTTATTTAAAACGTCTATACATTTCTTCCCATTACCTTATATTCTCAGTATTATCCCCTCTAATACTCCTTTCTGCATTCCAATTACTCTTCAGTATTTCCCTAATCCTGTTGTCCTACTTTATATGAATTTCCCTCAAGTTACATTTTTCTCCCCGCACAATGCCTAGAAATTCATATTTAGTTTTATTTCTGCCCATTTCGTTCCATACATTCTTTCCCTCACTTGTATCTCAAAAGCCTCTATTCTACGCTTATCGTTCTGCCTCCACAGAAAGTACCAAAGCTACACAAAAGCACACTCAATGTTAAAGTTTTTAACAGCATTTTCTTTAAGTTTTCACTTACAGTGCCTGTCATCTACTCCCACCTCTTATTAGATGCTTCCTTGCCTAACGCAATTCTTCTTTCTACGCTCCCGCTATTGTGCCCATCCTTCTCCGAATACACTCCCTAAATACTTGAACTGTTCTACCTGTCCTAGTTTATGTCCTCAACTTTGCTGGCAATCTCATCCTTACTGCTTCTCAATTGCTCCTTCGTTATTTTATAATTAACTCATATCCCATACCAATTTTGCGAGGCTTTAAGTAATAATTGTCATCCTTGGGCTGGTTAACCAACATTTGATCATTAGCAAATACAACTGATTGGAGGATTAACTACTTACTTCTCCATTTACTATTCACTCCAGCCATCAGCCCTTCCCGTATGCCGCTTAGTATTTATCCCACAAATACAAGAAAATTTTGTATTTTTAAAAGGAAACGTGATATTAGACATTGCTAAATGACATCCCTATCTCACCCTAAACGTGGCACTGCTTATCTCGACTCTTCATTCCCTATCGGCATTTGTGTAACCTGAGACATTTGCAGGTACCAGAAAAGTTACCTATATCTTCAGTCTTGCCCTAACTTCTGCAAAATTTTCATCGATTCTGCTTAGTTAGCTGTTTCGAACATCTTGCTGGTTGTACTCTATATTTATTCCTTTCTGATGGTGATCTCATTATTTCTATTGCATCACCTGCACCCTTCTCTTGCTTTAGCCATACCGAAGAATAGAATTCTACGTATAAGCTTCCTTTGGTCTAATCTCAATATCATTTTAATCCTATGCAATACTTTTCACGTGTTTATCCAACGTTATTATAGATGTTTGATCTATTTAAATGTATTTTTTGAACGATACCTAAAGACTATTGACTTCTAACTAATTCAAGAAATTCCTCTTTCTTTTTCCTACATTATTTCTTTCTTCATTCCTTAGTAATTTCTGCCTGTTTTAATGCTGTCTAAAAAGCCAACTATATTCCTTCTTCTACCCCGCTTACACTCGTATTTTTCCCCTCTATAATGTGATTCAACATTAAACTTCCTTTCAATATTTCCTACATTCACTTTCTCTGCCTTTTTCGAAGTTCCTTTAGTAACTTCCTCTCTTCGTCCATGCCTATGCCCCGACATTTGCCTTTTTCCTATTTAATATTATTATTCTATTATTCCTGTTTAACCTATTTTCTCCCTTCTTCGCCACACCCAAATCTAAAAGGCCTCCAAAATTTACGCTCATTCTCTTAACTCAAAGACCAGGTATCGCATCTACGCTCCACCTAAAGGAGTTTTTCCATATATTTTTTCGAATCTTAACTCAGTGTACCCCATCATGAATTCTCTTTTTCTTGCAAATGCCAATGTAATACATAAAAAAGCTGCTCTGACTTTGCTCAAGTAAATTAACCACCTTCTTTAGTTTATTCTTCTTCTAGTCATATCTTATGTTTAACTTAGCTTTATTGCTTCCCAACAATTTCATTACTTCGGTTTTCTTGCATTTTATTCTTTTCCAATGCGTCTTTTATAGTTCCCTCTAAGCAGCCATTAGTAATAAATGCAATCTCAAGGTTTTATGACTCACTGATGCTGGTTAATTTACAAAAAATAACTTGATTCATCATATTCCAAAGAAACTGCGGGAGATGCCGCAACAGTAACTTTTAACGGAGTCATCCGCTAATATGCATTTCAATGCAACAATTTCCGGTCAAAAGCTTTCGCCAGTTAAGCTATCTAGCCAGTTAGGCTTTGTATAACAAAATTTGTGAAAGAGAACTCCTCGATAGCTTAACTGGCAAAAGCACTCGACCGAGTTTGAATACTGGTCAAGGCGAATGATTTTTACACTCTGAAATTGTTGCGTTGTTTCATCATATCACTATTCACTTCTATCCTCAACTAAACCTCTTATCATGCAACCACTAGCATCCCCTCTTATATATACTGGAATTTACCGGCGGTAATTGGTAACGACGCCACCCTTCCAATCTATGCCCATCCCGATTCTCCCTCTGCTCCCTTTACCTTCGTCATCTAATTCATGTACAAGTTCCGATAGATCGCATATCCCTCCAGTCTACTTTCAGGCTTCCTGATTATATTTGATTTATTTTTGTCCTCCATATAAATGCTTGTTCCTATTTCTCATAAAGTTTTGATCCGTATATGCTCAAGGATTGCTATGTGAGTAATCCTACTACTTTTAAATCCATGCCAAATAATAATATAATCCAATCGATATCTTACTATATTTTGTAACTCTTACGCTTGAATCTACACATACCGGCAGCATGTTTAATCAATGTTTTATTTATAAATAGCCTATTTATCCTCTAAAACCAATGTCTTCGGGCGGTCATTTCTTCCTCTAAAACTGGGCTGTACTATTTTACTTATAGCTGGACACTAGATTGACCATGGTTACTTTTAATTCTATTTATCTATCCATGTAAGCATAGAACTATGGATTTTTGACACATTAGTAATAATGGTATAAGTTTATAATTAGCTAAAGTCTAATTAGTCATATTGTTATAAAAAGACTCGACTAAACATTTTTTTAAGCTACTTGATTGTTTAGTGGGTTGAAATTTTGACTAAAGGCCAAATGCCCCGGGTTCAATTTTTGCTAACGTCACTTAACACCGCCAGAGTTATCCGAGTTAGGTGCTTTATTACTTTTGAAGTTTTCTGAGAAACCTCGGGACGCAGGTGAAGAAAATGCCTCCTTTAGGTTAATGCATCATTTTTCGGGAGCGTCGTTCTCATTACGAGATAAGTTCTTCTTTGCGCATATTAAACCATTCTTCGTATTAATTAAAGTGCAATATAATGTTATATGTGCAATGATTACAGTAATTACGGTTGAATGCTGCACCGAAAATAGGATCCAGCTGAAGAAATGCCAGACCGTTTCATGAATCACTTAACATATTATTGGGACCGAAGTTTGTTTAGTTAGCTTAACAAGGGCTTTGAAAAGGGAGTCTGACGCAACGGTTTTTCAAGCGAATTGAATAAATTATGTAATGCGGGATTTAGAATTAAAAGAAATCAAATATAGTGCCATTAGATATTTTGAATATTCATATTATTCCCTTAACAAATTTCAAAGAAACTGCGGGAGATACCGCAACAGTAACTTTTAACGGAGTTCCTTTTCCTTTAAATACATTACAATATTTGATTTAGGAACCTGTTTCCCATTGCTTAGTTTTTCCTCACTAGGATTGTGTACGGTAATGAAAAAAATATCCAGCAGCTAGTCTTTAAGGATTTCAACTTTCTTTCTCTCCTCTTGCATCATTCATAAGAATTTTTGATTATTATATATATATATATATATATATATATATATATATATATATATATATATATATATATATATATATATTTATATTCATTCATGTGGAAATGGATATAAGGAAATGGGATATTACCGTCCAGAAATATGCCTCCTTCCATTGTTTCCAGACCATTTCGAAGACCATCATTGTAAAACTCAGCAGATTGTATTTTAATCGATTGATCTATCTCTTAAACGATGATATTTTTATTTTGTTCAGTTCTTGAAAAAAGAAAAAGTTGCTTGGGGCGAGATCGGGTGAAGTGGGGTGTATGTAGCAAAATTTCAAAACCACATCCCTTTTATTCGCCATACTCATGATAGATGAGTGAGTAGATGCATCATCGGCAAGAAGACGGATGCCTTTGGTGATCATACCGACTCGTATCTTTTTCAGAGCATCACGAAAATTGTTCAGCAGTGTGCAGTAATAGACACCAATAGGCATCTGACCTTTCTCTAGGGAGATGACTCCACGTTAGTCCCGAAAAACATAAAACATGACCTTACCTGCGAACCTTTGCACTTTTTGGGGGAGACGATTCGCTGTGCTTCCTCTCCTGCTCATCTCTTAGGTCTCTGGATCATATTGATGGTTTCAAGATTTATCCTTCGTTACCATGCGGCCTAAAAATTCCTCTTCATATTGCTAAAATAGATTGAACATCTTCCCTCAAATGTTTCGCCGTGTTTGCTTCTGAGAAGGATTCAGAAGTCGTGGAACCCAGCGAGTTAACACTTTTGACAGGCGGTTCGAGAATAATTTTACGCAAAATACCGTAACGAGATCAGTCTCATTCACAATTATTTGGATGGTTGCTCTTAGGTCCAAAGGGATGAAGTCCTCCACTTTCTTCACTATGGCAGTATCATCCTTGAAAAGTTGGTTATCCACTTATTGGATCGTTTGTGAGGGCACGTGGCCAGTTTGAAATCCCTTTCCACCTCAAAACTGTGTCAAATGACTGACTGTCATTTCCATTAGCAGCCACCATTCCATTAAGGATTTTTCGGGCAATATAACCTTTCAATTGAAGGAAATTCCGGCCTCGGTGGCGGCGAGGTAATGTCCTCGTCTACCAATCCATGGATTGCGGGTTCGATTCCCGCCTGGGTTGGTTTTCCTCCACCTATGGCTTGGGTGTTTGTAATCATCTTCATTGTTATCTCTGTTAATATTCCGATGTAAAGGCCAAAGAGTGCTGTTTTCGGACTAAGGCTAAATTAATTAATAAATTAATTTTGCTGCGAGCCTCTGTCATCTCCGTGGTATGAGCTACTTTAATCTACTACTTCCCGAAGCAAAACAAATGAACATTAAAAGCTGTAATTCACTGCATTATAGCAGCCCATTAATAGCAGAATGAGTTTTCTCCAGGTATCTTGGTTATTTCTTATTAATACTTATTTAAAAACGATACCCCAACGTTTATCCTGTTGAAAGCCTTTGTAATCCTCCCTCCTCCTTGCCACCTTTTTGGGTGGCAATTTATTTTCTCGCTGGTATTATTAATAATAGTTTTACATAAAATCAAAACTTGAAGAATGATGGAAAAATCTGTAAACGTTGTTTTGTATAATTGCAAGGAAGAACAGATATTGTGGTCATTCCCAGCTTGTTTTGTGACGAATAATGGATGAAACTACTAATATAAAGATGCATAGTAACTAAGTCATGATCACATAATATTTCGAATTCTTATGTAAATACTGGTGTTTCTGATCCACGCCTTTTTATTTTTAACACATGTATGTATACGTAATAGTATTGAAGTTAGTATTTGTAAGGACAGATTTTTTAGAGGGAGAATACTTGTACTTGTATGTTGCTAGGTTACCGTCGCAGTCTTTCCAGCTTTTCATCACCCCAAGGCTATGGGACAAAGGAGGAACATGGGATGATTTCTGACTATTTCTGTAATATAAAGACGTAATATCTGTTATGTTATGTCGATATGTGTGTGTGTGTACATATATATATATATATATATATATATATATATATATATATATATATATATATATATATATATATATATATATATATATATTAATGAACGATCCCAGGAAATGACTTATTTACGCATGAATGGCTTAATATTTCAACCACATTCGTATCCTGCTCCGTTAGTTTATTACGCCCGTAAAATTTTATTTCATGCGCAAAATTCATCGGTTTATATGACTATGCTTCCGACAGCAATGATGGAACATTAATTACCTTTCTTTTCAAAGTGGCAATTAACCCTCTTTGCAAATTAAGGGACCGTAATTGCATCATATCATACAAATTTTGTGCATATATATATTCGTTGTAGGGCTCGTGATTCCCTGTTAACCGATTATTTATCCTTGGAATGGTTGGGAATATCCTTAGTCTTGTTCAGGTTGACCGGTTTACCACAAAGAACATTTATGAATAAAAAATGTTCCCGATTAATCACTGGAACTGATTGCATTCGCATTTATATTAACAGGAAGGTTAATTTAGTCGCAAAGGTTGTAATATGCTCGGCTGTAATGATTTATATGTGAAATTGTCAAAAAAGTGTTTCATTTGTACAAAATTTATGCACCTTATTGAGGAATTTCCTATGATATTAGCCGCCATCAATCGGAGTTTATTACTGGGTCTATCAATCAAATTAGATTAATAAGTGTCTCGTGTTAAATATCTTTTATTGCCTCATTCTTTGAAACTTCCAAGGTCAGGTAACTCTTCACATTTCCTCGTTATATCATATAGGAATATAATCTATCTTAAAGTGCAGATTCTGTATTGACGACATGTCATACGGGGTTTCATCGCTCACGATTCTTTAGGTGCTAACAAATGTTCGTGATGGCTTGTTGGCAGAGACGCTGTCCGCGGTTGCGTACACCACCAAGAGGAGATAATCCTTTGCAAAATGTAATTCAAAGATACAGCAGTCAATGGTTAACCGTTTGGATTTATGGAATAATTTAAACTTTTTTAAAATTTTGAAGTTTGGGTGCTTTTAATTAGCCATGCTGATATTGCCATGCCAAAATTGGGATGTAGAAGACCCAATCTGGACTGTTATCGGTGTAATGCTAAATAAATAAATGAGTCTCCATAAGCAATGGTGTTTGTTTTATCCATTTTATATTATTGGAGAAAAATAAAGGTTATTAGGTTTTCCAGATGAAAGAAGGATAAAGTAAAACATTAAAATTGGAGCGCATTCTGTGGATCAGTTGGAAGAGTTTACCTGTCTTGGAAGTACTTTGAACCAAGACAATCAAGTGTGTAGTAGTGATATAAAAGAAGAATTGCGTTAGGTGAAGATGCTTTCACAAGAAGGAGGGCGTTGGTGACGAGGAAGTTGAGTAATGATGTTAAAAAAAGTCAAGTAACAATTTTGATTTAGAATGTGGTTTTGTCCAGCTTGGAACCTTGGTCGGCAAGGTTAGCTCGGTGAGATTGGTAAGCAAGATTATCGGCGTACATTATTAAGGCTTTTTTGACGTGAGCGTGGAGAAAAGTGGAAAAAGCAAATTGGACGGAAAGAAAGAAGACAAAGAAGCACTAGTCATGGTGAGAAAGGAGAGAGAATAGTAGGTTACATGCAAAGGAGGTAGGAAATGTAGACGAAGTGCGTTTTGAATGGCGAAGAAATGTTGAAAACTGAGATAGAGGAGAGTAAGTTAGGCAAGCGAGATAGGGAGAAAAATAGTATAAGCATGGTGGATGGAATTGAGGAAGGTAGAAAATATGCGGAGTAAGAGATAGGATCATTGTAGAGTAAAATGTTATACAATAGACAAGGTTAATATATGCTTATCCGAAACTTGACTTAAATACTTAACTACTAAGTGCTAATACTGAAATATTCTGAGAAACTACAAAACTCATTTTAGTTGCTTTAGGCGTGCATGTCTTTTCCGCTGCACCATTCATTCTTTTTTTTAGATGCTTATTCTGACTCATTATGATTTAATGATCTAATTTCGAGACACATGAATTGCGTATCCTAGATAAAGTAAAATCAATTATAAACACATAAAACAAATCTAGGAGAAAGAAATGTATGACAAATTCCATCAAAATTAATATTTAAACTGCACTGTGGTTTCCTAAGAGCCACGATGCGTTGTTAAATTGACAGTAAATTTTAAAAAGTCAGGTTTTTTCTTGTGAGTACCTGTAACGAACGGTAATCTTCTTTTCCGTGCTGAGAGGATATTTTTCCTGAAATTACTACAGCGCTAGCAATTTTTATTGGCATACATCTTTGCAGGATTGGTATCATATTGAAAGAAGTAGAAAGAGGACAATGTTTTCGGGGAAAATACTAAAAGAGAGAGCTTTTAATAGTGTGCGTATACTCTTTTACGTAGAGCACTTCATCATTTTATTCGGGGACATGTTCCAATCCTATGAAGAATCAGATATTTGCATCTCAGAAACTTTCCAAAAATTCATAGCAGGATACTGCTTACACTGATATCAAGTATGACTGGTTAAAAAGATTTCGCTCTGGTAAGATATCATTATTTTGTTTTCGTGTTATATAAAGTTTGAATTGTGAAGACTTGGATTTAATAAAAGCATATGCTTCATTTATATTTGGAAAATGATTATTTTAAGTAGCCAAATATATCGGTCTATGGATAAATTTGCGTGCTCAGAGTCGTTATTCTTAAGAATATCCCTTCAATTTTCGGATATCTATTGAAATGCAACTACTTCATGCACGCACTAGGGTGCGTGGTACATGAAGTGTTTCATCTCAGTATCGTAAGAGGGTCTGAGTCTAACAGGTTCGGCAAAATACCACGTTGATGCCGTTCACTAGCATCAGCAGCCCCTTTGAAGCCGGAGAAAGTCCTTAGAGTCTGCCACTGGCCTCCCTTTTCGTCCCTTGCCCGCGAGTCATTTCCATTTCACCCGACCCGTAATCCCTCCCGCTTACCGCTCGCTTATGACAGCCTCTGTCGGTCCTTCTCGATTCTCCACAGGTCCTAAAGGCTGCTGCCGTTTCCTCCACCGAAAGCCAAATAAAAACCCTTCGAGCTTTCCTTCTTCCCGTCCCCGCCCTCACACCCGGCCTCCTTTCCTCCTGTCATCATTTCCTCACTTCTTTGCTCATTCCCGCTCTAATCCTTCTCTTCTGACTCCTCCCCCACATCTCCTCCCATCTTCCCTCCCTCTTCTCCCTCTCCTCCCTCTCTCTCTCTCTCACTCACTCATTCACTACCACCTCCCGACTCTTCCCTCGCACCCTAATCTCACGGCTGCCATTTTCACTTTGGCCCCCTGCAATAATTACCCGTCGGCACGAACCGGTCCATCCGGCGTGATTGTTGCCTTTGCCGCCAACCCTTCTGCTGATGGCAGCACGAGTGACTCGATTGACACTAAGCCCACAAAACCATGCCATTTCCTCGGCCTACATTACCTTCGATCTCGCTTCAGCCAACTCTTTTGCCACCTTCCTTTCTCTCTCTCCCTTCCTCTTTCTCTCTATCGTTTGCTTTGTCTCTTTTCATCTCAATTACGTCCTCTCTTTTCCAATGGCGCCTGTCTCTTTTCCAAAATCTTTGCCCTCCTTTCACTTTATCTCCGTTTACGCTTTCCTCTCATACCTTGTCCTTTAAAACGTCTGCCTTAGTCTTTTCAGTATTATATAACCTTTTAAAATAGACAAATTAAGTTATTTATTTCGTTTAGGAGAGCTCTGTTTTTTCTTATCTTTCCTTTGTTCATTTTGTCTTTGCTATGAATTTTTCATTTAAGCTCGCGATAAAATTGGGGTTTTGGCAAGTTCACTGGAATTTCTTGCTTAAAAAATGGTTTAATTTCTAAACGCGCACTGCTTTCGCTGCTAATCCATTCTCCTCTTCCTCACATGGAGAGATATACAGTTCATTATGGATTCCGTGGTAGGTATCACTATAAAATGCAAAGTTCTTTTCTTGTCATAATTTTCTCATGCCATTAATAACATTGAAATCGACCGCCTTCCACATTAATATTTCTCTACAAATTTCAGGTAATGTTTTCTGGTTTTTCCAATCTCCACAGTCTCATGTTCAAAGTAATATATTTATACGTATATCCAAAATATGGTATTTTATCTTTGTTTCTGTCCATCTGTCAAACCCAATTCACTTCCTTTCCCCCTTCGCCTGCCATCTCTCTTTCCTTTCCTGGAAATATTCGTATTCAGTCCTGAGATACGTGAGGCATAGGATACACCCTTAAGTGAAATTTCCGTTCCCTCTATCCAAACACTCTCTTTCCAATCGTTCTCTATTTTATTTTCCTTTTCTTGTCATTTCTCCCTTCTTCCTTACTCCGCCACCACAAACTTCTCCTCTGTCACCTTTCATACCCCTCCCCTCCAATCACTGCCTTCTCATCCCTCGCATTCCTTTATGAGTCCCCCATCATTCTGTCAGTTCCATCCTATTTATTCCTCCTCTTTTCTTCTCTCCGCCACTTAGCATCATCGATCCTCCTCTCGCGCTCACCTCCACGCCCTTCATCCCATTTTTCTTTCCAGTTCAGCGGCACTCAAATACGTATGCACGAATTCCCTTAAAACTTACCCGGCCATATTGATTCACCTCGGGTAATGACGTCACGTCCGCTGGGGTGTTGTCATCTACTGTCATCAACGCTTTCCTGCATCGCCTAAAGCTGTTTATTATTTTATTCCATTCATCTCTTTTTCACCGCGGCGGAAAAAAAATAGCAACGTTTCTCCGAATAATGGGGAAAACGGTGAATGGCTGTGTTATTCTCACGTTTCGCTTAATGGTGTACCAAAAATTCATCTGTAATTTTTCCGTTAAATATTTATTTTATCCTTGACAATTTAAAATATTCTTTCTTAGTGCTTGTTGTTGTTGTTATTTTTTGACCAAATATTTCCAATAAGCCATTGTCAAATATCTCCCAGACATAAAGAAAGAGCTTTCCTTAATCAGTACTTATTCGCAGCTCTAACAAACTGACATTATTGCTATAAATCACTTCTTACTACTGACTGGAAGTTATTATGTTCTCTCATTTGGATTTTATCAGTGGTTAAAAATGTTTCGAATGTTTAACAAATTTAATATCAATCGGTTCATCATAACTAGTTACCAATATCCCTTTGGTTACATTAAGGAATTAACTAATTGTATTGGTTTACTGGCGTCTTTTTTCATATAAATTCCCACAAACTTCATTCTAAGTTGATTAAACTCATAATTTTACCTTCATTTACGTTTATATAGCTTATTACAGGAATGGTTTAAAACCAGTATTTACTCTACATATATGCCGTTGCCCTAAGCTTGGCTCTATAGTTCCTCATATCTTTGAATATGCTCACTGTACTCTTTTGTGTAAGCCCTCCTATAGCTTTCCAAGACCAACGTTTGTCATTTCCATGATCTCATATTCTCTTCTCCATCCACCCATGCATATCTTTCCTCCTCTAATAACTCTTCATCTGGACCTTTTCATCTCGTCTCCTGGGGTATGGTTTTCTCATCTTGCCTCTCCGTGCCTTCTTATTTTCCGAAGCTGCAACATCTTAAAGAGTTTCTAAGGAGGAGAGTGCATGCAACTATTTTGAAAAATAATAATTTTATGCCCCTTGCTTGCCTTCTCATTTTCTACCCCAAACTAATGTTATTAAAAAAACACGTTTTGAAACATCATCAATCTCTTTTTAGGCACTAATTATAATATTGGCGGTTTGAAATTTAATTTTAACCATTTTTCTGTATTCATTGTTTTCAAAGGTAGACGTTATCGTCTGAATATTTTTAATTTTTGAAGCTTTCTGGTCATCCTTGGCCTCTCTAACACGATAAAAATTTTCTTTCATATCCTCCATTTGCTCTGCCGCTAATTTTGAATCCGACTTTGGGATTCTCCTATCGGCATTTTTTGCAGCCACACTCCACTTTTTATCCTTTATTCTAAGCTTTCTTCTTCATAACCGCCTTTCCCGGGATTCCCTCTATTCTCGTCTTCCAATCGCTCCTCACCTTGTCTAACCTTTCTTTACCCGTTCTCAATCCTTCCCCCTTTGCCCACCCGTTACCCTTCACCTCACCATCCCCTACCTGTATCCCCGTCCGTCCCAAATCTCATTCCCTTGCCACCCCTCGTCCCCGTGCCTCCCACCGTCGTCCCACCCTCCGGACGGACGGCTGCGCCCTTCCCATAATCATGTCCAATTACCGCGATGGATGCGTTATTGAATCTGCAAGAGAGTCAGGGAGTGAGGTGAGGGAGGGCGGGGGCGGGGCCTCCTGGAGGTGGAGGTGCGGCAAGGGGGCGGAGGGGTGGCCGCTGGAGGTGAGGGCCGCGAGGGTTACGGGGGAGGGGGAGGAGACAGGGTCGCTGTTGCTGCCGGTATTTGGACGGCGTCCTCCTCTCCCGAGCGGCGGGTGGCAGGGAGGGTTGGGAGGCAGGGCCGGGAGGGCGGGTCGCTCAAGGGCATACGAAAGAGGGTGTGGGGTGACGAAGCAGGAGACGGGAAGAAGTTTAGGCGCTGGACGTTGATGCTGTTGTAAGCTGTGTGCGGCGACCGAGGGGTCGTTTTCGGAGGAACTTATTCGCCGTTACGTCTGCGGTAATTTATTGCACCCGTTCTCCTTTCACATTATCCCGGAGAATGCCATTTCGCATTCCTTACTGTCAAGAAGGTGGTCGTATACTTAGGGAGGAAATGCATCTTTCCTCTTTTTTTTGCCGTAAATCATAACGTTGAATAAGGGTGACTTCACAGCGGTTAATATATTTGCCGGTAAACGAGGATCATATTAGCACACCTTTCGTCATTTTTACTTTTTTACTATTTGTACTTTTCGTTTAATATTTAATATTGTTTCATGCGCGAGTTTTTTTTTGCATATTTTAGTTTACATTATACTATAAGGGTAATAGTTCCTTGTGAATTTTCCGTAATATCCTATTTCAAAGTCACATGATTTTGAAATGGGATATAATTGTAAGGACATCTGTTCTCATACAGCTCACTTTTATTTTCTTCTATTCTTTATAATTTTCATATGAATGCTAATATTATTAAATTTACTTTACCACAAGCGTATGTATCTGCGTACTATCTAGGCCTAACATCAAACCGTAATTCTATGTCGCGTACAGCATGAAAAGATTACATATTTTGCCGTGATTTATCCGGATATTTACACAAAATATTGAACTGGATTGCAAAAATAATTGATCCAATGGCATTAATTGCACGCTGATAATACTAAATAGTTTTTTTGAATACTTACGCTTGAACGTAAACAGCTCAGAGTTGACACAAACAAATGAAATTTATATCTGACAGCTAAAAACTCACCATTAATTGTTGCCTTAGGAAAGGCTTGCTATGCTTTCGTTTAAATATCAGAGATCGTTTGAGGTAAAAAATGGCCTTTCTATAGTTCTTCTGTCTTTGTGGATGAATATGAAGCCCTGAAAATGCGAGCACCAACGTTAAACTGAGAAAATAGTAGCATACTTCTGATTTAATGCCTGGATCTCGATTCCGCCATTTATCACCTATCTCTTTAGATACATACGGCAGAATGTGCTGAGTGAAGTAAAATTTGCTCCACTTATTACAATAGACTTAACGCACCATCGGAAATTATATTCGCCTACTCGTATGTTTTAATGCATAATTTCCTTTCGTCCATTTCCGCAAGGTCATTGAATTCAGCTGCAAGCAAATCAATACGATCTATCTTTTCTCAGACGATCGAGGGATATCGGAGTCTATTTTGAAGGCAGTTGCACTCAATTTGCACGAGCGTTTTGTGGTGACAAATTCCCCGGAAGCATTCCCAAACACGACCCATGGGAGAGGCGCTTTCGGTATCGACGGCAACGCCGCCGATGCAATACCGTCGCAAAAAACTTCCTTTTCAATTAAATCCAATTCTCGACCACTCGCCCCGACACTCGTCCGGGTTTATAATCACGCTCCCAACCCAACCTCCCTCCCACTCTTCTCTCCTCTGTCGTCCCCCTGCCTCTCCAATTTGCTCCAATGCTATCAAGCGAGCATCGAGCCAGATAAACAGGGGACAATACCACTTTTGGCTCTCTCCCTCTCCACTTCATACGCTCTTTCTCTCCTTCCCCTGAACCCACTCAAACCCCCTTTCCACTCACGACATGCCTCAATCTCTTTCCTTTCCCATTAATTTACTCCTCTTTCAGTCGACTGTCTGTTGAAGATGTTGCAGCTTTCTTGATTCAGAAACTGCTACCTGTATTCCACATAAACTACACTTCAACTGTTCCCGGTTACCATTTGCGAGATTCTTGGTAATTTTATTTTATTTGTACCACTTTGTTTTCTCTGTCTTTCCCTGTTCTCATACTTTTTCACTCGGCACGTATTTGTGTTTGTACGGCCAGCTAATATCAGTGTACTCGAACTCATTGCGAATTTTCGGGTAACAATCCGATGGATATGCTACTACTGTTTCAACCACGGATGCAGAAGCGATATTCATCCGCGCGTTATTTTCCTGGCTTATATCCAAAGTGTCTGAGGATATAAATATGTTCGCAGTGCCCAAACGTGCCAAACTAGGTAGTTGTTTTAGAATTTTAGCATCAAACGAGCTCAAACTTCAGGCAGGTCTGTTTGTGTTCCGTACGCAAACAGTATTTAATTTCTTCCTTAATATCCGTTAACAGTTATCTTTCTCAATGGAAAGGGTGAGTGTAATGAGATACTTTTGAGCTTCAGTCTTTTCCAAATTTAATGAAGGTTGTAATCAATCATTAATCGTTCATTTTCATATCCTATCCGCCCCATCCAACTTCTCTTTTTTTTATTCCCCTGCTCTACTTTTGCCCATCTCTTTCACCTTCATTCCCTCTCCCGAGTTTCTTTTCCACTTTCCTCTCCCTTCTCCACCGTAGTGCCCTCTCTCTCTCTCTGGCCGTAACTCTTCAACGTCCATTTCCTCACTCTCGCTGTATCAAAAATCCAAACTCTCTCCTCGTCCCAGCCTCGACACCCATTTTCTACCCCCTTCTCCCGTTTTTGATTTAAAAAGTGTATGGCTTCATCGATCGCGAGGTCTTTTTCGCTCAAAAGTTGAACACGCGAGCGGCGACGCACGACTGGTCACCTAAATTCGCGAAGCACTTGGATTTCATGTGGGAGGGTTTTATTTGTATTTTTTTCAATTTCCTGAGCACTGCTTCACGCCATTGGGTGAAGTGGAGGGGAAAAAAAACAAGCACGACGAACGATTCAAGAACCATGCGTCCTGAATGTGTGGCCAGAACTCCGACTCGCCCCTTTTAATTATGCATTATCCGTAAACGGAATAATTGATTATACCCGTATCCTGACAATGTGATTCAATCTTCAGAATGGAAATTTCAAAACCCTCGGTGGATAGGGAATGCGCACGGGTTTTTTTTATTTACCGTTCACACGCACTTCTGTTGAAGTTAGAAGATTGAGTTCGAGGGACACACCAAATGATTTACGAGGTACGTTCAAGTTCTAAACTCACCAAATATTTTCCTCCTGACTAGAAGTATATAAATAGGCGAGATTCAGCTTAAAATCCCTTATGCATGTTTTTTATGCAGGTATTCCTTGTGCATGCAAGACGCAATAATTAGCTTCACTATTTAGGGCAGAATGCGTGTTTGGCTGCCGTTGGTGGGAGAAACGTTCACAGTACTTGTAAATGTCGTATGTCGTGCACAAGAATAGCGTGATCATCCGTTTTATACACTTACAAAACTAAGAATCATCAAAATTAATTGTACCATGATGACGACTTGTAATGCACGCGGTATAGATTTTATGGATATATTTCAACTTTATAAAAATGTTTAGGTTCGAGCTAGATTATATGGAAAAGGAACGAACGTTTTAACTCTCTGATTAAAGTATATTTTTGAAAAAATATAAGGCCTCTCAACGTTCTCATATTGTACTTTTAATTCTTAACCAAGGCCTTCTAATTTTTTTTATCTGCTAAATCTCTCGTCCATGTTCAATCCTCTTTAGAATCATCATTTTCCACGAATCGTTCCGGCGTTCTATTTTTATATATTCTGCTAAAACGCCTTTCTTTGCACCACCCTCCTTAGAATCATCAATTTCAACGAAGTGTTCCGTTTCAAGGCTAAACATGTGCATCCCAATACGAGGACGTTCGCAATGACCTCTGCAGGGGATTTCCTCTTGCTCTATTTTAGTCTATATCGTTATACTATAACTGGAAAACGTGAGCTACGGATGTGCTGTGATAATACCAAAGCCCTGCATGGCTTAAAAGCTTTATTTGTAGTCATTTGGTTCTATCCAACAGCGATTTCTCTACTGTACATATATTCTACTTATAATAAGCCGTTCATATTGTATGTGAATTTTCCCTTGCGTTCATTAATCCCAGTCGTTTTTTTTCTGTGGCATTTTTAATTTCTTGCTCAACGTTACGGTTTATTGTGATCATATTTTTGCTGGACTAATTAAATTCTCCTTTTCGTGTGTGCATTATAATGGCATCATTGGTACGCATTCATATCCACATTATCGTGTCATTTAATTTTATGTTTGGTTTAATTTATAAAGGTGTTCACCATACCTGAATTTTCTTCTTCGCTTTGCCACAAATTCAAACTAACATTGAAGTCAGGATACTGAATATATTTGATAAATCATTATTAAACCATGATCCTTTGGTCTCATATATTAACAGAGACATTTTGATTGGGTCTTTATTAGGTATTCAGATTATTGCAACTTTGTTAATTCATCATGTAATTGGAAATATATTAACTTTGTAATATCAGTCAGCCTGAAAAATTGGAATTTCCGCAATATTTAATGATGTGCTAATTAAAATATATCCACCATGATTTTACCGATGAGACGGCCAAAAAGAGCGAAATCGGTCATAACCTTTTGAGACGATCATAGATATGGGTCCGTTCTTAAGGTTAATTATGAATTGATTGCAAAATATATTGGCGGCATCATCAAAATTTGATGTACAACAAATTTAGAGGTGGTTCAAATTAACATAGTACATTTTTTAGAGAAATGGGTTTGCCGAAGTGTCATGGGATAGGAAAAGCTAAGGCTTCTGTGGAGTAGCTGAGGGTCGATCCTTGCTTTTCAGTGGCTTCGGTTTGAATTGTTAACACGCTCGCATTTGGCAGTGTCTCAGTTGTGATTAGCTACACCATTCATGTAACTTAATATTCAAGAGCGTTACGCACTACATATACTTGGTGAGCGATTTCGTGGAAAGACATGTTTGAATACATTCATGTAGACATAAAAAAAATTGCATTTATAATTATTTATCATTGAAAATAGTTTGATTAAATTCTTGAATGTATTCACTCGTTAATTTCGGTATACATATTTGTACTCGAGTTCACTATTTCTGTAAATCTGCGAAAGCATATGAGAAAAAACCTTGAAATTTCATAGCAACAAGTAATAAGGAAGTGTATTAGGATACTGAGTGGTGTTCGCTGCGAGATTAGCTGCTGATGATCTTCGAATAAAGCCTTAAAATTAAAAACAAATGAAGTCTCATGCATGATGTCAACTTTTTTCAGTTATGTTCCATAAAAGATTCTAAAAGAATATATGTTGAAATTTGCCAAATTGAACTTTTAAACATTATTTCAATCAACAAAAGTGCCGGTATTGTTTCATTAATAACTGCTCATATGAAGCCATAGTTTTCTCAAATCCTTTTTGCGCTGTTTAATCTCCGTTACTTTTTAACACGTCGTAGAAAAGACCTGACGTGCCATTAATTCGAGCTCTTTTCAAAAATTCTCACTGCAGGTGGAAAAAATAAATCTCATGAACTCAAACCTGTGCGCCGTTTGTGAGCTTTGGAATTTCCCCGTTTGCTTCGTCAAAAATGACGTTTGAATGCCAAATATAAAAATAAAATTCTCTGTCATTACTGGAACATAGGTTTTTGATGAGCCAGCGCGGAAAGGCAGCTTTATGTGGACGGATTGTTATTTATTATAACGTTTCCCGTTAAATTTCAACGGGCGTTTACACTCCCTCTCGAACCCCCGTTCTAATTCTCCCCTTCCTCTTCCCTCTCTATTGATTCCCTTATTTTTCCGCTTCCTTCCCGCGTAGCCCTCCTCACACTTCTCCTCTTCCTCCCCTCCCGTGTCTCCTTCCCCGACTTCCGCCCTCCATCCCCCCCCCCCACCCTTCCGCCTCTAGCTGTGCCCTTTCCCCTCTCTTCCTCCTCCTCCGGTCCTCTCTTTCGCGCATCCAACCTCAATTACTTTCTCTTCCTTTTACACAAAACCTCCCCCATCCCCTCCAACCTCCTCTTCTATCCCATCCCCTCAGCACCCCTCCGCCCTCATCCCACGTGACCCCGCCCTCGTGAATAATTGAGCCAATAAGGGAGCGCTGTGGAAGGTCGAAGTAACCGGGTCTCCCATACGCTCCTCCCCCTGCCTCCCTCATCCCCCGTTCGGAACCTCCTTCTTCCTCCCTCTACTTCCTCCTCACTTTCTCTCTCTCTCTCTCGTTCCATCTCTCTCTCCCTCTCTTTTCCTCTGTCTCCTTTACCTCCTTTCCCTCTCCTGCCCCCTTGTGACGTCTTCCTAAACACCGGAGCGCCCCCCGGATCCGAACCAAATGGGAAAACCCTTTTCCCCTTCCTCTCTCTCCCTTCGCTCTGTCCTCTTCGTCCTCATATCCCTTCCTCTTTGCCACCTCCCCGATTCCCTCAAACCCTCTCGCCGCTCCCAGCCCTCCCCGGGACGCCTTTTACCCACGCATCACTCGTATCCATGGTAACCCAAGAGTTGTTTTTATGCCTCCACATTTACCAATCTCTTCCCCTTAAACCTTAGCCAACTCCTTCCACCGCTCGTCTCCCACCTTCCACTATTTCTCCTCTCCTTTCTCGCTTTTCCTCCGCGACTTCCTCCCATTCTCATCCCCTACTCCTCGTTCCCTTGTCTACCTCCAATTTCCTCCCTCGAACCCAACCTCCTTTCCTCAAAACTGATTGTGCTAGAGTTTGTTTCAATTTCGGGCTTCTCGCGGCTGAGCGGTTGACTGTCGGGCCCTTTCCGAGGGGCTTTGACTGAAGACTATTAAAGTTACCGCCCGGAAATCTTCTCTAACATAAAGAAACGTCCCGATATTCATTTATGCGCGGCCGTTTTCTATCGATTGCGTCTTTTGCTAGCTTCTCACAATAAGGCCTTTGAATTCTTAGTCCTTGCAAGGAAATGTAACTCGTTTTCACCAAAGGCGCATATCACATTGCTTCTGCGCAGTAATTTTTATGGTAGTTTGTCTATGTATCCTTTAGTTTTAATAGCATATTAGTCCCTCCGTTCTCTGTGACCTGCCGCTTGAGCGCCTCTCCTCTTCCCGCTTATACCAATCTCGGCTGCCTCCAGTTGATGTTCGCCTTGCTTTCAAGTCTTCCTGTATTGACTTCTACCATCTCATCTCTCCATCCATCCACCTCCCCCTTCCAATCCACGAATGAACCTTCTCTTTTGAAACATTCTCTTTACCCTCTTTGTAAGCGTTGCTCCCTACCATAGCATTTTCTTCGAATATTCCTGTTCTGTGACATAGTTGTCTGATATTCTTCAAAATGTAATCCAACCAGCATAGCTCCTGTGTCCCAAGATTTATCTGGCCCCAACATATGAAAAACACGTCTTGAAGCCCCTGTCACATCTTCTACTTTCTATTCATGGGCTTTCATAGCCAGCAGATACTATATTGATCTTATATTAAATAAATGAAACCAAACGGCTTGTTAGAGACGATTAACTATTTCCACTTATAATATCCTGTTTGCTAAATATTCACGGATAAAAACTATGTTGCATCATAGATTATTAAATATTTCATGTCAATTGGTGTGACCAGATTGGAATATATAATTAGAAAGTTTTGGTTGTATTTTGAAGATAAATAACTACTGGATAGTTGTAATGTTAAATATTTCAAGATACCGAAGATGAGTATCTCCATTTGGCAAAAGATAAGAAATATCTTTGAAAATTAAGAAACCGTGAATACTATAGTTAGAAGTTCACATAACAACTGCTCGTGTCTAAGGGTTTCTCCAGGAGACTTGCACAATTAATCACAGTATTTATCTGAAGTAAGTTTCCCTGGAGAAATACCATCTTTACCGTTGTATTATAATTTCTTTCTTCTCATCTAATTTTTGTTTTTTTGTTCCATTTCTATCCCCACTGGTTTGTGATCCTTTTTCACCAGAGTTAAACCCTCTTATAAGTGCAAAGTTGAATTACGACCTGAACTCATCTAAAACATCCCGGATATTGCACTTCCTTACACTTCTCATTTGCCATCCTGTCATTAACAACCTTACCCTCTTCGCTCCGTCCATCTTGCTATCTCCTTTCTTCCCTCTCTCACCCTAGTCCTCCTCTCTCACCCCTATTGATTCCTCACCGAATCTCCGCTCTTGCTCACCTTCCCGTTTTGCTATGCCTACCATTATGAGGCCTCGCTTCCCCCTTCTCAACAAATCCCTCTCCTCTCCGCACCCTCTTCCCTTCTTTCCCTCCCCTCTCGTCCTACAACGACCCCTCCCCCCTCGCCATTCCACCTCTGTCTCAACAAGCGACCACTTGTTGTGTGTGTGCCCTTTGGGCTGTGGAGACGACGAGGAAAAGGGTTGCCATCATCGGGGGGAGAGGGGGAAGGGACTGGGGAAGGAGATGGGCTAAGAGTGGGTGGTGGGCTGCGTGGGAGCCCTAGTGGGAAGGAAGGAGCCGAGAGGGAGGGAGAGCCGATGGGGGAGGGTTGTGCGGTGGAGTGGGGAGGGGTGCAATTTGGAAGTAAGGAGGAAGGGGAGGGGGGGACTGCATTCACCTCTAGTGTGAGTTGGGCTAGGAATAAGAGGGTGGACAGTGTTCAGTGTTCCGCTACGCCGTCCGAGGGAATATCTTCCGGAATCTAATGAGAGTAACCCTGGAGAACGCGAGCAAATAGCTTCGGGGAGGGAAGGAATCTTAAAGGGAGTGAGAGTTCTGCAATTTTGAGATTGGAGGATGTAGTTTGGGATGCCATCATGGTGAAACGATGAATTTGACATTTAAAGGTAAGCAATGTACACTGAAGATTATATTAAACTGTTTCACATCGTCCCCACCCGCGAAAAAACAGACCATGAAATTTTCTGATCAGGCTACTCACCACACCTCAGTAGATAACGCTACGTTACTGAAATTAGAAAAAAATCAAACAGAGCCGATGCAAATTTATGCACACTCGTGCCATGATTGATAAATCACACAGTGAAAACCAAAAATATCAGAGAAGCAAATACACTTAACTCCTCCAGCTTTGCATTGCACACGAAAATAAATTATCACCCCTTCTTTTCAACCTTCAGAAATTAGTCGTTAATAGCACATTTCTTTAACCCAGCGTCAAATTTCATGCATCTCAAAACTTCAAGCAGGTTAGAGCATCAAGATCTCCTTCTTCCCAATCACCTTCTTCCCTTACACGAAGTTCTTACACTCCAAAACAAAAACCTACTCCTCAAAATGTTTATATCCATCTAATATTTCCTCAAACAACTTGGTTTTACCTAGATTCAAATATAACGTAATTAAAGAATTGTGTTGACAAGAGCTAGAAATTCGAAGTCTCAAAGTGGCAAGTGAAATAAAGTCCATTGAAAAGCATTCAAAAATTTATAATCTTGTTAATGATGCTCATCTTTTGACTTGAATGCTAGCATTCGAATTATTTATGAAAATTTAAATTGTTACTTAGCCAGTTTCTTTGTTCCGCAATGTACGTGACAAGTGTTCTTCGTGAGTTTATTTTACTGACAGCAGAAACCATTAGCAATTATGCTATTTACCTTTTTTTGGGATGGTGTCATCTCGGACATGACCAAAGTTTAAAGAGCTCAAATTATTAAATGAGAGAAGTATCATTCAAATTTTATCCCTCACCTGATCTTTTCTGATGAATTTTGAATCTAATGATTTAGTTCGCGTTAAGAGACGGTCATCGCAATTTCGGACATTATTTTGTAAGAATACCGCAGTTATCTCGTAATCTTAATTCAATTGGTCTTTCTTACATTAATCATGCGTCAAACTCTGCAGAAGACATATCTAAATAAAACGTTCCAATTGACCATCGAAGAGGTAAATGCTTGATTTAAATTTTTATTTTTACTTGGTGGAGTACTTTGTGCTCGTTAAAGGTTGAACACATTGTGACCTACTTCTAAATTTTAAAAAAATCCGAATAAAATTAACAGAAAACCCATTATTTTGATCTTCAAACTAGCATCAACAATATTTTGCGCAACACTGGCGCATACTAACTTTAAAGTCAATGATGCAATAGTCTTTAAGGTAAAAACAAATTGAGAGGATAAAAGGCTTGAAAATTATAATTTTCAGACCCTATTACTTTTCACTCATCTTTGTTTTCATAATTCGAAAAATCTGTTCAAAATAAAAAAAAATACCCTAGGACTCTTTTCTTTCCTACTTTGGTCCTGATTCCCCAATACTCCTTCGTTTAGAAACCTCGAGTAAATTAATGTATAACAGATTTTTCTTAATCGGTCCGTCTGTAAAAACAAATAATAAGCTCCTCTAAAGTAGAATATCTCTATTCCGCTGATTAATTATTCTTAATAGCTGTCAAACTTTATGTACTCAAAAACTGTCATCCTCGTGACCGTGCCATGCTATTTTCATCGATTGTAATTCTCTGTAAGCACCTAACTGTGGGGTGTGTGTGTGTGTGAATGGATCGATTCAATGAAGGAGGAGAAGCCTGAAGGGAAAGAAGACGATGGAGAGACGTCTTCAAGATGAAGCGAAAGTGGCGGTAACTAGGAAGAAAGTCAGACAGGAAGACGTGAAAGTTCCTGCCTTCAAAGTCTCACAGGTCATCCAGTTCTCCGTCTTCATCTAAAGCTTTTGATTTCTTTCTCGCATGGCAGTCTGTGTCTGAAAAGCGGGTGGGGAGATCTGTCGGGGGAATGAGCCATCTTCCAACGAAATGTGCCTTGGGAGTGTGTCGCAAAGGTTTAACGTCCCTTCCGACAGACGTCGTGCCGTGCTCGGCGGGCCCTCCTCTCACAACACGCAGTAAGGGAGCGGAAGCGGGCCCAGATTGTCAAGTCTGAAAGATGGGTAAGAAAGAGACGCGCTGCAGAGGGGTGGGGTGCCAAGGGGCGAGGGGCGGCTGGGGGGAATGGGGGGGGGGAAAGATGATGGTTTGGGTGGGCTGAGAAGTGGAACCAAGGTGCGAGGGGAGTGAGGCAAAGGGCGGGTGAGTGGAGTGACGGTCGGGGAAGAAGAATCAAGGGAATCCGGGAAGGGGAGAGAGGGCAGCCGATGGGGGTGGGTGGTTCCAAAGATTGGGGAAGGGGGAGGCGGGTGGGTGGAGGACCTAAGGATCGACTCGGGAGAGTTGCGAGGAAGATGTGTCGCAGGGCGAGGGGAAAGGCCAAGGGAAGGGACGGGGGGGAGGTGGGAGGAGATGGAAGACTCGGGAGAAAGGGAATGCCCACCCACTTGCCTTGGAAGCTTTGGGGGGAGAAAGAGTAAGGCAAACTGGGACTAAAGGTCGGGGAGGACATTTGGACTGGGGGTTTTTAGTTGATACACAGTGAGTGTGTTCCTCAATAAAAATTATTTTCATGGAAATAGAGGGAGAAACACTGAACATCTGAAGCCAAACAAGTATTGCACGTGCAAAATTAATGGTATAATCAACGGAGACAGTTTTGACATTTCCTGAAATACTCTTATGTCTGAATTTTATTTTATCACAAATCATTAAAGTGCTGCTTTTGATTATCATGATATGATTTGAAATAGATGAGCCACATCAAGATTGCTCGTTGACTTATGGTATGACATTAGGAAAAAATTATATTTAAAGACGTAGGAAACATGATATCTCTTATTCATATTAACTTTTTTTGGGTCACCAAAATGTTTCTCGGATATTGTGCACCATACTGAATAGCTGCAAATATTTATTAGACAATGCCCAAGAACTGCGGAAATGCCGCGACAGTAACTTTTAACTGAGCCAGAACCTCGCTTAATTGATGACGAGAAGTTTTAGATTTTATTCATTTTCTCCTTTCGTATTATTCCTTTCTAATTAAAGGAGTAACAAAAATGCAGACATAAGCGTATTGTACAAATATAAGCAAAAGTATGCCATTCGGAAATATATATAATTGAATTTCCCATATTGATGACCATTGTTTTAAATAATGTACGAATTTTTGAAATTTTAATTTTACTGTCAAACCTACATATATTCAAAATTAATAATGCCTTAGAGACTAAATTTGAGTTCGTTTTGCATATGATTTGTTTGATTTTAAATTTGAGATTTTTATATATCTCTGAGACATTGTATACTTAATTACTTCCAGTTTTAATTTATATAGGGGAAATATCATAAATAATTACCATTATGAACACGATTCAGTTACCTCTTTAGCCGTGTTAAATTAATCCTTGTAGTTAACTTCTCTGGCGTGCTATTGTAGGACAGGTTCATCTTAAAGGTAGAGAACAGTACTAATTCTCAGTCACAAACTTGAGTTGTGACAGATTTTAATGTAGCCCTTAAAATTTTCATGATTCGAATTCTGACTTATTTTTCAGTCCGCAAATTGACGACATGCATTAAAAAACTTAGACTTAGAAAAAGAGAGCCTTTAATTATTGGTTATTCATTATTTTAGAATTGATGCTGTGTTGGAACTTATTGATTTAAAGTTATTATCTCGATAAATTTGATCAAAATTCTTACATTCACCTAAATTTTTCACGCGCTGAGGTACTCCTTGTCTCAAAGTGCCTCTTAATGACATACGGTATCAGTAACTATGAGCGGCTTGATGGAGTGGTAGTGGCATCACTACTGTGAGAGAGGTCGTACACTCACATAGCCGCGCGGTCTATTCCTTTTGGGAATTCAAAATGAAAAACTCGATTATTCTTGCTTTGGTTAAAATTGGTTCCATTCCCACTGGGAAGATCGCCGTCAAGGATTCAAATGGTAATTTATTCCACTTGGTCTCAGCTCCCTTTGGCGCTTCAGAGAACTTGGTTCTTTATTCTCTCTTGTTTCCCTTTATGCACTCGATCCTAAAATAAACATTGGAAAAGTAAAAGAATGGTGTTTTCTGGAATAAATAACTTAAAATTTTTACTATCCAGCGTTGCCGTTGAATGGTTTCTTTATTTATAATGTAACCATACTTTAGAACTCGGAAAATCTTCTTTAATACGTGGAAATATAGATTTCATTTGTTATAGAATGTTGAAAAAAAATTGAAGTTCATACATGTTTTTGTTATAATTAAGTAGTTTGCTTTTTCTTTGACCCCAACTTATAATGGTGAATGTACAAGCAATGAAATGTATTAGGTCATAAATTTACAAGGTCATAGATTTGGAGTTTCATAACCTCAGAGATGACGGAAATTTCAGAATTGCGTAAGTACTTAAGGAAGTAGTTCCATTGAGGAATTTACAAGCCGAGGCATCTAATTCTATTTACCCGTTAAATCTATTTTCAAGAATAAATGTTTTTACATAATTATTTAAAGTTACTTGAAGCCGATTTTGTGGGAAATTCTTATACATAGGGATATAGAAATTGAAAAGTTCAAATTGATATTAATCATAATATATCGAAGGGCGTTTTTATTAGCGCCAGTTATGGATTATGTGGACCTGCGTGGTGTAAATGATCAAATCAGACGCTTCAATAATGATCGAATATATCTACTATCAGCCATTTAAGTCGTGGTCAAATGATTTTTATTATGACATTATTCTGGTTTGGTATTACTCTTGACAGTGGTGCCATACTATTCTTTCGCTCTTTTAGCCCGATTCCAATGATTATTTCGCTAGCGACGTAACGATTGAAGTGACTTTTTAGACTTTTCTCCGTTACTAAATACCTTATGAATGCGGAATAATTATATAACTGTAACTCCTCTAATCGAATATCGAGAATGAGGCAAATATCTTATCGAGAAACAGAGTATCCCTCGCTGAAGAAGCGAAGCTGTTGTGAGCCTTTATTCATTCGAAACTATATCAATATCTCAGCTCAGAATCACACAAGATATCAACATATTTCTCTGGTGGAATCCATCTCAAGTGACAATTCACCACCATTCCCCATCGCTGGGGATCCGAAACAGAGAATAGGAGAATATGCGCTGCGAAGATGACATGGAACGGGGAAGAACAAGCTAAGGTGTAAAGGAAGGATCCTTTTCGGAGGTAGTACTGCAGGTGAGGGGGATGGGAACGGAGATTATGAGGTAAAAAGGTAGGGGAAGTGACAGGGAGAAGTTGATGGAATAGGGGATGTTGGAGAGCGAGAGGGGAAAAATACGGAGACAAGGGAGTGGGGATATATAGGAGAAGGGGTAGGAGGTTCAAACGGGTTGGTGGGGGTGGTTAAAGGGATGAGGGATTTCGGGGAGCGAAGGGAGTGAAGTGGGAAGCGACAGGAACGAAGCGTTGTAGCGGACAAAAAGGGGAGCGGAATAGGGGTTATGGCGATGGATGGGCGAGGAGCGAGGAAAAAAAGGCCAGAAAGGGCAGATGGAGGAAGTGAGAGACAAGGGAGGGGAGGGAGGGAAATGGGTGGGTGGGGGGGGGAGAGCGGAATTACGAATTGGAAGAATCGTTGTCGAGGCCGAGGATTAATCAGGGCGACGGAGCGAGACGGGGGAGGAGTCGGGGAATTGGTGGGGGGTACGAGGGAGGAGTGCGAAAAGGGCTTTGGAGGGTGAAAGGAGTGTAAGGAAGGGATCTAAGGTGGGAGAAGGAAGAAGGAGAGGAATGACTGAGTTCAGCTGGGATAACTGAGAATTCGGGAGAAGCGGAAGGAAGGTGAGGTGGTTAGCACGGATGGAATAGGGGAAATATCAGGAAGAAAAAGTGCGGAAAATTAGGCAATGTTTGTATTGAAGAACAATAGAAAAAATAGAATGAATGACGTTAAAAATGGGCGTAGGCCTATCAAAGGAAAAGAAAGGGGCTGAATGTGTTTGAAGGTGTAAAGGGAAAAACTGAATTAAACAGATGATCGGGGAAGATGTCAAAGAAATATTAAGCGTATCTGGCGATTTTAAGTACGCAAAATATAGAGCCCGACTCCCCTATCACATAAAAATTTAATTTTGTGTAACTCTTTATGTAATAAAAATGCTAACGAAGCAAAAGCATTGCCTTCATTGGACCGAAAAATGGAGTAAGAGAAGGGTGATTAGAAAGGTTTCCGACAGAATACTATATATATAGATAGTAGATCAAGATGGCTCGTTATCTATTGAAAAGTTTTTTTAAGATTTATTTTAAATGAAATGAAAAATCCTACTCACTACTCATTTATCTTAATCTCTCTTAAATTTGATTTCAAACCTTTCGAATCGTCAGTCTTTCATTAAATTCCTCGTCATTCTCTGGAGTCAATGGTGTTCTCGATGTGTACGCTGATGGAGGAAGAAGCTATAAGGATATGCAGGCGTATGTGAAAATGTGTGCGGATATAAAAGTAGGTGAGTGGAACTGAGAGAACAGGATGACGTATGAAGGAGAGCCGGAAAAATTCAGGGAGAGAGAGAGAGAAAGTCGAGGGTGGAAGCAGACACGCCTCCATGAAATGTTTATGAGTGAGTCAGCGTTACAAGTGCGGTGGGTGATAGGAATGGAGAAGTCTTAAGGGAGGAAGAGAAAGCCTGGAATGGAGGAGGGAATTTATCAGTTAGCTACTGAAATATAAACCGCAATGGAAATGGGAACTTAATATCTTCATTACAGGTCGGTAAAAGAATTCAATGTGCCCGACTAAATTCTCTTTGAAGAACAATAAATTAATTATAATCCTACCTAAAATGGTAATGGAGACAGAAAAGCTGGATTTTATAATTACAATTCTTAGAGAAACCTCAAAGTGATACCCCTGTGATTAACTTATAAATTAGGCGTTTTCTGTGGTGACGCATAATTACGTTTTTAGTGGTTTTAAGTAATTAAAAAGACGTTTATGGAAAAATATATTGGATAAGAAACTGTTCAAACTGTATAAATACAATATTTTTGAGATCTTAGGTTAATATTTGCTTTAAATTACTACCCATCGAAAGTGCAATATAAAATTGAGAAACATTTTGCTTCTGCTTTGAACTCAAAAAAGACGAATAAAGCTAAAAGACTAATAAAACTAAACTAATAAAGTACTTTCTGTGCATGGAGTACTTTCAATAAACATTACTCTTTTATGTGTATTTATTGCCTAAAATACCAAATTTGGAAAATTGTTTTTCTATTTAATCTAATATTTGATATTATTTCAAGAATTGGAATAAAAATAATCTTTTTTTAATTTTATTGCTATGATTATTTCCCATTGGAATTAAGTTCCAAGAAATAATTATTTTTTGCTCTTGTCCAATGTTTTTTCTTTATGTGAGCAGAAATTGTTAGGAATGAAAATAGGCTTGAGTTGAAATTCGTCCGTATTGTTATACGCACTTAGTAGTTGATCTGTTACAATTATTTTTCACTAGATGAAATATAAATGTCCATGTTATTCTTGTCTATTCTCGCGAATCATGGGGCAAACGTTATTATTACATAAAATATCCATATAATCGAAAAATCAATAATGTGGTATGATTTGTAGCGTGGAATATCAGAATATTACGATAGTGTTTATAGTCAAGATTTTGAAATAAAAAGTATTATACATAAGTATATAACAATACTTTTCACTTTATTCCGTACGATAATTTATATATATATATATATATATATATATATGTATATGTCTATGTGTGTGTATATATATATATATATATATATATATATATATATATATATATATATATATATATATATAGTGAGATAGTTCTATCTTATATATTTTTTTCTCGCTGGTGCTGCAATGGATGCGCATATACAAATATATGTGCACTATTACTACAACTTACATTAATTTGACCTGACAGTCTAGGGACATAAGATTCTTGACTTTTGTGTCTCTAAAATTCTTCAATTTCAACTTAAATTACATTGGCACAAAATTTTCCATAATCAAAGATTGTCCGTCAATATCGCCCTGAGATTCATTAGACTATTGTGCTTAATTATACTCGTCATATTGGTTTACCGTGTTTAAAAATATGGAATGTTCATTTTATACATTTGATTTTTAAAATAGCGAGAACTTAGTAAACTGTTTTGATTTGAACAGCCAAAAATATTTGAATAATATAATAATTTACTATTATTTCATCAAAAGCTAATTTTTTGCTTTACTTCATAACTGATTTGAACTATAACATTTAGGAAGCTTCTATAAAGTAATTCCATATTCTGGTGCTTGTTAAATAAGGAATTTACTTACAGCGAAAAATACTTGGGGGTTTACTGTCCGTAATTGATTCGCAGTATTCCATATTCAGTCTCAGTTATTATCAAAGTAATGGCTTGTTGAAGCTAGTTATGTCTTTAGGTATTATTATGGATGAACTCTCATTCCATCATTGGTCTTTATGGAAAACTATTTCCAGCAACTTTACGGAATTATGTTTCTATGAAGATGTTGTGGAACTCCTAGATCATTACATTTTCTAATTTGCTAACATGTAATTTTCGCCGCACTTACTTGAGTGGATATTGAAAATGATTAATAAAAAACAAAATAAAACAATTAAGATTTTGTACCTTTTACTTTGTCCTAAGAAATCATAAAAATATTTTTTAAATTTAATACGAAGTGATGATAATTTTTATTAGTTCTAAAAACGGATTTTCTTTGTGGTTAATTGGAAATTTACGGAAAAAATCATGTTACAGTTTTATAGATGACAGAACAGCATCTTTAAGGTTGTCTTTTTGATTCCGATAGTTAGTTATGAGTCTTAAAGACGAAGATAAAATAAAATATTCCAAAGATGAAAGCCAATAAATATGATTTTGCTGGTGATCTTGTTTCCCGTATGGTCCTGAAGAATTAGCATTTGCGTAGTATCAATCAATTGAAACAAGTCATTTAATACAAAAACTCCCACTTTTTCACTTGGCTAACGCAGGCGGTTAATTCATGCTCCAAATTGAAAAACTGCAAGCTTCAGATATGAGACCTAATCTTTCTGAAGAAAGTGGATAACGTCTTTGAACTAACTGTGATACAGTAAAAAAAATACATATCAATTGATGTTTTAGCGATGCGCCTGAAGTTGTTGGATAACGTCTCAGTGGCTTTGGTGCAGCATTCAGCCTTTGCAAGAAAGCTAATAATCCCCTTGCGTCGTAATTACTCCGAGTGCAAATAAATCCAGTCCTTAAAAAAAATCTACCTTGTAGGATAACTAAAAGGTCCTAGAGTTTATGCGAGTGCGTGTCTCCGTTTGATGTGCACGCGCGCCATCGAGTTTTTCAGTCGTAATCCCCGTGGAAAGCGGTCGTTTGCGGCGAAGTGATCGATAAATGAATCTCTCATCATTTGGCCGTCGAGGAGGAGTGAGAGGGCGGGTGGTGGGGAGGAGAGCGAGTAAGAGAGAGGGGGTGAAGAGGAGATGAAGGACGAGTGGGAGTAGGAGAGAGGGTGGAAGGGAGAGGAAGCGAGAGAGAGATGGGGAGAGGGAGGCAGCGGGAGAGAGAGAAGAGAGAGAGAGTGAGGGAGAGGGGAAAAGGAGGGAGAGAGAGAGTAAGAGAGAGATAGAGCGAGGATTGATTTTGCTGGCTTCCGCGGCGCCAAGGTAACGGGCTCATTAGGGAGATCACAGGGGCCTGGAGGTTTGAAGGGTTGGAGGGTGGGGGGTAGGAGGGATTTGGCAGGTTATGGGGAAAGGCATACGGGGTGGCATGATGTAGAGGCGATGGAACAGTAGGTACGAGGTTTTAGGGGGAGAAGCCAAAGAGTTGTACTTTCCCTCTGCAGGTGCGTAGGAAGGCCATTCCCACTCACTCGAAGAAAAAAATCAGAATATCATAAAATATCTAGCTGATACTGATATTTTATTCATATTTCTATACGCGGCGTCGTATGAAAGACTTGTTAGGAAAGTACACGTCTTTTGTTATGAGTTCGGATGTTATAAGTATCTCGATCCCTACTTGAGGTGCTTTGTGGAGGGCACTTTGAGTTAGTACGCCGTCCGTCGGATGGGACGTTAAGCCGCGGACCCCTTGGCGCCTTTCGTAAAGAGTAGGCTAATGCCGACGCCGGGTTTCTCTCCACCCTTCATCCTTTCCTGTCCTTCCCCTATGGCGCAAATGACCTTAGCTGTCGGTCGCCTCCCCTCAAAACTACTACTACTACTACGGTATATGGGACTTCAAATCTTCCACATGATTGTGTGGGTACACCTATTTGCTACTGAACTTTAATTCAGTGAATGGTTCAATAGTTATGTATTTTAAGTGTACATTTCCTGTCATTGAGATAATTATACCACCAATGGAATATAATTTCATAGATTTCAAATATTACTAGAGTGGTTTGTTCTTTACACGCATTGAAACGTTGTTTCAATTTTATATAGAGACTAAATATTTAGCCATTGGTGTTAATTTTGGAACTAAATTTAGGTATTCGTGCATTTGTTTTAAATGCACGTAGATTCAACGAATAATTTTTGAGCAAACAGTTATAAAGATAAAATGGAAAGCAAATTAAATAAATAATACGAAAAAGAAGTGATTCTTGGAAATGATTATACTGTCCAGATTGTATCATAGCTTATAAGTTGGAATGAGAAAATTATTTTAGCGACTGAAGCGTAAATAATCCTCAACCGACGATTTGAAAAACGAAATTCGGTCTCAATTAGTGCTGGAAAAGTATGCTACTTATGAATAAATAGTTTACAACATCTTTTCTTTAGTAGTCCACCTTTTCTAGTAGGTTTTGGAGGAAAACAGGATTGGAAACAGCATTTTGATAAATTTTTGGCACTCGAAAGAAAGAATATCACGTAACCAAGGTAAAAAATTGGTTACCCTAAGATTACCAGAAGAATGATGATACTACATAGTACTGCAGAATTAAAGAGAGGCATTTTATATTAGACAATTAGTGAAATTACCATTACTATTCAATAAAACTTTTATCAATACGATTTTTTGAATATTTTACATTGAAAAATTATTATTTGTTATATTGATGCAACATATATATTCGGTACAAGTTCAATTGATTTCACGAAACTACGGCAGCGATAGGTGTTGTGTCCCTTTTCTAATGGAAGTAAACCTCAACACCAATGCTACTTTTGTGAAGCGAAATCGTCGATGCCCTATCAAAAGTAATAAAAACTTCTTAGTTGTCATTCACTTGTTTGTAAAAAAATAATTACTCATGAGACGTGTTGATATAAGGTGGGTTCAAAGGCATATAAAAATAAGAAACGAGGGTGCTTATGTACATGGAACTTGAATATATTATTTTCATCCTCAAAATAAACATTAAACCTGGAAATCATTTGCATCACCAATACCAAGCGAGAAAAGTGGTGATTTCTGTTGGAAAAGTTATGGTCGTATCATTTTTCGATATCAGGTAATGTGATAACAGCATGTTGTACTAGCGCACAAAACTGAAAATGGAGCATACTCCAGGGATGAACTGTAAATTCTCGTGGGCCATATCAATCTCAGGAAGCCACATTTCAAAGCAACATGCGGCATGCTGCACCACAATGCAGGTCGGCCGCATATCGCAAATGTTGTTTCGGAATCTCTCGTGTAAATCAATGTCAAGTGTGTTCTTCGTCCTCCATATGGTTCAGATCTAGTCCTACGTGACTTTTCCTGTTCATGAGTGTGAAATAACAAATAAGTGGGAAATGTTTTTCAACCATCAGAAACAGTGGTGAAGGATGGTGCGGAAAGTAAGAGCTACCAATTAAAATTGGCTTTAAGTGTGACTTCAAAGGCTGCGGAAAAGGCAATTGACGACTCATTTGAGGAGAACCATGAAAATTTGTGGAAAGATTAAGGATGTATTGCTAAGAAGAGAAAGACTCATGCTTTTTTAAACAGCCCTAATTGAATCTGAGTCTGAAGAGTGCGTGTACGGGGAAGAACTTCTACGCGTGATATAAGTGGAAAAGCGATCATTAAATTAATTAATGCAATAATCGCAAATGTAATTCAAACTAATAAATGTATTTAAGTGGAAAATATGACCAATGAGATAGCTATTTTTGATGCATAGAAAACTCTTCAATGTAATTTATAAGTGGGAAATTAACCAACAATTGTGGTTTGACTGACTGACTGGTTAATATTAAACATGATTTTGAAACTGTATGACCTAGTTAGTACAATAATGGCATATGGCTAATTTAAATGCTACGTGAAAATTGAAGTAGGGGGAAAATGTTTGTCCTGGCGCAGGTTTGACCTTGACATTCCAACCCGGAACTATCGGTCGCAGAGAAAAACAAATGACGTCACGTGAAAGAGGGGGGCATTTATCCTTCACAGGCAATATAATTGCATCACGTCAACCCAACCCACGCAGGAAAAATCATCCTGGCGCAAGTTTCACCTTGAAACTCAAACCCGGATACATCAACAACTATCGGTCGTAGAGAAAAACAAATAACGTCACGTGAAAGAGGGGGGAGGGAGCATTTTTCCTTCATATGCAATCTAGTTGTACAACGTCAACCCAACCCATGCAGGAAAAATCATGACCCAAGGCCATCGCCTCTTATATCTCCAGAACTATCAATTGTAGAGTACAACAAACGGTGCCAAGTGAAAGAAGAGCTAATTATACTTCAGATTAATGCCTTAAAGAGTCCTCTTTATATTGAACAATATATAGATTTTATCAAATATCTCGTTTAATAATAACGATAACAACAAATAAACAAAAATAATGGAAAGACAACGTGATTATATGTTAAAAAGGTCCTTATAATTTTTTTGATAGCACTTTAAATAAGCCCGTAAAAATTAATTAAAGTTCTCAAGACCTAATTTTTTGAAATTCCCGCTATTTCTCTTCAATTCCGCTTTGCTATTCTCTCATTCTATACCTATTAATCAGTCTCCTTCTCCTATTCGGAAATTGACATTTAAAGCGGAGGGCATGAAGAGAGAGTAGAATTGCGTTAACCGGGAAACGCCCATCCCTCACCCCTTAGCTTTTTCCCTTTCCACCACACTTTCTACGCAGTATATAAAGGGGACGGATCGGCGTTAGGTCGCCAGCAGATCGGGAAATAGTCCCGGTCTATAGGCCCACCTAATCATCGTGTAGGGTTCCAGATGAGATCTTCCTCCGTGGGGCTAACACCAAAAGCTGTGGGGGTAAGTATGACCCGTTAGCCAAATTGGCTTTTCGGATTTTTTTTCATTTTTTCTATACGCTCTAGAAGCGAGCAAATGTGAAGATGGGTCACTCTCAATGCCCGCCTTCGATTCCCGGCGAGAAAACCGGAGACCCTTTCCAGGGTATCCAAGGGTTTTCAGGGTACGGGAATATCATTGTCGAAAGGACACCCCCTATGTACCCCTTAGCGGGTTGAGCACCGTGGGGGTACTCAGTACTATCGTACTGAGTATTTTCCAGAACTTTCAGACCGATCGGACCAGTGGTTTTGGCCCTATGGCCAAAAAAGCCGAAATTTTCGGGAATTATGCTCAATAACTCCGTTGTTTGAAGAGATAAAAATATGATTTAAATTTGAATGTTTATCAGAAAACAGCTGGCTACCGATTCCGCGTGGAATTAATCGTAAAAATATTAGGGTTCACCCTAGGGTAATAAGGGTATAGTAAAATCTCCGACTGAAGTACCCTTTTCAAAATGCTATATGATACGGAGCATAAGTGTTTACTATTCCCAATTTCTAAAAGTTTGATATACCAAATAGGTAGGTCACTATTCCTAAAAGAAAGGATAAGAATTAGGCGGTGGCGTTTACAAAAAACCCTCTAGATAAAAATATGGTTTAAATTTGAAAGTTTATCAGGGAAAATTTAGTTATCTATTCCGCATTGAATTACCCGTAAAATTATAAGTGTTTACCCTTGGAAAACTAAGGGTATGGAAAAATCCCTAATTGAGGTACCATTTTTAAAATTCTGTACGATACCAGACATAAGGGTATAACATTCCCAATTTCTAAAACTTTGATATACCAAATAGGTGGACCAAATATATAATGTTTTCTCTAAGGAATAGGGATACAAAATTGTGGAAATTCATATATATTAAAACGAACATTTTGTTTCAAATAATTTTTATTTGATTATTTTTTTTACATATAAAAAACTTTTCTTGGCTATAATTATAAATCATAACCTCCCCCACCGTCATTGTAAACATTCGGGGGAGAAAAAGTTTCTTCTCCCTCCCCCGAAAAAAGATTGTCGCCACCACCCCCTCCCCGAATCGGGTGGTCATCATCTCCACCTTCTCCACCCGGTAGCGGGTTTCCTCCTCCAAATCCTCCTTCTTCAGAAATGACCCCTCCTCCTGCAACCGAAAGAATCTTTCCCGGATGCTAGCCTGCCAGAATAAAAATAGGTACCGTCAGTAGATATTAATTACACTTCGAGCATTATTAAAATTTGATATAACCAGTTAAAAAAGCTACCACAGAAGTTGATGAAGAGGTCAACGCTTCGGGTGACGTTGAGGTGGAGGTGGTGACGCTGACAGTGGGGGTGCTGTTAAGCGTCGTGGTTGAGGGGGTGGACTCCATCCTACAAAGGTAAAAACGAAAACTTTGTATACAATAAATCATATGTTTATATATATATATTAATCGTTACTCACATCAATTAACTGGAGGGTGATTAGAACTGCCAAAACCACCCTGTCCTCGGTTACTATTAGAGGTAACGTCATCAGACACTACAAATGAAACATCTGTAGCGATTCTTTCAAGGATGATTTGACATATTCTAGCTCCTCTTCTCACCAAAAAATCCTCATCACTATGGTTATAGAGGAGAACCTTAATTTCCCCCCTATAATCAGGATCAATTACACCCGCCCCAACTTCTATCCCATACCTCAGCGAAAGACTAGAGCGGGATGCGAGTCTCCCGTAAAATCCTTTGGGGATTTCAAGGGAGAATCCGCAAGGTATTAAAGCCCGCCCCCGCTTAGGAATTATATCCCACTGGACAGCACTAATATCATATCCAGCAGGGCATTCATAGCATGGCATAGGGGTACTTGCAAACGGGTGTAGTTTCCTAATGATGATGGAAATTCTGAAAATTTTAATATGATAAATATATATATTTAAGACCCCTCCTCAACCATATTCAAATAACATTTAAAATAATGGTAATTATCTCTAAGTCATAATTACCCAGAAGCAGAAGTAGTAGCCTCCATGATTATGATTTTTGGTGCAGGAGTGGTGACAAGACTGGAATATGGTGCAATTCGGCAATTCGGCAATGAGCGGCGATGATCAGAGGAGAGCGGATAATAGCGACGGTAGTAGATCTCTGCCAGGTGTTGAATGATGGAGACTCAAAGCTGAGGGTTTATATACAGGAACGCTTCTGTAGAGCATCATGCTACGTGCTAAAACTAGGAAGTTAGAGGAGGAGGTTGCATTAAGCAAGATCGGATAGTGGAGTGGGTTTTTTTTTCACTCCGCTGACCTCACTCGTTGAACATATCCCAACATCCTTGAGAGATTCCTCATCCTCCTTAATCTCTTTCAATAACAACTCCTTGCATGTCCTCGGATGTTCGGCATTGAGCATTGCATTTTTTCAGTAGAAGCTGCCAACTCCAAAGACCTTGGCACATGCTCAGGTTGCGTCGAAGGATAATTGAAAGGAAATACCTGAACTAGTCAATTCCATCCAAGCACATGCGTAGATGATGAAATTACTTGATTTCAACTAGGTAACCTTCTTGCGCGGATGTTCGGCATTGAGCATTGCATTTTTTCAGTAGAAGCTGCCAACTCCGCAAACCTTGGCACATGCTTAGGTTGCGTCGGTGGATAATTCAAATGGTTGAACTAGTTAATTCCATCCACATCCAGACCAGCACATGCACAGATGATGACATTACTTGATTCTAACTAGGTGGCCTTCTTGCACGGGTGTTCCGCTGAGGGAATTAGCTTTTATTTCTATAAAACTCCACTTCTGAGAGTTAAGTTTCCATTTCCTCCAGAGCAGCTTAGAGAGCTATTACGGACCGATTTCACCTCCCGAATCATCAGCTGTATTCATTGACGTCAGGAGTAAGTACATATCATTAATAATCGCATTAATTTCTTAGGGTATATGCAATACCTAAAAGAAATTCATATATAATTGATTTTATCAATAGGATTGCATAGTTTGTTAACTAATCAGAAGTAGTAATATATATACAGCAATGTCTAACGTAAATTCACTATATAAAATATCATTATTAAAGTTATCAAAATATATTGTTCAAAGCGCATTCGTTAAGACGGAGAAGAGACAATCACCGGGTATCTCATTTAGACATTGTTTGCAGAGTAAAGTTGACATAATCTTGTACCATTTATCCGATTCAATACCTCGCACTACGTTTAATCATATTGAGCAATATACTATTGCAGAAGAATACGAGTTTCTGTTCGAACGGGGTTATGAAGTAGATGATATTCGTTACGAGGTTTTTCTACCTCTAGATCCTGCACTTAATGTAATGAGATGAAAATGTATTTTTTCATACGTATCATTTTTTTATTTTATTTCAGCAACAGCTCAAAGAACCTTTAATCATGCCCTCTATCCAAGAAATTCTAGAAAATTACAATGCTGGTAGCTATCACAATTCGGAAGAATTAGAACAGGCATTAAGTGACATATATATGAAAATAGTGTTTGATGACGATAACATTTCTGATATGGGGACGTATAATCGAATGAAAAATGCGCTGGATAAGGCAAAGGGAAGAAAATTTTGCACTTACTGTGAAATCTTCTATGACATTGACGAGGCTATGCCTCATGAGAATACCAACGCGCACCGGATTAAAATCAACGAGCAAATAGGGAGAGGATTCAATGAAATTGAATCAGCTATTCGTTCCAGACTGAAAACATTTTGGATTACTCCCGTGGAAGATGGTGAACAGGACGTGATCTCATTTCTCAATAACATCAAAACTCAGTTGATCGAAAAGATAAATGATCAAATAGTGGAAAATAGTGCCATTAAATTCAATCTTGTTTTAATTTGCAAATTCAAAAAGGGTGAGAGGGATGAAATGAACGCTTCCTTCAAAACCAACAATCGCAGGTTATTGTTAGCAGATGAAATTGAGGAAGTAATCAATGAGACATTTTCTAAACTTTTAAAAGAAAAGTCCGAATTTCAAGCTAAAGGTTCAGGATGGGCCTTATCAAATGTGCTAGGTTTAGAACTGCGAATAAACAAGTACACGCCATTTCGAGGATCAACATTCATTGAGCTGCCTATAAAAATTAGGAATACTAAATCCGTTATCAATATCAGAAATGATGATCAACACTGCTTTAAGTATGCCATTTGGGCCAAAAATATCGATAAGGATCCTCAAAGAGTTTCCCAGTATAAGACACGAGCATGCCATATGGGTTACAATTGGGACTGCATCGCGTACCCGGTGGAGCTGAAAGATATTCCCAAATTCGAACGTGTCAATAATATTTCAATCAACGTTTTTGGTCTGACAGATAAGAACCTCGTGTACCCACTAAAAATTGTAGATCATGAGCTCGAGGATCATCGCGACCTCCTTTACATTAGCAACGAAACAACCGCTCACTATTGTTGGATTAGGAATTTTGATAAATTGATTCACTCCCAAATTACGAAGCATTCTAATAGAATATTCACTTGCAAACGCTGCCTCACACATTACCGGAGTAAGCACAGGCTAGAAGAGCATCAACAGCTATGTAAAGGTACAGGCGAGCCGAGTAAAATCATTCTACCTGACGAGGACAATAAAAGTTTACAATTCACAAACTTAAATTATTCTTTTCGGGTACCTTTTGTCATTTACGCTGACTTTGAATGTCTTCTGGAAAATATTAGTACCTGCGAGCCTTATCCTTACTCATCTTATACTAATTTAATGCAGAGACATACCCCATTCAGCTTTAGTTACATCGTAGTGGGACCTGAGGGATGCGAGGACCCATACCTGTACCGAGGTCCCAATGCTGCTAGGGTATTCATTTTACGGATGAAAGAAGAGGCTGAAAAAGTTTGTAAACTTTACAAAAATATTATTCCAATGAATCCTCTCACTCCAGAGGAAGACTCAGATTTTGAAACTGCAAACGCATGTCACATTTGTGGTAAAGAATTGAAGGAGAATAAAGTTAGAGACCATGATCATTTGACAGGAAAGTATAGAGGACCTGCGCACTATTTTTGTAACATTCAATATAAAATGCCGAATTTCCTTCCAATCTTTATTCATAACCTCTCATCATATGATGGGCATTTCATCGTACGAGAGCTTAACTATGATGACAGGGAAATATTTATAATTCCAAATTCTGAAGAAAAATATATATCTTTTTCTAAGTCTATCACGGAAAATTTCAAAATTCGGTTTGTTGACACGTTTAGATTCATGCCTACCTCTCTAGCTTCATTGGTTGCCAATTTAACAGAGTTTAAATGCACAAGCACAATATTCGGTGAAAAGACAAATTTAGTTACACGAAAGGGGGTTTATCCCTATGATTACACTGATTCGTTGAATAAACTCGATGAAACCTTGCTCCCGGAAAAGGAGAATTTTTACAACAGACTGACCGATGAATATGTATCTGACGAAGATTATCAGCATGCAGAAAATGTTTGGGACGCATTTGAATGTGAAACACTCGGCGATTACAGCGATGTCTATCTGAAAAGCGACGTGACCCTTTTAGCTGATGTTTTTGAAAATTTTCGTGACGTATGCTACAGCGCGTATAAACTAGATCCTGCGTGGTATTATACTGCTCCAGGTTTAACTTTTGATGCAATGCTCAAATACACTGAAATAGAACTAGAGCTTTTGACTGACTACGACATGATACTAATGATTGAAAACGGCATCCGAGGAGGAATTTCACAATGCTGTAAAAGGTACTGCGAATCGAACAATAGATACATGTCAAGTCATGACCCAGATTCAGGTCCAACCTATTTGACATATCTAGACGCTAACAATCTCTATGGGTGGGCCCTTTCGAGACCCCTTCCCTACGGTAAATTTCGATGGTTAACACAGGCAGAAATTGATGATTTAAACGTTGAAAATGTTCCCGAAGACAGTGAAACTGGATATATTCTCGAAGTTGATCTTGAGTACCCACATAGGCTACACGATACACATTCAGATCTCCCTCTTTGCCCGGAAAACAAGACACCACCTGGCGGTAAACATAAAAAACTGCTAACAACTCTCGAAAATAAGAGTAAATATGTAATTCATTACGTAAACTTGAAACAAGCTTTAGAACTAGGACTGGTGCTGAAGAAGGTGCATAGAGTAATCAGGTTTAGTCAATCACCTTGGTTAAAGACCTATATTGATTTGAACACTGAGAAAAGAAAAATGGCAGTCAATGATTTTGAGAAGGATTTCTATAAACTGATGAACAATGCAGTATTTGGGAAAACGATGGAGAACGTGAGGAAACGTATGAATATGGAATTAGTGGTAAACGAAAAAAGACTACAAAAACTAATTAATAAGTCAACATTTCTGGATAGGACGATTTTTCACGAGTGTTTAGTTGCCATTCACATGCGGAAGGCAGTCATAAAAATGAATAAACCTATATATATAGGTTTCTGTGTCTTGGACTTGAGTAAGACTTTAATGTATGACTTTCATTATAGAACAATGCTTCCGAAATACGGGGAAAATATATCCCTCGCCTACACCGATACTGATAGCTTCATATATGAAATAAAAACGGATGATGTGTATAGGGATTTTCTGGGGAACCTAGATGCATTTGACACGTCGAATTATCCAAAGGATCACTTTTGCTTTTCTGAACAAAATAAAAAAGTAATTGGTAAATTCAAGGACGAATGCGATGGAAACCTAATGACACATTTTGTCGGATTACGTAGTAAACTTTATTCGTTCAAGGTAGAGGGAGGTAAAGAAAAGAAGAAAGCAAAAGGAATAACGAAAGTTGTTAAGGAAAAAGGTTTAAAATTTAACGACTATGTACAATGTCTCCGGGAGAACTCGGTGGTATTTCGAAAAATGAACGTGATACGGAGTAAAATGCATAATATTTACACCATGGAGATGAATAAAGTCACGCTGAATGCATCCGACGATAAGCGATACCTTTGTGAAGACGGGATAAAAACGTTTGCGTGGGGTCACTATAAAATTCCACGAAAACGAACGCATAATGATGCTTTTAACGGCGATTGAAATTATAAAAGAAAGATATTTTTAATCTAAATTTCAGTGTTAACCATGACGTTAGCCTGGAAGCATCCATTTACCTGTATTTGCGCGGGTCCCTCAGGCTGCGGGAAAACCACATTTGTCACGCAGTTTTTGGAAAATTTAGATTATATGGTGAATAGCCCGATACGTGAAATAGTATGGTGCTGTGCTCCTGGAAGTGAACCAAGCATTAGAATACCCGTTCAATTTCGAACCGAAATACCGCCTTTCGAAGAATTTGGTGGTGTGCCAACGTTGTACGTGATTGATGATTTAATGAGCGAAGGGGCCTATAGCAAAGACGTCTCTAAACTGTTCACTAGAGGAAGCCATCACTTTAACATTTCGGTTTTCCTAATTACGCAGAATATTTTTTATCAAAACCCGCAAGCGAGAAACATCTCGCTAAATTCCAAGTATATCGTTGTCTTTAAGAATCCTAGAGATAGGTCGCAATTTGGTCACTTGGCTAGGCAGGTGTATCCGGAAAAATCGGGGGAATTGGAGAGGGTATATAAACAAGTTACGCAACAACCATTCGGTTATTTGGTTCTGGATCTTGGTCAGGACTCAGACGAGAGGTTTCGTTTTAGAACGAAAATATTTCCTAAAGACGGGGCAACTGTAGTTTACATGTCCCTACACGATGAAAAGATTGAAGAACAATAAACATTTGCTCCACGTCTTAAAATCGGCAAAACCAAAACTTCGCACTGCGATTGTTAAAACCTCGGACGACGAGTTGATCAAAGCCATTTGCGATTGTTGTTTGAATACACTTAACGGGAACCATAAGATAGATAATAGGTTAAAACAAAAACTATCCAAGCATCGTAACACGTTGAGAAAGTTAGCTGTGCGGGGGGCGAGTGTGAAGAAGAAACGTGCGCTGCTCGTACAAAAAGGTGGTTTTTTACCATTATTGCTGGGATCAATTTTAAGCGGTGTCATCGGTAGCCTGCTGGGAAAATGAGCCTGCGTAAGATGCTAGTCGTGACTCCGGAAGTTTTTGATCGAAGTCGTGTAAAGGCTAGGTTGAGTACATTGGACAAGGAAATGAAAGGTGTGTTGGTTAAGAAAAGTATAAAGGATATTGATAAGTGGCATTTGTATAAAAGAATACTCGATAAATACCTTGACGCCGTCTCAGATATAAACTCCCCCGTACACGTTCCAATAGTCAAGTCCTTGGTAGAAACACCAACGAGGTCACGAGTTGCTGACGAGAGAGAGGAAATCCCCGCATTGAGAAAAACTCTGGCAGAAGTGAAAAGGTTGAATAAAGATTTAGACTCGACATGGGGACGCATACACGAAAGGCTCGGGGGAATGGAAAGCGTAACGTCAACGAGAAAAAAACGAAACCTATCGCGAGAAAGAAAACAACAGCTACCGTCTCCAAGAAAAATTCCGAGAAAAAGCGAGCGCGTAAGAAAACCGAAGACATACGGTCCGGATTGGGACACGACGTGATTGAGAACATATATAATAGCCCAGAGCACCCTGCCGGGTTTTCATCGGTTGAAAAATTATATAAAGCTACGGGAATAGGCCGAAAGGTGATTCGTGAGTGGTTAGAATCTCAAGAGGCATATACACGACACAAACCGGTGAGGAAAAGGTTCCCCAGAAATCACTATAACGTAACTTACATTGATGAGTGCTGGCAGTGCGATTTGAATGATTTGAGAAGATTGAAAAAATACAACAACGGGTGCTGTTACATTATGACTATAATAGACCTATTCTCCCGTTTTGCGTGGGCGAAAGCTTTGAGGACAAAGAGGCCGGAGGAGATAATTGAAGTATTTAAGGCTATATTTCGCGAACGCAAACCATTGAAAATTCAGAGCGATAAAGGGGGTGAATTTGTTAATAGTAAATTTAAAACTTTTCTCTCGAATCGAGGGGTAAAGTTTTACACCACAAATAATCCGGACATTAAGGCTAGCCTCGTTGAACGTTTCAATCGCACGCTAAAGTCTAAAATGTACAAGTATTTCACGAAATACACAACCTACAAATATGTCGATGTGCTCCCAAAACTCATTAGTAGTTATAACAATTGCGTTCATTCTAGCACAGGTATCGCACCCTCCAAAGTGAATGCAAAAAATGCATTTTCAATCGCTAGTCACATGAGGAAACCACTTACTAGCAAGGATTTTAAATTGAACGCGAATGATTATGTGAGAATCAGTAAGGAGCGACTTCCATTTACCAAAGGATACACTCCAAACTATACTAGTGAAATATTCAAAATCGCGGACGTGGATCGATCGAGGTCAATACCGACATATAAATTGAAGGACCTTAACGGTGAGGATATAAAGGGTAGTTTCTATGTGGAAGAACTAGTCAAGGTGAATGTGTCCTCCGAGACGGAATATAGGATAGAAAAAGTTTTGAGACGTAAAGGGAGTGGACCTAAATTGGAATACTTTGTCAAGTGGGAAGGATACCCATCCTCATTTAATTCTTGGATTCCTGCCTCCTCCGTGCGTACATTATGAACGAATTTTATCTTACACTACCTAGCGACAGTTCGAGGGATTTCTATCCGAGAAATACGATAGCTAACTACAAAACAAAATTGAGTCATCGTATCGATTTGATGAATGATGATTGGTACGTAGGTCTGGCGGAAATTTCCCTTCCATCTATTCATATTCTTTCTGGTGAAGTTAGAGAGGAAATTGGAGATGCTGGAACTTTGGAGGAAGAAGAAGCGTCTTCTAAAGATAATAGAACGCGAAATGAAAAGGGATTAGTTCGCGGAGAGATAGGAGGAGGACCGAGGTATGAATCTAGCGACGTTAAAATTACATTAAAAGATGGTTCGTTCTTTGTGGTACCTACTGGCGCATACGAATCACTAGGTAAGGCATTTGTCAAACCATTCCTCGAACTAGATAAAGCGAAACGTATAGCAGTACAAACGGAAATCTTTAATGCGAATAATGATGATCTTCCATTCCCTGAAAACGTATCAGGATTGAGTGAGCGTATAGAACCTGGCGTGTTAATTACTGCTAAAAACGTTACTTACACTTTACTTCCGGGCACGTATAATTCCTTTCGAGATTTATTTATTACTACTCTGTCAGATTTTAGTACGATTAGTAGAAATTACATTCGTGGAGACATATCAGGTATAATATCCATACTAGCAGCGAAGGAAGCACATGCAATAAACAAAAGCGATGTGGTAAAAGGAATCATAGCAAACTCCTCTTCCAACATATATGTCTACACAGATATAATCAAACCGCAATTTGTGGGTGATTCGCTCAGTCGATGCGTACGCATCTTGAATACTAAAATTGGTGAATATCAGACATTCAATCCGATATATTATTTCCCCGTTGAGAAGAACCATATCGAAAGCATCGAAATTCTACTGAGTGATAAACTCGGTGAGCCCATATCTTTTCGTAGTGGTGAGCAAAGCTCTATAATAGTGTTACACTTTATAAAAAGAACTAATTCACGTTAGTTTATCATTCTGCGTCGAGATGGCATCGGTGGTGGACCGATATTACAGTTATTATGCGAAGCAGGTGGGGGGAGAGATTGGGCCATTGTATAGAGCTTCGTACAGGGTACAAAAGGGACGAGGTATTGGAAGTTTTCTCGCAGGTCTGTGGCGTTTTGCTAAGCCATTACTATTCAGCGGACTGAAAAGTGTGGGTAAGGAAGCAGCGAGTGCGGGAGCGGCGGCACTCGCGGACCTTGGGACTAAACCGGTAAAGGATATACTGCGCAGTAGAATAAACGAGGCGGGGCAGAACTTGAAACGCAAGGCCGAGGATAAGTTGAAAGGTATGACTGGTGGACGATTGAGGTTCGTGAAACGTCCAAGGCTAAATAAAATAAAACCCGTTGGTGGTAAGAAAAAACAGCATTCGAGTAGAAGGCGGAAACGAGGAAAGGTCGCGCTGAGTGATATTTTTTCATAATGAGTGAGCACATGCTGAGTTCGCTGGACATATTCCAACCCAATCCTCCGATACAGACGAACATTCTCTCGAAGCGACTTGTATCATATAAACCCATCTCTTCGTTGGATAATAGATCCGTTATCGAATTTCTAATAAAAGATTCTGGAGATGCGTACAAGGACTTGAATAGCGTTTATCTGAGACTTAAGGTGAAACTCTGTAAAAAGAATTTAACTGACTTTACCGATAGTGATACCAATCAGCCGGGAGTCGTCAACAATCTTCTCCATTCTCTCTTTGAACAGTGTAATGTATATTTCAATGGAACTCTTGTCACACCATCCGAGGATAATTACCACTATAGGAGCTTTTTCGAAAACGCGTTAAACTATGGGGTCGATGCGAGCAGAACGCACCTGCGTAATGTAGGCTGGGAATTAGATACGGGAAATGATATCGATAAGACGGATTCTTCCAATGCAGGGTACACGAAACGAAAATCATGGTTCAAGAATAGCACCGAGGTGGAACTATTTGGTAAATTGCACGTGGACGTGTTCAATCAGTCGCAACTATTGCTGGATCGAGTCGATGTTGGAATTAGGTTGATGCTTGCACCTCCCTCCTTCTATCTCATGGAGGGAGAAGAAGGAGTCTTGAAAATTCTCGACGCTACTCTTTCCGTGCAACAGTTTGAAATCAATCCGTCCATATTGGTGGCGCATAGTAAAATATTACAAAGTGGGAAAAATGCGAAATATCATTACAAAAGAACTGAACTAAAGACTTTTACTATACCTGCCGGAGGTCGAACCTTGAATATCGATAATGCTATTGTTGGACGGATACCTAACACAATCGTTTTTGCAATGGTAGATAATGAATCATATGCGGGCAGTGTGATGAGGAATCCGTTCGCCTTATCTCATTATTCATTGGAGAATTTTTCAATGTTTGTAAACGGTGTTCAGATTCCTTCGGAAGGTTTGGAGTGTAATTTCTACGGGAAAAAATATTGGGCACGTGCGTACGATACATTATTTTCGGGTACTGGAATAAAGCACGCTGACAGAGGTAATCAAATCACGTACGACATGTTCGGACACGGTTATTTCATGCTAGTCTTTGATCTAACCCCCGACAATTCTGGGAATGAGGATCATATAAGTTTAGGAGATAGAGGTGTTGTGAGAATAGAGGCTAAATTCGAGCGAGAGTTGACAAAAACAGTCACGTGTCTGCTTTTTGCAGAGTATGACGCTACATTGGAAATAGATAAGGACAGGAACATTATCGCAAACTTTTAGTCATGGATAGCGTGCAGATAGATACGTTATTAAGACAATTAAAAATATTCCGCGGAGTCTATGCATCTGATAGGTTACCAAAATCACCTCAAAATGGAGTTTACATAGTTAATTTAGATCCTTCTAATTTACCGGGTTCTCACTGGGTGGGGATATACTTGGACAATCATTCAGCCGAGTATTTTGATTCTTATGGTCTGCCTCCCTTCGTAGCGAACGTACGCCAATTTTTAAAACCATTCACAGTCACTCAAAATCGCGTACAAATTCAAAGCTTTCATTCGGATATTTGCGGTGAATACTGCTGTCTCTATACCGCGAGTAAATCTTTAGGACAAAAACTACACAAATTCCTCAACCAATTCCACCAAACCATCCCCCATCTCAACGACTGCCGAGCCTTGAAGCTGTTCCGTCTAACCTTCAACCAACTACGACGCGTCAGATGTCACCCTAGAGCTCAACGGTGCTGTTCCAGAATAAATAGGACGAATTGGTGAGGAAAACATCCATTGCGGAAGAGAAAGCCAAAGGATGCAGATCATCGTGGCCGTGTGCTTTTCAAAGGGGGGAGTTACGGAGATGGCAGCCGTCGATTTGGATAGCAATCGTCTCTTCTGGGGCAGCTTTCGTCGTCATGGAAAGCTCACAGCTGGAGGAAAGAAGCTTCGATTTCAAGATCCACTGCATTGCAACGAGGAGACCTCGTTTGAGCACGGCTTCATCTCACACATCGAGTTGGCCCCAGCTTTGGAAGCCATCATAGAGGGGGTCACGGGGCTTTACGCATTTAGCGAGGCAGAGTGCGAATTTCTCTCTGATCTCACGGGGCGCACGTTCATTTGCATGGAAAAGGAGCTGGCCTGCCCCCATCCCGAGAAATGTACCTTCCCCTCATTTTCCTGCCTGAATCCCTGTCATAAATTGCGCAGTAGCGTTTGTGCCCTCAGAAACGCGCACTCTCTGGCGCAGTGGTTCCAATACAACCGCCTCAAGGCTGAGGTTGAGCCCTGCCCAGATGACTGTTCCCCATCCCCTCTTCCATCGCCGATCTCTTAAGCAATTTTAATACACGCTAGACTTCAGTCGTGATGCAGCCGTCAGTGGATGCGGTTCTCCAGTCACCACCGGTGAAGAGAAAGAGACCTGCTGGACATTCGACTTGCTCTCCGCCTCGACTTTTGAACAATTTACTTCTTCAAACTGTGTATTATTTGAATGAGACAAAGACAAAGAGCGTGTGCATTGGTTACGGAAGTGACTTTGAATCAGTGGTTCAATTTAACGGTAAAAAAAGTGTAACATTTTCACAAAGTGAATGGGAAAGCATCTCAAATTCGATAGGGACTGTAAACGTGTACTTTTATAGGGGAGAAAAAGGTGTGTTAACGTCACCCTGCTTGGCATATGCAAATTACTTTGGGAAGAGACATTTGGTTTTGAAAAGCAATTTAACGAAAAACACCGTCAACTTGAATGGTGATGAGTGGGGGGCTCTAATACAACTCTTCAAACTGATAAATCTATTTCTCCAGAGGCTTTTGGATAGTCGTCAAAAAATAAAACAGTTTCTCGCGAATAAATTAGCAAATAATATTGCAAATTGTGATATACAGAGGCTTGAATTGGAGAAGGTACTCATTGCGTATGATTCGGCTGATGACTAAAAGTATTTGGCTTCCTGTGTGCGAATGTAAGACTTTTTAACCTCTGGCACGAATGAAAGTTCTGTAAGTTAAAAGGTCTTGATGTAAGTTCAACCCCTGGCATTGGGTGTAAAAACCTTGTAAGTTGGACATACATCGCGATGAGTGCCATTATCGAATTTCAAGGATTTATGACCAGCGATGGAAAATTTATTGTCAAGGAATTGGCAATCATCGCTGTCCAGAACAAATGTTGTAATACGTGGCTATTTAAATCGCCGGCGAGAATTCTTTATACTAAAGAGGCGACTTGGCTGCGTAACAATTATCACGGCTTGACGGAATATTCTGGAGACGTGGATTATTCTGATTTGGAGAGTGTATTATCCAATTATACGAGGCCATATAAATATTTATATACCAAGGGTGTACAAAAGGCATCTTTCTTAAACGGTCTTCTTCCCGAGGGAATTTGTGTTGCTAATCTCGAACTGTACGGCTGTCCCTCGCTCAAGAAATTAACTACACATGAGGGATGCTTATTACCTGCACACCAGAATACCACACAATGTGCAAGAAAAAACTGTTTCAAGTTGGCTGAATGGTGTATTCAAAATAAAATTTGTAAATAAAAAATGTAAAAATTATTATTGTTGTAATGAAAACCAGTAAAAAAATGTATGTATGCTTTAATAAATTGTGTAAAACCCGTATCCGTGTTTTATTTCTAACCTTATATCCCATAAAATGAGTAATAAAAAACAATGTTCAATAATAAACTTTTATTTACTTTAATATACAAACATTTCATCTTCAAATTTGAGTACAAATTTGATCACTCTCAGACGGGTGCCTCGGATATGGTCCGTGGTACAGTATCGCACTTTCGATTCTTTATGGTCTGTGTAGCAAACTGGCTTCACTCCGTCAACTTCCACGCGATCTCCTTTGCTAACAAATTGCGATCCACCGTCAAACTCAGTTCTTCCTCGACGCTCTAGAACATATCCTCCATTTACTCTCGATTGCGGGCGATGTGCTTCGTACACGTCCAGCCAAATGAAGGGAAGCTGCTCCTCGGCCTTTAGACGCCTCTCAGGATCGGAGATGTCAGATGCCTGGGTGATGTTGAATCTCACGACTCTCCCACTTCCATCTTGAAAGCCGGAAAATTTCACTTTTTGCCCGACGACATCAAACTCACGGTTCTGGTGTCGGAACACACAGTAGTACGTAGTTAGGAAAGAAACTGATAGCATAAAATCGGTATTTTCAATTCTTTCTCTCGGGATGTATATTGAGTACGCATCCTCATCTTCTATTCGCTCCATGCGCAGATATGCGTCACCCAAGCGAGCACATAAAAAGTCAATTTTCACGCTCATGTTGACGGAGAATGAGCTTCTTTTCGGAAGAGGTTATTTATATACATAAGTGGGAGGAGTCACGTTGCAACCTCACTTGTTAAGATCTTGGTAACTGCCAATGGGATATGGCAGCATTAGGGTAGTAGAAGCCGTTCCTGAAACACGCCATCTTGGATTTTCTAGAAGCCGGGTCCTATGCCGGATGCTGGGATGGTTATCGATAGGACAGAGGTGATGGCCTGTGTCCTATGTTTTTATCTGCCAATTCTATTTTACAGCACTAGGGTATTTGATAGGAAATTAACGAGATAATTGATGAAATCTATATATTGTTCAATTTAAAGGGGACACTTTAAGGCATTATTCTGAAGTATAATTACCTCTTCATTCACTTGGCACCGTTTGTTGTACTCTTCAATCGATAGTTCTGGAGATATAAGAGGCGATGGCCTTGGGTCATGATTTTTCCTGCATGGGTTGGGTTGACGTTATACAACTAGATTGCATATGAAGGAAAAATGCTCCCTCCCGCCCTCTTTCACGTGACGTTATTTGTTTTTCTCTACGACCCATAGTTGTTGATGTATCCGGGTTTGAGTTTCAAGGTGAAACTTGCGCCAGGATGATTTTTCCTGCGTGGGTTGGGTTGACGTGATGCAATTATATTGCCTGTGAAGGACAAATGCCCCCCTCTTTCACGTGACGTCATTTGTTTTTCTCTACGACCGATAGTTCCGGGTTGGAATGTCAAGGTCAAACCTGCGCCAGGACAAACATTTTCCCCCTACTAATTGAGACAAAAGACGGAAAGATGTCAGTGAAACTAACTTGTACATATCCTTGAAAGTTCTTATTAGTGCAACACCATTGCTTGGTTGTACCTGTTCCTGTCACAGATTAACGTTTTACGATTAGATGAAAATTTGTCCTCACGAAGTCTGTTAACATTGATTTATATTTGAAGTTTAAGGTTTAAGTAAATGGTGGCAATCAGTTCTTTACTGTTGGTAGGTTATTATTTAAAATATGCATAAATGTGGGACTTTTAATTATAAATTATGATTTTAAACTAGTCAAACCTTAAGTGATAATGAAGTGTGCGCCAAGATTAATGTTATCAAATATATTTCCGATTTTTTCCTTAAAATTGTTAATTTCTGGTATTTGATGTAAATGTGCTGTTTTTGATCTCTGTAAAGGAGTCATCATTATAACAAACTGTCTAGATTCTCGGTACCCTGGAGAATTGAGGTTTACAAAAATATCTAAATTTCTTCGAGAATGTGGAAAAAATACTCAGATATATTGCCCAATTCCCATATTATTCCCCTGAATTTCACCCTAAACATAATAGTGCATGTTATTTTTATCAGTAATATATTTTTGGGAATTATGATATCTGAAACTCAGGTAATTATTCGTTAATTACGTTAAACTGTGTTTCAATCATTCAAACATCACCATTCTGGTATTCCTAATGCCGAAACAGGAATTGCGTTTTTGAAAGCAGCAATTTCTGATGTATTTTTGAACGCGGTATGTGGATTTAATAGTTGTTTGACGGCTTTTAAAATCTCCAGAGGCTCCTAAATCAACGTTAAATTTATTTTGCTGCAGAGTAATGTTTAAGTAAAATTACAACAATGAAATATGTGATTAGATGTATATTATATAATATTACAAAAGTACTGAGTAAAGCATTCTAATCGATTCTCGTTATTAAAATGTCACGCAAAAAATTTACTTCCCAGCTCATTTTTTTCTCTTTTCTCATGTATTTTGAGTAAATGTCTCGCCCTTAGCATAAAATTATCATAAATATATCGGTGTCATTATGGCTTTGATGCTTGAAGTGGCAATTATTTTATGCAACGGAATAAGAGTTTAGTTCAGAGATTTGATTAAGAAGTTGGTGGGCGACATTTTGATTTGTTAAGCCGTAGTATAATCAATCTAAATTTTGTTCACTCTGAAGCCATTTGATCCTAAGTGGCCTAAAAAAACTTTTCAAGATCAAGTAGCTTAAAAAAGACACTTGTTCAGCCAGTGTGATGCAATGAAATCTGATCATGACAAGTATAGTGATAAACTGAAAATATCTGCGCCTTTAAAAATTAACGCGCTCGCTTCGTAACTCATCAGTGTGACTGCGAAGCCGTAAATACTTTCCAGACTCATGTCACGATTTATATTGAATTACTGCCAGTTTTTAAACCAAAACAACTGATTTTATTCATTATACTCACTAGGTTTAAACTAAATAAATGCCATGCTGTTTGAAAAATGAAATTTTTAGCATCTAAAACTTTAGTTCAGGAATTTAAAAGTATTGGATAATAAAAATGTTAAAAAAATGCAAAAAAACAGCACGTGGGAAGATCTAAAATAACTAATTAATAAATTTAAAAGACTAAGAGAGGGATTACAATCTGTTTCACCTGTCTGTTTTATTGAGATATGGATAGAGGGGCACAATGCTCGCTAAGTATTTTCCTTTTTTGGTTTCACGGTATGAGACGGCAAATCGATTTTGTTCAACTTTGATGAAAATTCATCCCCACATTGAGCAGAATTTATAATTGAACGCTATATAGTATTTATACTCAAATTATCAGTATGAATGATTTTAACAATCTAAAATTAATGCATATCAACGCATATTAGGGATGACTCCGTTAAAAGTTACTGTCGCCGCAACTCCCAGAGTTCTTTGAATAAATAGTTTGCTCAACCAAGAGGGTAATATTGCTTGGGAGTTTCGTTATATTTTCTCTAATCTAAATGAATAAACGGAGATTAAATATAGTTTTGTGCGTATACTTGGATGATATAACTATGCTTCGAGTTGATGGTTTATATATATGTATATATATATATATATATATATATATATATATATATATATATGCTTTCGTAGACGTAACACGGAAGTGCCGAATAGTACAATACACAGTAACACACAATATAGAAACAAAAAAAGAAGAACACTCACACGTTATTTCTTGATATTTCGACGGAAACAATCGGTCTTCATCTGAAGATATAGAAGTAATGACCAATATATATATATATATATATATATATATATATATATAATATTGTTAAACGAAAAACAGGTTTTCATAGATTAAATTTTACCCTTTGTCTGAGTTGATAAACTCCTGATTTCCCCACACAACATTGCATTATATCAATAGGAATAATAAGTGAGTGGTGGAGGAAACATTACTTATTTCAAGGAGTAAATATATTGTTAAAATAAATGAAAATATAAGGTGGTGGTTCATCATAGGCAGATTTGTTATATTGTTTCAGCGAAGTAGACTCGAGAAAATGAAGGAATTACTTGAAAGACGGAGATGAAAATGCTCCCACTCACCTATTCAGTGCGAATTTCGCATGTGTGATATCATTTTTAATTAATATTTTTTTACTTATCAATAACACAATAACTCCTCGTTGTTAAACTTTAGGGTTTCAGGACTTGTAGAAGTATACACACCCCTCTTGGGAGGCATTCACATCATTAACTGTGCCTATATGAGAAGTGCGTTTCCCTTTGGGGATTTCGGTATCCATAGAAGATACCGCCACCTCCTTATTTCATAGAGCTTTCCGCATGGTATTATGGCTTCCCATTGAATGGGATTTATTTTCACTGTCCTCATTCAATGAAGCTTCTTGCGTAGATAACCTTTTGGTTTCCAATTGTGTTACCCTTGATGGTAATTAATGGATTTTTAAAGTTCTCATGGATGTTCTCAAATTCGCAAATCTCCTTATTCTGTAAATTGCTGAAATGTATGAAAGGTATATCCTACCCACCAGAAAGAATCTCGAATAATTGAGGCTTTGCGTCTGAGTTAAAAACTAAAGTTCTCTTGTCTGAATATAATTTTCCAAATCATAGTAAAAAGAATATGGCTTTTCAATGCTTTTCAAATGTTTGCAATTTTATTTATATATTTCAAAACACAAAGTTTATTATATTTAAACATTCATTGATTAATAGCAAAAGTAGAAAAACTTTTTCCATCACTTTCCTTGCTTTCTTTTGATTAAATTTTCAGAGATAGCTTTGGAATTGACGAGTTATTTTCTAAGAAAGGAAATGTGTACTCTTCCCTGAAGGCATTTATTTTTTTACCCCTCATAAATTCCTAATGTACCCTCCAAATTGAATATTTATTATAATGTTTTCAATTGAAATGACAAAAATTATAATTACGCACGTGTGTTTGTGTCATGTGTATTTATAACAAATGTATAAAAAAATGTACCTACTGTTCAAATAACACTTTCAATGATGAGAAAATGTCGACTTTTGACTCAAGTGACATTTAAAACAGACGCAACGACAAAATATTGATAGAATACCTGTAATAAACTGAAAAAGTTCTAAGGATAACTATATCTTAGGACCACGATGCGGAATTAAAATGGTAGTGTCCAAGGAAAATATAACGGTAGCTTTATCGGCACTATACTCTCATCAGATTTTTGTAAAATTTCGGGAAACTTTGCCAGATGAAATACTGCGCACTCGAAATGGAAGCAGTAGAGTTTAAATGAAGGTTGGACGTAGTTACGTGGGATTTGAAGGAACAAGGGTCTATGGAAGGGGAGGAAGGAGGGTTATAAAGACAAAGGAAGGAAGCCAGGGCGATAAGAAGGAAGGCGGAGGAGACCGATGTGGAGTCGGGGTCGTTGGAATGAGAGGCGCGGGGTTTGAAAATGAGAGAGAGAGAGAGCAGTTTTTTTTCGCAGTGATTGGGGGCGATAGGGAGTGAGGAAGCGACAGCCTTGGGCCGGGCGTGCTATAGGGTATGGGGAAGCACAAATAGAGTGGGGTGAGAAAGAGAGAGAGAAAGGGAAGGCTAGGGGGGAGGGAGAAGGGAACTGCGGTGAGGGACCGTGGAAGCAGTTGAAACGGTCCCACAGTGCCAATGAATATTATTTCGGGCGCACAAGCAAACTCAATTTCGTGTGTTATACGGTTTCGGAGCCAAGCCAAAAGCACTCTCTTCTTTCATTTTCGTTCATTTTTCTTTCTCTCGCCCGACTTTCCGTCTCCCCTTCCACTTTTATCTCGTGTCTCCCCTTCGGCCCTCCCTCCCTCCGACCGGTTTCTCCCCTCTGTACCTCCACTTCTCTGATGGCAGAGAGCTCTGGGAACTCCATGAATCCATAGCAGTCGACTGAGATTGAATTTTCCTTCGATGAAATGACAACACCTCTTGGTCAACGTCGACAGCTTGCGATTGAAACCCATCGCGAGCGATACGCGGAATTCGAATGCGTGGAACGATCCGTGAGAGGCGATTTTCTTTTCATTAACTTTAACACATTTTATCTTTATTTCCCGGGAGAGCGCAATCCGTTACTGTTCCACTTTATAACCGACCTGGTCGTAAAAATAAGACAATATCAAAGGTGCAATTTGTCATGGGGAACTGTATCGTTAAGAGGATGTGTTGCTCCAGCAGGTGCAATTGAACTCCTTACTGAGATCGTGTTATTATTCCATCACTTAAATCACCCATACAGATGCGTTTCGTAAATATTTGTTCAGCTTATATTGGGTTTCGGGGATTCTTTTCGTCAAAATTTCACCAGTACTTAAATGCTTTCTCTGTATCTTGTGGCCACAATTTTGGTTAATCCTTCTCTTAAATATCAGTTCCGTTTGCTCTCCTAAGATTCAAACTCATAATTTTTTAACCATTTTTGACGCCATATCTAAGAAAATCACTTGCACTTCTAAGCGTGTAGCTTTGACTATGAGAGATTTTACATTTTACCTTGCAATGCGCCACTAATCACTTACTTGAACGTCCGTATTACCTCACCTTCTACAACGAATCCGCTATCCGAACAGCAGATTCCTGGAGTTATATTAGATCTACCTCTGAAAGAGTTTTCAAGTTAAACACTTCCTCTTTCATCCTTTTTCTCTCTTCTCCGTCACCTTTATTTCCATCCCTCACCCCTTCCCATTTCTTTCGCCCGCCTGTCCTCATCCGTTTCTCTTACGCTCTCGTTCCACTTTTTCCTCCTCTTACGCGCGCTCACTCTCCTTCGCCCACCCCCCTCGCCTTCCTTTGTCCTTTTTCCATCCCTCCTCTTTTCTGTTCTGCTCGTTAAATTTGCTTCGAGGCAAAGAGTGGTTCTATCCACGTCGACCTCCCTCGCGGTGTATTCCTCCTCCCACATCCCCTCCCCTCCTCTCTGCTCCGCACCCCCCTCAATGCTCCTTATTTCTTCATCCCCCTCCCACCCCCAAACGAGCCTCTACTCCTCTCCCACCCCACGGGTACCTATTCTTTTTCCGAACTTCCAAGGCTTACTCTCCCCTTTCCTCCGAAACGCCTCCACCCCACCCACTCATCTCTTCCCTCACCCTCAAAACCCCCCTCCTCGCCCCCCCTCCTCGCCCCCCCCCTCAAAACCCCGCCCCCGCATTTTCCCCCTTGTCCCTTCTTTTCGCAGTGGAGTCCCCGCGATGCTTCGAGGAGCAAGGGGCTCGAGAGCGGGGCGCCTGGGAGTTCCCAGAGTGCTTCGGATGGATATATAGGGGCGGCGCGCGCTCGCGTGTGGATGTGTGTTGGTGTGGCGAGGAGGAAGGTGGAGAGGCGGAGAAGGCGGGGGTGCGTCGTCCACGACGGGTGAAATAAAGAATGATGCGGGGAGGGAGTGCGCGGGGTGGTTGTTGTTTGGACAAAGGCTTGTGCCGTCGTGACGGAGTGGGAGGGAGAGAGGAGAGAGACTTCAGAGATGCGGAGGGGGGAGTCGAACGAAAAGCAATAAAAGAAGGGAGGACCAAGAGAGCTTTGCTGGAAGGATCGTTGCTCGAGTGGACCCTCTTCGATCCCCCATATCTCGCGCATACGCTCGTCGGCATGCCTACTTCGCTCTTATCTCCTCCTCACTGGCCACTCCCAGCGAAGAGGGTTTTTCGACATTTTCGTTTGCAATCCTTGTATCCAACCAGCAATAAGTGCTCGTTCACGAGAGCATAGATGTAAAGGGGGCCCCATTCGAAGGATTCGACTTGAATAAAGCCACAAAGAATAGAATTTTCGTGCTTAAAGTTAAATATAAACGGAATTAGAATATTTTTCGACCGATTCTGCGGATGGTTGCTACTTTGGCTTGTAAGTTTTCAGTACCAGTTTCTCCTTTGACGAGGGTATAATATTTTTCTGTATTAAAAATTACATTAAGTCCACAGTTTGATATGACCATAGAGCCTTTGCAGTATCTAACATATCCGGCGACATGCTCTAAATGAATTGGTAAAAAAATTGCATCACATTTTAATCTATGATGAATTGAAATCCTAATAAGCTCATTCTAGAAACGGACATTTCTTAGAAGTAATATCGATTTAAGTTTTTTCCTTCAACGCTTGATGTGTGTATTTACTGGCAAGTAAGTTTTGTTGAACATAATGAAATCATTATGTTAGCAAAGTTCTTTCCCAATTAAGGAGATGCTGAGTAGTTTAAAATAAGTCATTCATGGTCCAGTAAATCCAGCATCCTTACCGTAAGACATGGAAAATGGGAAGAACAGAAACTTTATTTCCGTGATTTTGTTTTAATACCGGCCCTGAGAGGAAATAGTACGTTCGATGGCCAAGAAAATTGATAATAAGTGCTGTTTTATAAGCATAATAGGAAAAATCATCTCCGCCAACAATTTGCGACCCGCTTTTCGCTTTCTGTAGAAATGAGAAAACAATGTAGCACACATGATTCATATTTTTAGTTATAATCATAATATTAGTATCAATCATTTAATCGATTATTTTGTATTTTCACAGCTACTAAGAATGTCAATATTTGATGCTTAACCGTGTATAAATTAGTTGGAAGAATTTAAAAGATCTGTTCAATAAAGACTGATCATACAATTTTTATTCACATAATTTATTTAGCTAAAATTTAATTTTATAATCAATTATTATTTGGTTCGTTCTATGTTTTTATATATGGATAAAAAATTCATTGATCTAAAACAATTATTGCGTCCGCGGCAGGTGCTGCAATTCAAAACATGTTCAGTGCGCATACGGCAATGATGGGGGTAACGTGCGAAGCTGAGTTGACATATTACTTTGTTCTGAATAAGTCTTCAGCCAAAGGTTACGCAATGGTACATGAGAATCACGGATATTCTATTTTTCCTAATTGCGCAGCTGGAAAATGGTTCAAAATCTATAAACAGGGGAGACAATCAAATTCAAAGGGACGTGGACCCGAAGTTCCTGTCACTGCTCTTACGAAAGTAAACCATTACCCCCATGCTGCAAATTTTACTGTCACCCACACGTTGTCAACAGGAAATTTGCTCATGAGAAGTGTTTTCACACTGTGTGTTTCACAAAATCCAACGCGATATTGCAATTGTATCACAAAAATCAATGCTGCTTGGAAATAACTAAGGGAATTAAAGATTGGCATAAGCAATGGATCCCGGCAGATTAGACCACCGAGTTAAAAAAAAGCTACGTATGTACTGATTTAAAAGTTTGTTCCATTCACTATATTTACAAATTAGAGAATTGATGTAGAGTTAAAAATATCAAAGGTAATAGACCATAGATATCTTTTTCATTTCCAAGTCCCTTGAACAAATACTGGTGAAAACAAATTCATGAATCCCAGAAATGCCAAGTATAGGATTTAAAGGTTGACTACGTATAACACGTCGTGTATTATAAATTGACTCACTCACTCACTCTAAATGGACTCACATGCTGTAAAAGGGATGCAGTTATATTGCCAAATTAATAGCGGCATGGCAAAACACCCAGGCTATGTATTGATATTTGACTTTATCCTATTCATAATATTAATTAGTTTAATGAAGGAAACGAGTGCTTATATTGGCTAATTTTTCAGTAAAAAGCAATGAATAATAGGAAATAAATAGTCTAGGTTTATTTAATTAAATTCTTTCAGCAATTGATAAATGTATAAAATCTATCTTAGTAATAATCTATGAAGTGTTTCCATCTTCCTGAGTTTTCTGTGGTTGAATTTGAATGCGTTACGATCAAATTCATATATTTACGGTTTTACTTCATTTTAAGTGGATAAGTCAGGATTGGAGTACTACTATATTGAGAAGGGAGTGGTTACACTAGGAGGTGAACAAATGACTGCTGTTGATAACAAATTCTCTATTTGAAATATTTAAATAATTGTGTTTACTCCCTTCCGGGAAATAATGCCATCGAAAATTTTAGCGTTTATTTAAAACAGGGAAATAGACAGATAAAAAGCGCTCACATGATAGCAGATTTAGAAGTGGAATGCTAATTTTTATCCAGTCTAATATTGTGCCAAATGCATACTCACCTTGTAGTAGTAACGAAAGTAATTATGCCGAAAGTGTGTGACTTTTATGCCCGTAGATATAAATAACATCTCAATATTCCATGCAGTAAAGGATGGATATGTATCTATCTTGAGCTTGATCAAACTCACTAATTTTTCACTCTGTGGTTTTTTTAGCTTGTCCAATTCATTATCACTGTGGTTTATAAACTTTAGATTATTATTACTATACAAACACTGTTTAATAATTGAAAACTCGCTATACGGTGAAAACAAATTCAAGGATGTAGGTATAAGGAAAGCGGACAGGTAGCACACCGATAACAAACACGACATTAGTTGGGAAATTGAAAGGATGTGTATTCCAAGTAGAAAAGCATTTTCTGTGGACCTTAAAAGGTCATGTTTGATCTTAAATAGCAGTTGCATTGTCAGTTAGTTGCATATTCATTTGCGTATATGAAAAATCGGAAGATTTATATGGCTTTATATAACATTTTTAGTTAAATAAATGCTTGAGAGAGTTAGCTCATACATTGCTTTATAATGCATAGCAAGAAGTTGAACATACAACATTGCAACTTTTATGAGCTATCCTATTACTTAAATAAAGATTATGGAATATTATTATGACACTGGTGGTATTTTAATATCTTGTTAAAATCATCATGGCTTGTAAATCGAGAGGTAATAGTTTGTATTAACTATCCAAATATCCTTTATCTGCCAAACTTTTTATTTCTGCATAAGTAATGACGTAACAGTTGAAGCCTTAATAGACCCTTAATTCCGATAGCAAACTAGTAGTTTCTGCTGCAAGCGTCGAATTTCGTCCTCCAGCCCTTAATGATGGCAGTGAGTTTTTGATAACCGTTTCTGGATCTTTGCATCCGAATATGAACTTTTGCAACAGATTCAGAGTTTTTACATTGATCCCCGCATTATGGAAACTGTCCCTGAATTTTAAGGCAGCCGACTCTACTGTTATACTCTCCTTGTATATCTTTCCTGTATACTTACGCAATTGTGCTAGCAAATTTGCACTTGTTTTAATTACATCCCTTTTCATTGGACGCCCACTCATGTTACTCGAGGTCGCGCGTTGTCCAGGCAGTCACCATTCATAGGAATCGCCCACTCTGGTATCCATGTTGATAATCATATATCAGGGAGTTTCTGGAGTTGGATTTATTCTACAAAATGAGATGTTATTTGTGCTATTTCCCTACTACTTTTTCAGTGATTAAATTTTTGTTTGCTAACGTTCTTTTCCTTTCGCCTAAGGTTTCTAAACAGCTAGCTTAGAAATCTAATTTAAGCAGAAAAATAAAATTCACAAAAGATGGAGACGACTAGAAGTTAAAGAGTTCAAATACTGATTGCTACGACTTTTAACATGTCTCTTTTGAAAATCGTCGATTTACAAAGTAAAAGTCATTCTTCGTTTGGAAAAAAGTGTGCTCACGAGTTTATTTCTTTAACAAATAAGGGTTCGATTAATTCATAGATATCTTCAACGGTCATTCAAAATTAAATTAAAAATTAAATCCGGCATTGGGTCTAAAAAAGCGTTTGTACATTTTTTCTACAACTTCGGTATAAAGACGACAACATTTAGAAGAAGAATCATCAATTAATTATTCAGACAATAAATTCAATCAAATTAGATGGAATTAGTTACATACGCTCAATTTCAAATATAGAATTCAATCTAGTCCACAGAAATCAACTCGAAGGCTGGCTTCGACGAGTGAGGGTTGAGGGCACCCCGGACTAAGCTTGCGAAATTCAAACATTCAGAGGTCCAGTTCCTTTCTCTGTGACTCCTTTCGGTTCTATCCAAGTTCCAATGATCAGAAAACCACACCGTGGAATGCATTTTTATTCTTGCCAAATAGAAAAAATGCAGAAGAAGATAGGGAAATAAATTCCCTTCATTGAAAATGCTTGTACCCTGGAAACCATAAAGCTAGCGAGTAAATATGAGAATAAGGAATATTTCTGAATAAAAAAACACTAAAACCAATACCTGAATCAAAATAGCTGAACATAACATTAATCAAGGGGTAGAAAGATCTATTTAAATAATTAAGGTTTGCTGTTATAGTTTTACCTTGCAAATATTGCCAAGAGAAACTATAGAAAAATTTGAATTTTATTTTTTGAAGAAAATATAACGTTTTTATATGATATATAGATTTGACATGGAGGGCAGGGGATAAGCACTGGAATACAAATGAGTTCTCATATTCTTAAGGGGGAGGAAACAAAAGAGGCCCATCGCCTTCAAGAAGGAGCCAAAGTACCTCTTTACCGATTTCTTAAAATTTCAATTAATATATAAAAATACATTCAAGTCCAATTTTTTGTTAGTTTCCTACTTCACGATTTTTGTAAATTTATATGAATACCCGAGGGAATATATTTTATGAATCTGAATCATTAATACAATATTAATGATAATATTATTGGTGTTATCCAGGTATCTTAAAGTTACATCATGTAGGTATGCTGTAATCATCGATGTAGATATAAAAAATACGGGCATCTCGAAATATTGGTTTTGTAATCATTCCAAATATTAGTTCACTTCTATCTTCCCACTACATACATATTCGTGAAATAATCCTTTAAAATTTAAAATGAAATATTTAAATATTCAATTGCTCCAGGCTCAACTTTTTGGGAATTCATGTTAACTAAATGAAGAATATAATGCATCTTTCCACTGTCCATTTAAATGGACAGTACATTACACATGAAGGACATTGTATTCTTCATTTAATTAACATGAAATATTTACTTGACTTTGGTAAAACCAATAAATGTATTTCATTACATAATATTTCCTAGGAATTCATATATTATTTTGCAAGAGTAGGAAGAAAAATTTGAAAAAATAATCTGCGTTTCCATAACTGAAATATTTTAAGTCGAAGAGGTACATTGTGAAGGGTTTTCTTATATGCTAAAATTGGAATCCTGCCCTAATGCTTGATTTTTGAACAGCTATCAGTGCATAACATCGCAGTATCCAAATCCCCGAAAACGTTTGAAATATTATTATCTTCAATGAAGCATTTTGTGTTTTTCTGATGCTTTATTATGGTTTATTGAAGCATACATTAGCGCATGAGTTCATTTCTCCTCGGTGAAAGTTAGAAAACTGTTTCATGATATACAATTTTCTTGTTTCCTATGCTGGAAAATCTTGAATTGCTTCATTTTCGTTGACTTTGTTCTTTTATCCGTCCTTTTGGAGCATCTCAGAAAGAGAACAAACGCAGAAAAATATATTATGACAAAATACCAATGAAAATGTCTTTCTTTCAGGCTCAGTGAATTTTTCGACGACATTTTTTCAGGAAAAACGGTACATATTGCCATTTTGAATAGTTTCAACTCAATTACCTTTACTTTTTCTGAAGACATATTGCTGTTTGCAAATTCTACGGTTCAATTACGTGTACTTCTTTTAAAGAAATTTATTTCATGGATGTCACATCCATTATTTTACAACTTATGTGGGCACAATAGATGTATCGATTCGGTATGAGGGATGGAATTCAAGGTTCTATGGATGAGGATATTGTATTTGAGTTTGTCCTTCTTACCGTTGCTGTTTCTTTCTAGCATTGGCTACATATTTTTTGAAAACATTCCTATAATTCTCATAAAAAAATAATTATTATTCTTGCATAACAACTTTCATATATTGTAGTTAAAAGTGTGCGAATTTTATGTTTCACATGTCGTAGGTACGGGAATACTGATGGTTGCTGCATATTAGTAAATAAACTGATGATTGGTGCTTATTATAATGGCTATTTTTAGTTTGCCGGTCATAGCTTCCGCTCTTCCTAAAGTTAATGGCAATAAAAATGAAAAATATTTTTCCCGATATTATTTGCTTTCAAATAACGACAAATGCTCGCAATGAGTGAAATTCCGTTAATCGAACACTGGAATCAAAGTCATAATCAGTTTAATGTAAAACTTGGATCTCCTTCGTATTCATCCATTTGGCTGTAATATCTGGTGACAGTGAATATAAGGAGCACTAGTCTCCCTTGGAAAATACCATTCATTATATTAGTTAAAAAAATTTTATGACAATTTAATCCTTTGCATAAATTATTACATTAGGCATAATTGTTCCATATTTCGTTCGCATGAGGTAATTAAAATATTCCAAATCGATTAGCACCGCCTCTCCTACAGTCAGTTTTGGTGGATGCTAAATACTATTTAGAGGTTAAAACAAACGTTGAATGTTTTATGCTTAAGTTAAATATTTATTCTCCCCGTAGCTCCTAATGATTTAAGGGCGTTTCGTCACTTGCATAGTATTCTTGCATACTTGGTTTGGATGCCAAGTCCCTAGACATGACAAGTGCCACAGGACCATAATTGCGTACCGTTGAAAACGATTCCTCGTCGGGGGAGGATGTGCTCCTACGCACGTACGCATCAATAACACTGGACAATGTAGACACTCATTTCAGTCAGTTTGCCAATTTTTCAAGGCCACGTGGCCCCGTCTTCCCCAACACGTTCCCCCCACAAAACGCCTTGCAGCTCTTCCTCCAGCCGGCTCCCCAAGCCAATCTACTCGACCCCTTCGTCTTACCCCCACCCATCCAGGACTCGTATAACCTCGTCCCGTTTGCCTTCTCCAGAATCTTCATAAACCTCGCCAAACGGCTCCGAGACTTAACCCCCTCCTCCCCGCGCGGCCCTCCAGTACTTGCCCTCCCCCATCGCACTCTTTCTCTCTCTCCCTCCCTCTCCCCGCTACCTCTTAACCACTGGCCTCCTGCACCTAATCCCCGCCGGAGCGCCTGAAGCGCCGCAGAACACCACCCCCCCTTCCCACCCGTCCACTCTCCGCATCGCTACTCCCACGCCCAACAGTCACTTATACCCCCCCAAAATGAAACATTCCATTTTGCCTGGAGACCCAAATGCTATTACGTTACGCTTTTACTCATATTTGTTTCCAAAAAGAAAATTGAGATGAACTCAGTTATGCGAGGGGGTGAGTGAGGAAAAGTGTTGCGCGAGCTGCACGCTCCGGGGGGGGTTGCCGGCGGGGGAGGTGGGTTGCTGGGCACTGGCATGGGGTGGTTGGGGGAAGGGTTGGGGGAGAGGGGACGACGACGTGACGTGGAGCTGCCGGAGGGGCGGATGAGGTAGAGTAGAGCCGGAAGTTAGAGGAAGAAGAGGGTGCGGGAATGGGTGCGGTGTCGAGAGGACAGTTTTTCGAGGGATGGAGGGCGGAGGGTGGAACGGTAGAAGTCTGGGAAAAGAGGAGAGACCAAGTTATATGAGAACGAAAATTGACGAGCGTTAAAAAGCTGGTATTGGGTGGGAAAAGTGGCGTTTTACGTTTGGAGGGTGTAGATCCCTACCGTCATGAAAAACTCTCAAGCCCTTTGCATGGGTATCACGGAGTCTAGGTGCGTCCACCACCTCGGCGAGCCTTTCGTGAAGTATTGAACGTGCACGCCGGCCGAGTTAGCTCCTGGTGGAATGCGGGTGCTCGGCAGCTCTGTCGCAGATCACAGGTTCAACTTCTGACCGGGGAGTGGACGTAGCATTCCAGGAGCATTTTACTTGGGAAATAGTACAGACCTAATGATATGCTTAACTAAAAAGACTAATTTGATCAATTTAATATGCGCTAGCCAGAGGTTTTCAGTACACATATCACTCGTAATGGGAATGGTACTGCGGATCAAACAACGATCTTGGTTGTTCAACCACTAATAATCAAGCACAAGGGCCTATTTAAGTTGAACACGTATATTAATGCATCGATCACGATTTTCTATGGTAGATGTTTTTATAGTGAAGGATGAGTGGTCGCACGAAATGGCGGTAAAGCTTTGATGAACCATTTCGAATTTTATTTACTCAGAGATTTTATAAGAAATTTGAAAGGATGGATAGATAAGGATTCGTGAGGAAATATTTGAGGACATCCATGCCTCGTAAATAATATGCTGACGCTTTTAGAACTACTGAGAACGTCAAAACCAATGGAATGAGTAGTAATATGAACGAATCAGCAGTATTTTTGCAACCAATGCGCATCGGCGTTTCTGAACCCTTCGAATGCTTTCAATGTTCGACGCAGGAGGAAGAAGATGGTAAGAATTACTCCAAAAAACAAGATTATTCAATTAATCCGTGTGTGCTCTAAATTGCTCCACGCACAATCGCGTTGGATCCCCCTCGCAGGGTTCCATGATCCACCGCACAGCGTGCGAGCAAACTAGCGTTGAGCCGGCCCGAAATCGGCCTCCGAGCGGAGAGGACCCTCAAACGTCGCGGGAGAAGCTGCGCGGCGGAAAAGGGAAAGAAGAAGGGAGAAAGAGAGCGGCGGGGGGAGTTGGAATGGAAGAATGGGGAGAGGAAGTGGGGGAAGGGAGAGAAGTGGGAGGAGGAATGAGAACGAGCGACGGATGGAGAATTGCGACGCGGTCTTTATTGCTTTTTCGTCGCGTCGGCGGCTAAATCGCCCGCCCTCGCCGAAGGAGGAGTGGGCGGGGGATGAGAGGAGACCGGAAGAGGGGTGATGGGGAGAGAGAGGGGGTGTGGAAGGTAAAGGCGGAGGGAGCGAGGGGGTTTTGCGTCCCCACGTTTTGGAGCACCCCAAGGAACTCGTCGGAATGAGCTTTGTTTCGTTTCGCGGCGGCGTTTCCTCACCCCGTCAAACAACCCTGCCCCTCCCCACCCTCGAGGGTGCTTTGCGCCGACGAGGTTGGGAAATTGGACGAAATTGATTTTAAAATATTTTCCGTTTTCGTTTTTCTGCGTACCTCTCAGAGCACGAAGAACGACTCTCTAAGCCTCCACCTTTTGTCGTACGTGCCTGTGTTTTAAGGATTATTTGAGTGTGTGCGCGTAAGCTGCGCAGAGGATGCAATATTAATTTTGTGATGGTTTAAATGTTTTATACTTTTTGGGTGAGTCGTGTTATACTTTTTAGATATGATGAGGATGGGTTACATGCTTCTTAGACACAATTAATTCATCCGTCGATCAATGAGTCAATAATAATTCTTTCTCCGAGGATTATGGCTCAAAAAGATTAAAGAGGTAGATATATAAATTTAAGTATTTTATTTTTATTATAGTTTTTTATTTAAAATAGAAGATCATCATTTATGCTAACCCTCTGTCTCAACAAAAAAAGGTTCTCATGCTACAAAAATAAAGCTCCAAAGACATTAATGTTCCCGTTTCAAATTAATAGTAGTGGCTCAAGAAAAAATTGGTTCTGATAGTGAACATTTTATAATGGGTGAAAGAATATCCAAGTATATACTATATAATCTTTTACCGAAATGCTGCATTAAGAGCTGTATTTCAAATATTCACGGCCTTTCCTCCTCATTATTGTGCATTTTGTATTCTTCTCCATCATTTTGAATGCAACTCTCTTACCAACTTCATTCTCGCAATATCATTTTTTTGCTGAATGAGTTAGACGGCAAATTTTCTTTCATAAGTGAGGTTTAAACAGTGGAAAGAAAAGTTTCCACCAATTAAGCATTACTCATTGCATGTTGACTTATTATGGTGACGCCTGAATAACGTTCTTGCCTACCAACCGAGAGATGAAAGGTTCGATTCCCGCCGTATTGAGATTTCCTTCACCTAGAACATAGACGTTTGCAATTGTATTCAATGCTTGTGTAATGCATAGTGGTTAGGTAGATGAATTGATTATATGGTCTTAATCTCGTCCTAATTTAGTGATAAATATATTATACTGTTTGGAGACGACTCTTATCCTTATGCGTACTTGCATATGGAGGCTTTTCTCTTTCGGTTTCTATTACGTACTCTTGTGTAAATCGTAGATAGAATTTTAATTATCATATTGCTACCGGCACACAAAGCTACAATGATTACAGTCGTTGACAAAATGTAGCACAAACTCAACCAAAACATCCTTACGGCGCGAAATCCAGTTCCATAATTTGGCGTGGTCAGTTGTCTAAATCCAAGATTTGATTGGACCCTGGCAACTTTCAAAGAAACGAAGCATCCAAAGGGTGAAAACCGCAGCATTTGATTGATAATTGAATTTAATATCCAGCTCAAAAACAGCAGCCGCCTTATTTTGATTTTCAGTTGCGAATGTAGTAACTAAGCAATATCTGTAAATCGATGCTTATATTCAGGCGAGAGAATTTGAGAGTTTTTTTGTGAAATTGATAGCTGAATAGCTGTACTGTGTCGATATGCCTGTGACTATATCAATATAAAAAAGAATTAAATTGCCAGAAGAATAAAATATACAAAATTGCAATTTTGCTATTATTTCTAGCTATCATTACAACAAGGCCGTGGATCTGCTTTTTCAAATAAAAAAGAAATAATTTCACAAATTCAGGATTTTTCTACTAGTTCATCTCGAGAATTTAAATTTAATTAAGAGATGGACCGTAAGATATTAAAAGTAATAAAACAATTGCCCTTGGCTTATATCTTAATCAATTGATCCACTAATATTAGTTATTACTAAATATTATATTATAAAATATTAAATGCTCAAATTTTCCATTTTATGAATTATTTAAAGAATGAAGAAGAAGTCTTTTTGATTTTTGGCGGAAATAAAGCCTTTTCATCTCATCATACCGTCGTGCACTTACCGTTGAGCCTAATTACCTGTTGTTGTAAAATGTTTTTATTACATCGGTCTAACTTATGGTTAATATCGGAGTCCACCTCACTCCTTATTTACCATTCAAATTACGAGAAAAGATTAGCGTTTTGTCTACAGCAAAACGAAAAATGGTTTGATCACTTAATTAGGACATTTCGGGATAAATTTCAAGATTTACTGAAGGATATATTGGTGGACAACTCAAAATCACAAAATCAGTAATCCTTGAAGCTTCTTCTACTGTTTATTTCTGGACAACGGAAAACTACTAAATTTTTGGCGAGTGTATTTCAGTAATTGATTACTTGGCGCGTTTCCAGTTGAGTATATCGTATTTAGTGCAAAGAATTTACCAATATAAAGCTGGGATGAATTCAAGGTGCACAGCCATGCTTTTCCAACAATATATAATATTTGGTTTTAGATCTATTTCCTAAGAAATATACGACGACGTATCTGACCAATAGCCCTTAATCTGCGTGTCATGCTTAATAATAATCAAACAAAGTGTTTATTTCAACGTTGGATGAGGTTCCTACTCCTTCTTTTAACTTTAGACCTCACTTATTTGCACTGCATGCAGTTCTTAAGAATGCCCATTCGTTTTCTTGCATTGCATTTGAGGTTAGCAGGCTCTTTACCAGCATTTACCTAGTCGCAGGAAAATTTTTGCAGTTGGCCTGTTCAAAAGCAAAATATTCCAATGGAAAAATCAATGGAGTATAATAATCAGAAATCTTGATGCACTGAATGGTTGAGGCCTTAACTTTGTAGAATTCCATTTATAACTTAGGAAAAATAATATTATTTAGAAAGCAAAGATAATATTATTTTTCCTAAGTTAATCAGAAATCTTGGTTTATTTGGACTGTGTACTACATCATTGGCAACACGGCCAAGTTATCTGGAATAATTTACATAAGGGAAGACCAATAAGGACACCGTTAACTACTATTTGTACAACGCGTGTCATTTAGTTAGGAGGATAAATCATACCCTATAATTAGTTTATTTTAAATATTATGTGATTAAGACAAAACAGGTTTAAAGACTATACCTATGTGTTTGCTTAACGTCAAAATAAAAATTTTGAATATCTCTACAATCATCAATCATCTACCTTAACATTTAGAAGCTACTTCTTTATTTGAAATAACTTATCTGCATCTCCAAGAGCCGTTCATCTTAATCATTTTTGTTATTTTTTATTAGCTCAGTGGCTGATACCATGGGAAAACACAGTAGCGTCTGGGTTGCCGTATAAGGCGTATAGTTGAAATTTATTATTCCTTATTAAGATAAGGGTGGTAATAAATCAGTGTTTTTTGATCTAAACAAACATTCCCTTCGTGCCAACAAGAGGTATCACAAACACGTTCACGGGGGATATATTCTTCCGGGTTTTTCGTTCCATGAATCCACGTTGTTCCCTTAAAGCTGGACGGGAGAAAAGGGAGGGGGGTTCCTGTTAAATTTCACCTCATCGTATTTATTTATTCCTCCATTTGATAACCCAACAGAAAAAAATATTACCAATGCCTGTTCCGTGGGGCTCATATCCCAGAGCAGTAAATTTGATTCCGATTCTGATTCGCTCCCACGCCCTCTTCCTCGTCCTTCCCCCTCCCCCCTGCTCTCCGTTTACCGCTTCCTCATCCACCCGTTAGTCCGCCTATCTCCCCTGCCCCCAGTTCACCCAACTCCCCCGCCAACACCCCCCCCTTAAACCATCTCTCTTCCGAGCAATTGCTCCGCAGAGAGTCATTACACAAATTGAAGACGCGAGGCCGCCCTCCCTTCGCCTCCTCCTCCCCCCGCCCCGCCTTCCTGCCCGTCATCATCTCTCCGGATCTGTCCCATTCCCTCTTGCACCGCCCACCCACCTTCGGGAGGGGCTCACCTTACACTCGGCCTTCCTTCCAGCCCTAGCACTCCCCGCTCTTCCCCCTCCCCCTCCCGCCTGCACCACTCTCCCCCTCTCCCCTCACCCCCTCCGCACTTCTCGCCTAAATCTCCTCCGCCTTTATTTACCCTTCTTCCCGCCCGCCCTTCCTTTAGCTCCCGTGCCGGCAATCCCACATCCAAACAAATGTAACTCACTTCCGTTGTCGCTTCAATCTTCTCTCATTTTCACTCTTCCCCCATTCCGCGCAACCGCCCTCCTCATATTCCCTTCCTCATCTCCTCCCCCCGCCCCCCAGTTCCTCGTCGCGATCCCTCTCGTGTTTTCCTCTCCCCAGTCACGCCGCGTATCGTTCCCGCTCTCCCAACGCTTCTTCATTCGCTCCGACGCCCCCCCCCCCCACTTTCTCTCCACATGGACGGCCTAGTATAATTTTTGAATCCGCCCACGAAGGTATGACTTACTTTTTCTTTCGCGACCTCCTGTCTAACTGCCGTGCATTCTCACTCACCCATCACCTGGAGAGCAACTTTAACTCATCGTTCCGCCCTAATGCTGGGCAGTTTGAGCAACTTTCACCTCGCTCCTCTCGCTAAATTTCTTCATTTCGACTGGATGCTTTAAACCTTCCTTCCTTCTCTTCCACTATGCCGAGGAGCTTTGGAATGGGCAAAGCTAAGTGCTAATTTAAGTGGTGTAATCATTCTAATGCTCTTGTAAAGAAAAAACTAATTCATTCGCATACATAAAGTATATGGTTATAAAGTTAATATGTTCCTAATTTGTTTTTAGCCATAGAAATTCTAACATAATGGAGGTTTTGTTAGCATGTAATATTTAGCCTCCGAGTTATTGATCGGTTCGATTAGCAAATTATTGAGAATTATTTATGAACAAAAGTACATTTAGGAAATACAGAGAAATCAATGTCGTTCTTTCACGCATGTCATAAAAAATAGATTAAGGTCAGATTTATATTGTGTTATTAAGATTGATTTATAACTCTTGTCATAATTTCACTTCTAATTAAAAAATAGTTTACGTATACTCTTAACTGTTTTCCCGTTTTTAAACTTCTCACATTCATTGACTCTTGCGTAATTATTCATTATTTTGAAGATATTTTCATGTACAAAATTTGGAAGTTTTTCTTTAAATAATAGTTGAAATATGCGAAACTTTCGGAAAAAATTGACAGGATCAGTATGTAACAATTTACAATACCGTAGTAGCTTTTATCCCGCACTATGATCACAAGAGATTCTCCTCATTATTGTAGAGTAAAATTACACGTATTTAGAAAGATAAGAAATACATCAGAACTGAAATAACCTCGTTCGACAAATTTGATCACTAACTGACAGAATTAACTTATTACCTTAAGAGAGCAGAATCAAATGAGCACTGTATTGTATAGAAAATACCTGGTTTTCAGTGAATTATGCTCAATAAAAGAAAATATCCCTTTTATATACTCCCAATGAGAGAGCAAAACCTTTTGCATGCCCAGCTCTCGTATGACATCAGTCTTTCAAATATGATTTTCTTCAAGAAGACAATATTAAGTCAGTTTTAAAGTTATAAATTGTAAACAGACGGCAAAAATGAAAATAACGGAAAACATTTGGTTAATATATGTCAAAAGAATGAAGTACATTTGGCTTATTGTAGGTAAAAATCTTTGAATGCTCCGAAGAAATTAAGCATGTAAGTATCTATGAATGTTTTTACAGCATGTTCCCTTCACTAGTTTAAACTCCTATTTGACTTACTTTAAGCAGCCGGAAAAACATTACAAAGGAGATTTAGCCCACTAAAAAATTCCACTCACAGAAGTAACTCAAGAGCAATCCTTTCTCAACCAATCTTTTTCATTTTAATTAAGGAAATTCTGAGTATTTCACCACCTCCACTAAAAAGAAGATTAACTCATATCTCTCTTACCGTCCATTGTAACGAAGCATAAAGGATTTTCATGGACTTTCATGAATATAAATCATTTGTATATAGCTTGTATATGCATGTGGAAGCGAATAAAACATAAGCCTTAATAAATCAAATAGAGGCAAAAACATGTATCGTTGGCAGAGATTATAAAATAATAAATTGAGTTGCAGAGGTCTAAGTAAATTATGCTAGAAACTCATGTTAAATTTTCTGAATTAGTCATTTATTAGACTAAAATGAGTTGTCTCATAATATCAGAACAAATGTAATGTATGTTGCTTAGTTTTTAAAACTTAATACCAGCTTAAATAAATTAGGAATGTTTATAAACAATTTCTTAATACTATCTTGAAACATTTTCATGGTATTTTGACCAGTACTGTATGGTCTATGAAAATGTGAATGAGGTTTTAAATATTGGATTATAGAGGGATATCGACACTTGTGGTTAAACCATGGTCCCTTATATGCGATAATCTCTTTTTTTTTACAAAACTTCTTACAACCAGGTATATACTAAAATAAATATATATTCCAGTCTACTAGTATTATGATTAGTTATTTTGGAATATTAATTAACCTCATCTAACACATCCATTCAAAAACTAATCTCGTTTCTTTTTTTCATTACAGGTGAGTACTAAGAAAAAATCCGAGGTGTTATGCCATAAAGTAGTCTGCAGAACCTCTCTACAACCGTGTAAGTGAAAATACGTACTATATTTTAAATAGAAATGTTAGCGATGCTCAAGTATAGAATTGCTAGTGCTCCATTGATATCAATTTTGCTTACATGAAGAAGGAAATTGTTTGGCCACACTTGGCCTATAAATTACATGACATGTCTGCACTCTCTAAAAAAACTCCGATGTTTTTGAATCAATGTCGAACTTACCAACGAATATCCGGTGAAAATATTTTTCTCAAGCATATAATGGAACATTTTTCGAAACATAATTCCTAAAAAAGAATCCAGATTAGTTGAAGGACTTCCTGAATCAAATATACGTTTTTTTTAACGACTTCACTGAAACATAAATAATATATTTGCACTAAAATAATGATCACCAAAATTACTATATTCTTTTATGTACACCATCTTCACAGTACACTGCAAACCACCCATAAGGCATGTTGTTGCAGGCATGTTGTTAGGTCACCAGTAATTAGTAATAACACAATAATAGCAATTGTGTAATACCTTAATACATGTGTTGGAAGTTAGTGGGAGTCGGAGCTAGGTATCGGCTGTAGTTATTTCGTTGCTTAGTTTAGTTTTTGTCGTAATCTTCATTCCTACGAAGAATTCCCTGATTAAACTGACCGATGCTAGGGTTTACCTCCCTTATCACACTCGAATGGTCCACTCAGTCGATATAATGAAGGAAATTAACGATTTAATCGTCATAAATCTGAATGTTCTGTACATTTCTGATAGGCATTGTCTCGCCTTATAGCTTCATGATTGAAGGGATTCCCGTCTCTGTTATCATTGTGTGGCTCGCCTTCTTAACGGAACATCCCAAACCTTGTGGTCCTTCGTTGCTTTTTTTCTTTCTCTTTAATCACCTACTTCTTTGACGGTCCAAATACTTGCCGCGTATTCCAAGTGCGACCTCACCAGTGTAAAGTAACATCTCTTCCTTACTTTCTAAAATGCATTCCTCTATAACTCGTTAATTGAATCCATTTTTTTTTCAAGGCGGATTCACAAATATTCTGAAGTTTCTCGCTTTATGACTAATTTTTAAGTCCTCACTAGCTACGAATATTGTATTTCGACCTAGTTATTTTTTTATGAAATTTTGAGTGTCCTATTTCCTTTTCCCAAAGTTTTAACTTTTCATTACATTTAATTTTAGTATCCCCATTCCCTGTACTAATCCTAAATATAATCTACGGAAGACTAGTCCGAAATCGACTGGTGTCTTTTACTCTAAATAGATCACCGCGGTGTACTACTGGTGCGCCAGGTTATATCGTTGTTGTAGATTAGAAAGAGTTTGGACGTAAAAACATTTCTGCGGCAGGACGGATATCCCAAAACAACATCTTTCAAGCTGATGCAATATACAGCTACATTTTGTTAAATTTGCCATAAGTATTCTGTTATCCAGTTAATCGCATTCTTTATTATACCTAATTGTATCAAAATACAACTTGATGACTAGTATAGGGCCATGCCGAACACTTAATTGAAGCCTAAAAATATTACATCAATATGAGTATTCTTCTATCCTGGATTTAAAACGCAATGAACAAAAGGGCACAACTGGATTTCTCATTTTTTACTCTTCCTAAACCGAAGGCTTTGGTATTTTCCTTTGATTTCTTGGATCCTTGTGATCGTCTCTTTTATAGATTTAGGTAAAAGGAGCCATCTTCCATTATACAAGCATTGATTTGTGACGGTTTTCTATTCCTTACGACCATTTTTACATTGTTATGACCAGAATGCGTTGAAATAAACACTGGGATTCAAGCAATGAAAATATTTCTCAAATTTATCTTTAACTGAATGTAACGATAAAATAGTACTCTTTGAAATTAATTCCATCTCATTTTTTGAAAGTCAAGCTGGAAATTGAAGTCAAAGTTGAACCGGAGGATTTTATGAACGAGAACAAGTAAACATGTTACATTAATGGAAAGATATCTGTTTCAGGCGAACTTATAAATGGGGATGCAAACTATTATAATGATGAACTTAGCTTATTCTGGTCCTAATAAAGCTAAAAGTTTCCAGAATATCATGGAGGTAATTAAACGTAGATAGCACTTTTTCTAAAATTTGTAATTAAATGCATATAATTTCTTTAAAATGATAAGCTTACTATAAACCGATCTTGAAAATTTTAGATGAATAGTTTAATGATTCTTCAATCTTTTACGTTGACATAGAATTAGTATAATTGCTGAAATGACTTCGTTTGCGCGATATTTAAATTAAAACTTTTCAGGAACTCGATATAATATTATTAACAATGAATGATATTGAATGGTTTACTTTTCCGTGGTGAGGATGCAAAAAGTCATTTAGGGACAGAATATTGAGAGTAAGGTTGTTGTGGTCGGCGAGCGACAAATAAGAGGTGAAATAGAAGCAGAAGTGGCAGGCCTGCATCCTCAAAGAGACAAAAAAACACCTCACAACCAACTAGGCTTCGCGTCCATGGACAGACTGAATGTGTTAATTGCCGAGTACGAAGGAGCAGAATCGGTGGCCAGTAGCTTTCAACTGGCGTTGGAGCGACAAAAAGTTCTTGTTTCTCCGCGAATTCAAAACAACAACCAAGAAATTTATCCAAATGATTACGTTTCCTTCCAAGACGGTCTTGCACTCTCATGAAGAACCCCTTCTCTCAAACAACACTTCCCTTGTGCTAACCTTCCACACTCGTACCCTTTCTCAAAGTCTACCGGCATTTTCAATGTGTTGAAGGCTGGATAACCTATGGTCTCAGTTTTCCTCTAATTAAGTTGCTTGTCCCTCTCTCCTCTATCTACCTGGTCCCGTACAGCACCTTCCCCATGGAATTTATTCTTTAATTTGGTGTGTCCTTCCTCGCCTTTTGATTAACCATCTAACTAACTGTTTTGAGCTATTTCCTGGTTTAAGTGCCACATAAAATCAAATAATGATAAAGCAGACAAAATTTCGCCCATATTTAAGTTTATTTCTTCCTAATTTTTTCATGAACATATTAGTTTTTTAACTTATTAACAGGGATAAACCTGGCTCGGTTTGGAAACCGTGGAATAGAGATTTAGAAATTGAAGTTTTAATATACTTTCAAATGCAAATAATTGCAAAATTATTTTTTCCAAGATTATTCGGGTCTCCCACCGTGTCCACGTTCGTAGGTTTGCCGACGTTTCGATGGCCGAGTCGTCCATCGTCTTCAGGGCATGTCGTTACTCAGGTATTTGGCCGCCTTATATACCGGCCAAATACCTGAGTAACGACATGCCCTGAAGACGATGGACGACTCGGCCATCGAAACGTCGGCAAACCTACGAACGTGGACACGGTGGGAGACCCGAATAATCTTGGAAAACATTATTCGCCGGGAAAGTACCAGATCATTCTTCAATTGCAAAATTAGTATACTTATATTTTGTAAGGAGATGATAATATATTACATATATTCTCATCTCCTTACACCAATCATTTTCGTATGCTCTTCCTTCTCTTCAAATAGAACTCTCTCTCTATTCCATTCTATCTCCTTTGAACTTTCCTTAAATCTCCATACTGACAGTTTCTATTACGTGCAATGCCTCCGTTCTTCAGACAGAACTACTTTACCTTTTTGTATTACTATCGCATAGATATGATTTTACTAAAGTCAGTTACATTACGTCCGGTGGAGTTTGACTTTCCTAGAATTGTACAGAAGAGAATTCATTTCCATGACACATAAATAGAATAGATAGCGTATTAAGAGAAGCTAGTTTTCCTTATCGAAGAGAGGCATCTAAAAGTCGATAGTCCTATTTTATACGTACAGTTATAAATGTCTGCATTTTTTAATAATATTTTTGTGGACACAATAAAATTTTCAACAAACCTGCTCGCTGAGCAATTAGCATCAAAATTATTTGGATGATATGCATAAGATATGAGGTCTATTATTTTCATCCAAGTTTTACCATCCACCACTCACATCCCACCATATTCCTACTGATTGTCTAGTTAGCTGGCTTTAGAGAACTCTTTGTTGCGCTTTGTTTTAGATTAAAGGCCGTGCCTTTTGAATATCCACGCCTTCCCTCACGCTCCGTCACAGATTTCTTAATTTCTCACCCCGTCCGTCGGTCCCTTTCGCTCGGGCCTCTCGCTCCGCCCACTTAAGATCTCCTTCCCTTCGACCAAGCCACCCTTCTTCCTCCCTCCCTCCCTGGCCTTTTCCTTCCCCCTCCGACCTGACTCCCGGGGCAATCTCCCTTCTCCTCCCCAACCCTCCGCTTCTAAAAACCACCATTTCACTATTCACCCCTTCCTCCGCCATGGGGGATCCCACCACTCCTCCATCTCGGCGCTCTTCTCACCCCACCCCCGCTCCCCTTGCCCCCTGGAAGGGATTTCGATTCCTTTAAGGGTGACGTGAAGAAGATTAGCTCAAAAGTTGGCAGAGAGAAGACTTCGTGGAATGGATAAGGATGAGGGCGTTTGAGGGAAATGGGGGAGGGGGTGGACTCTTAGGGAGGGTATGGGTGACGACGTTTAGGGTAAGGTGAGTGGGGTGGGGGGAGGAGAGGGGGGGTAGAGTGGTAAGAAGGGATTTAGGTTTGGGGGCGCGGAGTTTGGAGGATGGGTCGGTGGCCGCTCCGAGTGGGGAGGGAGGGGTGCGGGTCGGTTGGCAATGGTGGTCTCGTAGGTTTTTGAGAGAAAAGGGTTGGATGGCTGGAAAGGGAGGGCGAGGGGGAGGTAGGATTGGAGGGGAGAAGCGGGGTAAGTGGGTTCCCTGGCAAAGGGGGGAAGAGGAGTGGGCTCGGTGGGTTTGTGTGTGAGGGGGCTGGGGTTTTGGGAGGAGCAAGAGTAAGCTGAAGTTTGTGTCGGCGAATGTCGCTTTAGTGTGCGGCGCATTTGGATACTAAGGGAACTTAGGTGTAAGCTCGAGGTTTGAGTTGGGTTCAGAAATGGGGCAAGAGGGGGTGGGTGGTACGGAAGGGGGCAGGAGTTAGGTGAGGATCGTTTTTTTGTCTGAGATGAGTGGTTGGGGTAAAGATTTTTTTTTCTGGCATCGTTTGCCGTTCCCGGCGATGCGTTCACGCAATGTAGGCGAGATTGGCCAAGTTTGGTACTTGAATGCTCCATTTTTGTCTTATTATGCTTTGATAAGCCCTAATCCAAAGCACTAACATAAATACGTGTCTAGGACATCATATTCATGTCAAATGATTATGAAAACATTTTAATTTTGTTACAAAAATGGAATTCTATTTTCTTATGGTGGCTTCTTCCTTTGATTGCTGTGATGAAAAAAAATCGTTATTTTTCACTCCTTAGTATCTTTATGCTAAATGAATTGTTGATTATACTCAAGAAAACTAATTTGTATTAAAGTATGAACTTTAAAATTGTGTATTTTTTGACATGCAATGCTATTTTAATATGCTGGGGAAGACCATTGATAATCCCTGCTATCATAACTTTTATCTATCTGTAAAATTCTCTCCCTAATAACATACTATATATATAGATTTTTTCCTCACAGAAAATCTTTTGAGCAAGAAAACAAGTTAAATGACGAAATAGTGAAAGATTTATAAAATTGATATTAATGATAGAGTAAATATTATTAAAACACAAATTTCCTCGTATCAAAGCAAAGTACTCGCATACTTTCGTATCATATATCTTTGTATCAAATAAATTTTAGCGTTGATTACCGCGGCTATCTACGTATCTTGCTAGTGATTGTGTCACCTTAAAAACACTATTGAGGAAGGCAACAGGACACCACCTCAAGTATTTATCTCAAGGTTTTATGAAGGACATAAGTTTAAGAATGAATCCTGGCGGCTGCGATAATCTGGGCTATGAGTCATACCCAACAGCGAGTTGGGCAAGACTTCTGCAGTTGTCATTACACCATATAATTGCAGAGCTAAATTGAAGGCAGCAACAGGCGACTGAGTGAAGAAAAGGTGAAGAGAAAGCCAATTAGAATAGGAACTTGTAATGCCAGAACAAAGTTGAGGGCAGGGAAAAAGGACAAAATATAAACTGGTAGATTGAAAGAGGACATACTATATGTTTTATGGGCATAAAATTATATGCATATTGTGGGTAGAAAAAATCGTTAAGAAAATAGGAATGCAGCGATGAACGAAGAGAAAAATAGGTGTTTTAGGATTAAGGAATGACTGTAGGGAGAAAGCATTAAAGTTCTACGGAAATGTTGGATTGAAAATAGCGAAAACCAACTTTACACACTACAGTAGACGTAAATATGGAAGTATAGTGGAAGATGCCCGAGGATTCAGAGAGATGTTACTTACACTATATTATTGTTAGGTACGATTTAGAAACAGCGTAATAAATTCACGCAGTTTCTGTAGATTGAATGCGGCTTCTAATAATAATTTATCACTAATTAAGTTTATTAGTGCCAAATTCAAAAGGATGCAACAGGGGAGAGAGACGGTTGACGAGATATAATAGAGAAGAATTAATTGGGACGAAATAATGTAATACCATGGTGTATTAATTAGAAATTACAAGTGAGTACAGAGTAAAAATGTGTGCAATGGAGAAAAATGTGAACATGTCAAGAATCGAATATGATAGTATATTCTAACTCGAAAATAAAATTATAGGAACAGTTAAAAGGAAAATAACAAGTAAATCATGAAATACTGTGGAGATGTTGAGAAGAGAGATGAGAAAAGTAAATAGAAGAATGTAAACGGAGAATTAGGTAGAAGGAAGTATAAGAAGGTGAATAATAAACGGAGGTGGCATATTTACAGGGCGAAATAAGCGTGGTGGGAGAGACAGTGTGAGAAGATGGAGAGTTTACAAATGAAGGGTGTAATGAGTGCGCTGTGCAGAAAGCTGAAAGATATGTCAGCCAGTGTGAAGAGAATATTCGTGCGCACTATTAAAACCACGGCAGGAAAATTACAAATTTCGTCCAGAAAGTTTCGAGAGAGATGGGAAGAATACAAAGATCAATTTGCTAAGGCGTTAGGCCAGTAATTTTAGACATAGATATATACTACTATAATGTGGGTTAGGATAGCTTAGGACCAAATATACTTAATGATGAGATAGAAAAGGGATATGAAATAAGATAAGGCCGTATGGTTTGATAAATTTTCATTTAGCTAATCCATGGTTTAGAAAAACGTGAAAGGAAGAATTTCTATTGGCTACTTTGCAACAGGATGTATTTGGCTGGAAGATTTCAGCAGATCCGCTTTAATTTCCAAGTCAAAAAAGTTAAATTGTGCCATGTATGATAACTACAGGACAATTAGTTTGATTTCGCTCACAGAAAAAGTGGTGCATACGATCATCAATGAGAGGATGATGAGAGGAGGGTATGGCCACTTAAGAGTGGATCAATATGATTCGGAAAGAGAATGACCCAAGTGATGCGATAGCAATAATTAGAGATAAGATCACTAATAGGAAGAGAAATAGCATACATTCAGGGGGTACTTATTTTTGGAGATTGCGAGAAGGCGTTTGATGGAGTATATTGGATAGAAGTACTGCACATGTTGCAGAAAATAAAAATAAGTAGGAGGGAAAGGAGAGACTTATCTGTAACTTACAGATGTGCCAAATCTGATCCGCTGCCCCCTTGGCGCCTTTTGGGTATGCTAATGCCGACGCCGGGTTTCTCTCCACCCGTCCTCCTTTCCCTTTCATCCCTAATGGTGCAAATGAGCTACGCTATCAGTCGCCTCCCGTGAAAACTGCTACCATAAGCTACTACCTTGGTCTATTTCCACTGAGGGCAAATTGAAATTTAACACTATAAAATTTTCAATCTCAATTTAGACATCTGAATGTTTAAATACATAACGAGACTGAAATTTGTGTAGTGATTTTCAATGCCTTCTTTAATTTGTCACAATTGTCATATATGATTATGCGAATTTCTGCTTGTTTATGATCAATTTTAGCAAAACAATAGATTTCACAATTACGTCATTAATATTTGTACATTACTTATTGCGAAAAATTAGGCTAGCTGGGCATATTTATATTTCATGTGATCAGGATAAAATTTTTAGTCGTCACAAATTAAAAAATGATCAAATTAAGGGTACTCGCTTAGGAAATCAATACAATTACAGTAAATTTGCTTAAATTTTGAGAAGGTTTTATATTTTAATAAAAAATAATAAATAATAAAAAATAATAAAATAATTCATTCATGTCACATTTTCAAGATAAAACACCTAGAAGCTCGTTAGGTTAAAACAATGCAATCCCGGAAAAAATATCCCAAATCTACGCATGAAGAGAATGCAATTATCTCTCTAAAGGATAATTTATTGAAGATTAAGTATGGAAATGCACGTAGATGTGGTGTTCAAGCTCAGTTACGAGCCCTCCGGTGAGGCCAACTATTTTAAGACAATGGAAATGGAGCGGATCTCACCGGAGATGGGTACAGTGGGCAACGGGATGAATTACCCTCAGTAGCACCGGGGGTCGCAGCGATAGCCGAATTTTTTCCCAGAGAAAACACTTAAATATCATTAAATTGGACAAGAGATATTTCCTTCTTGCAGGAGTAGAAACAAATTTTTAGATAAGGTATGTTTCAAATTTTTATGCAGGTTGAATTTCCTGATATTATGCTTTTGAAGCAGCCATTTGGCTGTAATTTGATACCTAGAATAAAATAAAGAAAAACATTCAATTTGATTTAACCTAATGTAGCGCTGAAATGTACGGGTGCATGTTCTAGGTACTCAGAATCGTCTATGACTAATGTACATGGAATTTAATCTCGCACATACTTTATTGCCAGTTTTATTTATCTATCTAAGTTACAGCGAAATGAAATTGTATAATTGAAAATTAAATTTTTACCTCCTTGCAATAAAGAGGACTTAAAATGCGTAAAATGTAGCACAGCCTTATGTAAAGCAGAATGATATGTCTTTAGTTGCTCCGGTGGCGTACGCATGCCTCCCTTTAACACTCAGATTCGTTTCTCACATCACCTTCTCGGTCTTTCGAATTATATATTAATCAAGGAAACTAATCCTGGAATTGGAAAAAAAAACTTGGTGAATGCCTGAATTTGTTTAATATAAACCACTTTTCCGAAGTGTAAATTTTTCTTCCGGTACCAAAGTGTTCATACCGTATTAGTAGAATTTTGTTTTTGTGGAAATTTTATTTTAAATAAATATAGCAATTTGATAAGCTGTATTTATATTCATGAAGCTTTGAATTGATGCAAATCAAGTGTCTCTGATGCATGAAATCACTCGGTTAACTGCAAAAGCGCACTTCTTCGAGAAACTCTTTTTGGATAACCGTGGAATCTTGGCAGATTTTTTTTGCGTAAGCAGCTGAGAATTGAGAAGATTCCTCGTTAATGACTCTCTTCTTCTCCATGAATCAATGTTATTTACCGAAACCACAGAATTCCATTTTGGAGTCTCATTTCGCATTTACTCGTATACATATGTGAATTCTCCAAATATATGTTTATATACCCTACGATAATCGTTATGTCCATTGGATTACCCCAATGACGACTGGAACTTGAGATGAAATTTTAACATGTCTTATAGGCGTCTCCTTAAACGTACCCTTGCGCTTATGTGCTTTCATTTCGTAATCTCCTCTCATTTTAACGACCCCCTTTCCAAGCATCCCACCCCCCTGCTCCATAAGACTTCCCTCCAACCCCTTCATTCCCGTCACCCCTCCGCGTGTCGCCAGCCACTTCAAACGCCCTCACATCACGCACCTCCCCCCCGTCCCGCACTCGCTTCCCCTTGGCCCCACCAACAGCTCCACGCCCTCCTCCTCCAGCGACCCTCCTCTCTCTCCACCTCGCTCCCTCCCAACCTCCCCATTTCCATCCACCCTTCATCCACACTCCGAAACCCCAACCTCCCCCCTTCCTTCACTTCCACACCTCCGTGCGAGGCATCCTTCTGAGAGATCTCACCTATTGTCGCTGTAATTGAGTTCCCTTTGCAGCGCGCCACGTTGCCTTTTGTCACCTCAATCCATTTAACCCATCCCCACTCTCTCCCACTCCTCTCCCGTCATCTCCTCCACCTCCCCCTCTCCCTCTGCACAGACTCAAAATGTTTCTCTCTCTCCCCGGCTATATTCCGCCTCAGCCTCTCCTCCATCCCTCGCACTCACATCTTTCCTCTCCTATCCCTCCCTCCCACTGCTCAAACTCTAAAACTCGTGCCCCCCACTGCTCAAGGCTACCCCACCCTCCGCGAGATCTCCTCTACCCTTCCCCCCCGCAACAATTCCAATCTTAACGCTCCTTCCAGGCCAGGCCCTTCCTACGCCTAGTTCCCACAATCCTCTGCTTCAGCTGCCGGCAATCTTTGTTCTCCCAACCCCTCACCCCACCGTCCCCGGCCCCTCCCATCGTCACCTCAACCTCTTCATCCATCCGCCCCCCTTCCTCCCTTTTGCATCCCTCTCTCCGCGCTCCGTTTCCTCTCTCTCACTCAACCCCCCCCACCCCCATCCACACTTTCCCGCTACAACCCACAGTCACCCACCTCTCCCATATCCGGGTATTATTTGCTCTCCCCTCAGCCCTCCTACGCGACTCTTTTTAAAAGCGTTTATCCCATAAAACACGCATACGGCTTTACTCGGCCTGTTTGTGCACTTACTAAAATTAAAACTGTGGCTAAACCACTTAGAGTGGAAGCCTTCGACTCAAATCGACGCAGTCGCATGATGTAATCCCGCAACTGCAGAGGGCATTGTGTTAGTTCTCCGACACTCGCGGTGCGGTGGCTGGGGTTGGACTGTGACTGCGTTCTCTTTTTGTTGCTCCTTCATGAACGCTCTTAAGACGTCTGTGGTATTCTTATAACTGTTTCCCTTTAACCTTTTGTCACAAACACATTTCCCCAATCATTCCTTCCTACAATGTTAATGTTGTATGAGCTTTTTCATAAGATATTTTCAAAGAGAGAGAGAAAAAGTATTCGTATCACCTGTAAACCACATATTCTGCTAATAATCTGTTAAATATTTTCAGGGTACACCCGTAGGTCAAGAGTGTCGAATGTCGAACAAATTTTTTTTTAGTGTGATTTAGTGACCATCACCATAGCTTATCTTTGCATCAATTCCTCATGATGTACGAGTACTATACTCTTTAATAATTCCTCGACGGTAGCGCTGCCTATCATATTAATCAGGGAATTTTGTGTTCAAAAGGAATTATGTAACTAATAGTGGCACCCATAGACGAACCAATTAATAGCGACACAATTTATTTTCTCTTAAAATTGCCATAGATTAGTCAATAATAAAAGCTTCATGCGCGTAGTAAATTTCCTTCCTAATCTTCTCGCTTAATTTCAATGAAATGGTTGACTACAAGAATTAGGTATGTTATTAACAATTATATATATATATATATATATATATATATATATATATATATATATATATATATATATATGAACTTCAGTCTAGATTCCCTATTTTGATTCTTCAGATGGATGGAATGCCAAAGCTATAGGAAAATGATGTTAATCTTTTTAATATCGAATTCCTAACTTTAATTCGAGGACCCGGTGGAAAGAAACTGAGGAATCGAAAATATTAAATTGAAAATAATGAAATAGTACAAAAATATACTAAATTAAATGAAGAATTTTCATCCCTTTGCAAGTTTTAAAAGAATTTCGGGCTCCACCACTACCAAGATTAGAACTGCAGGAGAATTGACTTCATTTGTTGTATCCTTCACCCTTCGAGAGCACGGACATATTTTAAATGAAATTCTTGAGGAGCGCTCACGGGATAAGAGAAAACCTTCCGCTTCCACTGCGGTCGCTGTCGGGAATTCCGAAAGAATTGCTTGGTCCGAAAAACCCGAGAACAAACGGGGACGGAAGGAAGGGTGTAAGCCATCAAACCCTTCCTCGCCCCGTTTTCGGATCAGGCAATTCCCCCGAGGGAGCAGGACTACCTCCAGCCATGACTAAACTCACTCCTTCCTGTCGTTAGCGTGGAGGAATCCGCTCGTGTGCTCATTACGCTCATTTCGCGTCTCCTCGCATTTCACCGACGATATTCTCTCTCGATATCCTTCCCTTTCATATCCCCGTTTTCCGGCTCATTCATGTCAAAGTCCTACACCATCCCTCGCCTCAAACACCTCCCGGGGCTTCCTTTCGGCCTCGATCGCCCTCCCACCCCTTTCCTTCTCCCACGCACCCACGACGAACTCACTCCGCTCGATTTATATCTGCACTTCCGCCATTTATTACAGTGTGCCTGCCACCCTGCTCAAACCTCTCACGTTTCACTCTCCGTCCATTATGTGAAGTTTTTCTCCCCAAGCTCCCCTTGTTCTTCCATCTCGTCCCTTTTCCGTCTCCACCTGCCAGTCTCCCTCTCGACTCTGAGGCTTTCTCCTTCACCCTCCCTCCCCTCCCATTTCTCTTTCCGGAATTAATAACCGCACTTCACTCATATCTTACAATGTGTACGACATTGCCTTTCACGATTCATTGGCTCAGATTTCATCTTGCCTATTATCGTGGTTGTTTGCATTTCATAAACTTGAATCGAGGTTTCTAAGACGAATTTATGTTTCTGGTCTAATATTAATTAAGTTTTTATGGGCTGGTTCTAACAATATCTGTTAACTATGAAAAATCTTAATTTTTTGACTGATAATATCTCTTTGCAGACCAGTTACATGGAAGTGTATGCAATCAAATGTTTTCAGTCCTTTCTTTGATTCCAAATCTGGCGTTTTCCTCTTGTAAAGGAAACATTAGGTATTCTTGTTAATACTTTTTAACTACGTAGATTGAAGAGCTGGGTAATAAATTAGAATGATGAGATGGCTAAATTTAAGAAATCTGAAATTGGAAGCAGTTTTCTTCTTGGATCACGGTACAATCTTGCATTTATTTTTAATATGGGAAAGAGTGTGTTATAGACGGGCATATTTTACTTTAAATGATACTGAATTTTTTATATTCGTTGATGACAATTCATTTTACTCAATATTTCAGCTACTTTGACTCAACTAAATTTCCTTCACAATGTCCAACCTTAAAGTAGAATGTAGAACAATACGTACATTAAGATGTCGCTGTCATTCGTGCGTCTCTCCGTGTCTGCTTCCGCGTCTTCATTTCCACCTAATCGCACGCTCGTAGCTCACTTCTCCCTTCAAAACCTCTTTGTCTTGCGTCTGCCTTTCATTTTCATGCCACATCTCCGTCCATCCGCTTTGGTTTACTCCTTTACCCACTCTACCCACCCTATTTACGCCGTTATTTCTACCTTCCAAGTATGCCATCTACATCTTTATCCTCTCTTGCCATATCTTTCTCCATCAACTGAGTTGAATGAGAGAGCGAGTTAAATGTATGAAGGAACCATATAGTGTCAGTTCGGCCTGAAATATAGACTCTTTTGTGTCCGCTTATCTTTCTCTCTTGTCCTCTTCTCCGCTCCCAACCCCCTTCATTTCGTCCACACCCCCTCCTCCTCCCTTTACAACTCCCTGATATACACTCAGAACGCCCGTCCCACACTCACTCTGCTCACTCTTCTTGATTTCATCCCCTTCCATCTCCCGCACTCCCCTTTACCCTCCTGGTTCTTCTCCCATGTACTTTGCGGGACGTATTTTCCCCCAAAATTCCTCTCTGAATCGCACTTGTGGAATACGATTTCAGCGACTTACGTAATTGCGGATCGCTGTGAGCTGTCTTGCAAAAAAACGTTATCCTCTTGAGTTCCCTGCGCCTGGTTCTGACGGAATCGGAGTCGAAAAGAGGCTTTTCATAAAATATTTATTTCAATCGTATAAGAAGTAGGTAATTGCTTGAATATACGGAAGTTGCGGGGTTAATTTACCCTCAAACCTCATCCTGAGTGCAAGATAAGGTTGTATCTTTTTTATCAAGTGAAATAAACGGACATTTATCCTTATCGTATTTTTTGTCATCATGTAATTAGGACGCTTGAAGATATAGGTAGCCCTCAGAACTGAAATTATGACGCTCGCAGTAGTCACCATGCCTTCGTGCAAAGCGTTTGCTGTTGATAATTAGTGAGAAATGGAAGTAATGAAAACATGCCATTGACTAATTTACAAAAAACTAGCCAACCGTTATCGTATAATATTCATACATTTATTATTATACAAAAGGGATAATACTACACTCTAAAATCGGAAATTTGGACCGATAAGTAAAGTTAGAGTTCACTTGATGCCAACTCATGTTTATTGTGGATTTCTCTCACATTCAAAGCTGACTGATTTCTTTCTCGGTACCAAAAGGGGTTTACCAGGAAGATCTGGATCCCGAAAACATCAAACTAATTGAACTTGGACGAGAATTTGTAGGGGCAGCGTCCGAGTTTTAACCAAAATCATCCAATCAGTGGCCAGCTCAAGATGGCAAATTTCATCGCATAATATCTGGTAATTGTTACTTAATCATTCCCTTTTGCGTAATTTTACTTTGCTACAAATGTACAGTACGCTCCTATACATTGACTTTTGGCATATAAAACGTTGAGAAAAAATTTTCTTTTTAATTGATAGGGCATTTGCGCGTCTGCTTATTTGACATCATCTCTTTCAGATATATTTATTGGAAAGGTTACTATCTTTTTTATCCTCGAACACCGAAATTCAGCCTGATGTTCAAGAACGTCTATCCCTAAACTCTTCTTTCTTCAATCTATTAGGCCTTCATACATTTCAGACTATTTATCACACCTACGCTTACTTTTCCTCCTCGTTTCTCTTGCTGCCCCCCCCTCTCTCTCTGTCTCAACAGAATCAGTTCCAAATGCTCCCCTTATCTCCGTAACTAAGTTCCCTTCCTCTCCGACCGTATTCAATCATTCCTCATTTGATTTCTTCTCTCCATGAAATCGTCTCCATTTAACACCACGCCCACATCTCAAACTCTTCTGGCCCAATCAGTTCATCTTTAATCGTAACTGATGGATCATTTCCAAACGTTCACCCCGACTCATTCATAATTTTCTTATTGTCAAAGTTTCACCTAAGCTTTCACACTTCATCCTTAAGATTCAATTATCACCCCTCAATCCAAAGGCAGGGGTTTTTTGAAGCCTTGTTCCCAAATCAGTCGCTCATATTATACTATTTCTTTAATTTTGGAATATACGTATAGTTCACTGTAATGTGATCATGGGCGTTTGCAAATATTTTCCATAAAAAATATGATAACATTAAAATTAACTTTTAACCTGTACGAATCTATTGCCATTTTTAAAAAAATCGGGCAGGGTTCGTCTGTTGGAACGGTAAATTGACCGAATAGAATGTTGCATTTAAGTGATAGTTATCCCTCTGTCATTTCTAATTTCTTAAATGAAAATTCCATCGTTGATGAGTCTTATGACATCCCGGAAACTCTAGAGTCTAGGCAGTTTTTTCAGCTTGTTTGAAAGCTCTCTCTCTATTACGCTTTCGTGGATTTGGACTGGAGTGAGGTGGGCAAGAGAACTAGTCATGAGGAAGAGGGAGGCTGAGAGGAGGAGAAAGAGGGAAAGACAGTGAGATGGGTATACGTCGGAGATAATCAACTTGAGAGCGAGGCTTGCGGCGCAAGCAGGGGGTGACACAAGCGATTCGAATTACTCGCTCGAATGGGAACGGTGCGGACCCATTGTCGGAATCCTGCCGCACCTTACCCTGGCCGCCGCCTCTCCCTCACTCGAACCCCTTCGCCGGCTCCCGTCTTCCTTTACAGCTCCCCCAGCCCTTCCATCCACTTCCCTCCCTTCTGCTCTCTCTCATTGCCTCACGGTCTAAACTCTCGTGTCTCCCCAAAGTAACGCCCTTCCCCAACCTACTCCAGTCCCTTAACCCCTCCACCTCCTTCCCACCAATCCCTCCTCCCACTCCGGTCCGACCGACCATTATACCGCGTGCCCCCTCCAATGAGTACCCGGCACTCCCACGCCTTCGCTTTGGGGAGAGTCTGAAGGAACGCCTACCACGTCTCCACGTCCGCACTCCCCATTCTTTTTATCGCGGCCCCTGAGCGAACGCGTAAATCTCCTTTCAACCACTTTTCCGCTGGAAATATAGGTTAACCGAGAATGCGAATGTAACTTTTAAGATTAGCCCGATTGAAATGCTTTGGGGAGAGTAGGTAGCCGACCTCATCCTTGCCACCTGCAGGTTCGAGAAACTTACTTGAGAGGGAGGAGAAGTAATAATGATCGTTTAATTATGGCCTTAATTACTGTGTGGAGAGGATACTGAGACATGAGGCCGCATTAACCTGACCAAATCAGTGTATTAATAAAAATGTTGTAGGCTATGCAATATAATGCTATATATAATGCAATATTGGCTATTAAATGCGTAAACTACAGGATAATTCAATAAAAATAATGTGAATCGCAAAGAAAGAAACAGCCCTGATGGTCGTGACGTTGGCGAATGTAAACCAAAAGGATACATTTAATGAGTATACTGAAAATGGAGACTACCACTAGAATAGATAATCCATAGATTGAATATTCTAAAAAATCAACGTAAAATGTTTCATCTGAATGCAAAGGCTTACGGGTCCTAGGGGAGCACACGAAAGTTATTAAGTCCGATGCAGGTTAGAGAAAACCCCTGACTCGATAAGGGACTTGCGATGTTTTCTCCTTTTTGCTGAATATTCGGAGGCACATTAGTGAAGCAGATTAAATACTAACCGAATGTCAACTTGATCAGAATATAATTTGGAAGAAAAGGAGGAACACTAAGGTATTACTACGGGTTCTAGGTTTTTAGATGAGTGAATTCCCTATCCTAGAATACTCCTCCATAGTATGGGATCCATATGAGGTGGGACATATTAAAAAGATAGAAAAAGTTCAAAGAAAGGCATCAAGATATGTACTCGGAAGGTACAAAAAACAGATAGTGTCACAGAAATGTTAGATATACTGAAATGGGAGAGTTTGAAAAATAGAAGAAAAAGGAGTAAGTTAGGCGCGATGTATAGAATTGTTAAAAAGGACGAAGCGTGGGAAGATTTATGGCAAGGGATAGAAAAGCCTAACTTTAAGGGAAAAACGACCATAGCCTCAAAATAAAAATAAGGACTCAAAAAACAAATAAGAAAAAATACTCTTTTTTAAATATAACTATTATTGATTGGAACCAGCTGCCTGGAGGTTTGTTTGAGCCCTTTCCATCCAATTTTAGAAGTTTTAAGTTGAAATGTAAAGCAGCCACTGGGTAATAAACTTCGTTGTAGTTATGAATTTATTGTTTGTATGTGATGTGAACGGCATTTTGTATGTGATGTGGAAGTTTGTTTGTATGTGATGTGGAAGTGTCATTATGTAAAAATATTTTGTCTCTTATCTGTTTTTATGTGTTCGTATGTAATTTTCGTTGTTAGTAGTTATCTTTGACCTAACCTGACCGTTGCCACCAGGAAATTTGCCTGATTGCAACGTAATTGTGTAAATAATAATAATAATAATAATTATCAGAGAGTAATGGAGTAAACGATAGCAAAGGGAAATTGGACGGTTACAGTCAACCTCTTTTGAAATACTGATAATCATCATGACTTTCAGATTCCTTTCGGTTGAAAGATATGTCCAACCACGGTTGGTCGAGGACTTGGCGAAATTATATAACTCAGTTCATTGACCATTTTACATTTATTTACGGCGCCTACCATTTTTCAATGACTCAATAAAAAATTAATAATTACTGAAGCATGAGCATTTGTTTTCCATAATAATCAAAATTGAGCACTTCCCTGTTTCCATTTAACGTAGTGACGCTATCAGGTGCCATTTTCAAATCTTTACACTGAAAATATTCTGAGTGTTTGGAAAAAGCAGATTCAGTTTTTCATAAAGGAAACTCAATATTTTTTTATTTTTATTTAGATGGTAGAGAAAATGATTAAAATAGCATAGTTGTTTCCACCTTGCAGTCAAAAACATAAACCATTGTTAATTTTCCATTGTGAAGCACCCATACTACGAAATGATACTGCAATGGTAAATGCTGAGTTTTGAGAATTTCATGCCATCGGAAAAGTTATAATGAAAAATGATAGATACTTGGGAATTCGTTTCAATTTCTGCGCCTATCCTCTTAGCCATAACCAGAACAATGGAAAGATGACGTACATAAACGGCATCCTGTACGTCTGTGACAATATCTTTCCTTACGATAGTACATTTCGAATGAACTATAGTTCCTTAAAAAGACAGTCTCTTAAATTTAAGTAGAGTTACTTCCTGAATGCTTTGCAGGAGAAATGAGGAATGCGATGGCGCTATTGTCATCCAAGGATGAATTGCCCAAGAGCTTAACTTAAACATCATAGTGAATTAGGTCTATATTATAATTATAGTCTTGAAGCTCTCAGAATCTTCTACGTCAAGCATCTTATTGGAAATTTGACTTTAAAACGACTATCAGATGCGTGAGACGATTGTTACTATGGCCATTAATAGTGAAAGAAAAGTATCCTCCACTTTATGGATGATGGAAGCAATTCTATTGTGGCAGCCGTCTCACTGGATGAAAATGCCACGTTAAGATTTTGTGAATTTTCTTCTGTTTATTTCAAACGATTTCCCGAATGCGGGCGTGTGCCTGATAAAATTGCCTAAGAGATATGTTGCTTATTAACGTCGACGTATAGAAAATTATACTCGTATTTCCAGTAAATTCTACTTAAAAGTTATCAGGAGCAAATTTTATCAGAGAATGAATTTGTCCGTTATTACCAGAATAAATGGTTCATAACGCCAGCCATGCAGGGTGGCGTTATGACCCATTTATGCATGCGTTGGGTAATTAAAGAAAAGAATAGAGGTTTATTTGAAATGTCACACTCATTTGAAAGTCATGCTCGTTTTACTCAGCAGTGCAAATCTGACTGTAATCTCATAAATACTCCTAAATTGAATCATTGGATTCACAAAATGGAAAGGGATTTAATATACTATAAAATGAGTTGAATATTTAGAGATTTTTATTCAACATCGTCTTTCCCAATGTGATTTTCTCTTTTCAAATAGAAAATGTAGTTACAAGTTAAGCGGGAGAACATGATTTGGAACTCGGGGTTTTGTACCCCTGTCAGATCCATTATCTTGTTTCTCATTTTTTGTTGTTTTCCAATCACAAGCATTTAAGTTTACATAAAATCTCATATATTACTCTCATTTTTTGCTTGAAATATATCACTAAAACCATAAGGTGATACTGTCGAGTAAAGTAAATTTCGTTTGCCACCATTCACCAATGCTATAGCAGGTTCTAGGGGTGTATCTTTGAGTGTTAGTGAAGTCCACTGAGTATTCACGATCATCGTCAGTATTTAAACCCGAGGGTTGCTTGACTGCACCCGCTTGCTCTCCACTGTCCAATGCTAATGATCTTGCACCCTGATATGTCATAGAGCATCCCTAACAATTTGGCTCACGTATCGGTGTCCCTCGATCTATTTCAAATAAATCTTCCCTCCACTATTTTACCTGCTATTTTATTGTGAAATTTGCTCTCTCAATGTTTGTCCAATCCAACAATTTCTTCTTTTCCTTATCTTACTCCAATTTTACTAATCCTCCCATGATGTTCTTTATTTTTGCTATATAATTATCATTTTATATTAAAAATTCTCCTACAGTAGCATCTTTTAGGGTCATTTTTGTTCTCTTGCAATTAAAGGTGTAAATGTATATGACCCGTAATACCATACTTCAGACAAACGCTTCAGCGTAATGCTTCCTAATTTGTAAAATAATCTGTGTTAATTGTAGTTGTCTCTTCGAAGTAAACTCCTTCTTAGTTTAAGATAATCTCCGCATGGTATCCGTCGAGCTCCTTTCATCGCACATTAAGATATTTCAGGTGTGTGGATTTTATTACGCTTTTCGAATTTCTCCCCTCTTAATGTAAAATCTGTTTGTTTTTTCCTCTTCTACACCCTAAAGTTTTAGCTTTATGTATATTAAACTTCGGGTTGTAACTCTGAAGTACTTTTAAAACTGTGTTTAGTGATTCCTTTAAGCTTTTCAGAATTTCTGCTGTTATTATCATCTCATCTGCGTAATAGAGCAATTTCTTCCCTTCCACTCTATTTCCTTATAAAAATTTTATTTTTTACCTCCTTTATTTTCTGTTTCATGTACATTTTTAATAATTAGTGCTGGTACTTCTATTTCATTTTCGCATAAGAGTCACACTGCGGCGAATCAGTGCTGGTGTTGATAGATATTTCTTCAGTCTTGTTAATCCATTTCTAGGTCTTCGGCCAATTTAAACACGTTTTTCCACTCTATATTTCCGAAGGCCTTCTAAAAGTCCACAAATGTCACGCGCCATGGCTCTTTTGTTTGTTTTTTCAAACGGTAACGTTAGGTAGGGTATATTTTTTTATTTACCAGTGGGTTGTCTTCTGTTATTCCTTTTATCCCTCGGATGATTGTCCGAACTATTGTTTGGGATTCACGAAAAAGTAGACTACACACTCAGTGGTCCTCATATTTCTCGACCGTGTTCTTTTGTTTTCCCCTCCTGAAATCTTCCACTTTCCTGGATACCTTTCATTATTTCAAACAAGATCTTTTTGGTATTACCTTTAAAAATATAAATAATTTTTCAACCGATTTCTTTGCTCAGGGTATCATATGTTTCTTAGTTATCACTGCTCTGCCAAAATCACTTTCTAGTATGTCCAGGCCATGGCCGTATTGGCTATCCTCGATTTCAACTCCCATTAGGCAGTCTTCTAGAAGTTCTCGTCCATGATCCATTTTTTGTAGGTATACTATATATATTTTATTTTCATTTTAGTCAATACGCATATTCTCATTTGTAGCTCTGTAGTACTTAATATAAGACTTGTTTGAATGTTGAGGGTAAATATCAATAAGGCATACATTGCTAGTAATATTCATATTATCAAGGTAGAAGGCGGGCAGGTCTTTTCCATGTACCGTCTGTAGCTTTCTATAAGGAAAATCACAAAGCTTGAGGGAAAATAGTGATGTCTAATTCAACTAGAATTGAATCTGGGCCCTCCATTCAGGAACTTCACGATCCATCCTCTATTCTACTGTTTTCCGTTCACATATTTGACGTTAAGGACCTTTTTCATTCCCCAAAGCGACCTTCTTGAAGCAAATTTTTCCTTCTTTACATTGCTATTGATTTCTTTGCAGCAGTTTTTGATCCATTCTTCCCTGGTCTTAGACTCTATGAACGTGTTGCGTAAATTAATATTCAGGTATTCCTCTTCTTCATTTCCAGGTTTTTGTACTCACTTTTTTATTTTTGATAACCATTATCATTTACTTCGTTACTTGCAATCTGTAACCTGGTGTCATATAAGAAAGCGATTTGCTCTTTTGTAACCTCTGTGATTTATTTCTGCAAATTATTACATCACTATAGTCCTGTGATTCTCCCTTTTCCTTTTTCTAATTTTTTATCGATAGCGGCGATAAATCATCCACCCTGCGTATTTTTCCTCCCTCGTTATTATGTTTCAAATTTATAATTTTAAAAATCTTCATCTTATAGGGGCATGGTTATCCGTCCATTCTAACCAGGTTTTGTTTAATGTACATGCATACCTTTTATGTGAATGCTCAGAGTCCCAATCCAGAGATCCAACCGTAGGACTATTTTACTTCCGGAATACGAGGACAAATTATTGCGTAGATGAAAATCACAATGGAATCTTTAAAAATATCAATGGGAAATTGCTTTAGCTTTCAATGGATGGTAGGAATGGATTTGGATGGCATAATTTGATCTGATGTCAGTTACAAGAGTATTTTACTTGTATGAAACGCACGCATGGAAAGGTGAGTTTATCAGTAGCGACCTGGCTCAAGATTGCACGGTGTCTCATGCTGCTTTATAGGCCTTATTTGGCTCGATAATCCTCGGAGAGGTTTGATGATTGACGGTAGCAACTTCTTCTATATCCATCTAATGGCCCCAACTTCACCCTAAGAGTTTCAACAGTTTCATCCGCTTAAAATTCTCCTCTCAGGCAAACATCTCCTGGATAATTAACAGATTTTGAACGTGAAACGTGAATCTTAGCTGAAGCAATATCAAAAGGACTTATATGGAATAGGTTTATGGGAGCACTGATGAAGCGACGAGATGTGTCTAAATATCAATGGAGTTAATGTTGAAGAATAAAAATAGTTTTGGAAATTTTGATTCATAATGTGCAACAGAAAAGTGTTCAATTTTGTTTAGAGTAACTCATTATAGGCTTTTATTCTTATTCATTACCAAATTTATGACTTTATTCAAATTTAGGAGTTGTATACTAGAATGCCTTGATTGGGCAGTTAAGCCTTCCTATATACACACATTTATCAGAAGAAAATAATTAATTCTAAGATATTTGCTACAACTTATGCATCTTGCCGTTATAGGAGTTTACATGTTTGGGCCATATTAATCAATCTGAAAATCTCACTTTTGAGGTAATATTAAATTTAATTGAACTGAACAGGTTTGGGGAAATTACGTCGATTGTTTATCCATATTATTAGTATTTTAGTCGTTTCCAGTTTAGTTTATCTTATTTGAACTTGAAAAGTTGGCCGAAGTTTTAGTACCTTAGATACTTAAATAAGAAATTTCAGTAACCATTGGGTTACTTCAGTATTAGTAGATCGCTCCAGTTTTTGAAATTATTTAAACTGATTTTTTAAATGTCTCTTTCAGTATGTTGATGGGTGGGTATGCTGTCTACACGCACTGATATTTCCACCTTTACGTAGTGTCTTTAAACCTTCCTTTTGTGAGTTGTTGATACGCTCTTCTGGTATAGAACTTTCCTGTTTAACTTTATTCTATTTGCAGGCTGCAAAATCGACTAATATTGTCACAACAAATATTGCTCGTCGCGTGTATATAATATTGCCCACCATTCACAGCCGAAAACTATAGTTAAGACAATTTTTAACAAAAGCACACTATTTTGAAAGCAATGCTTTCCTCATTATCTCATAGACATTGACACAATAAATGACTCCAAGTAAAGTTATTGTGTGCAATTTTTATCGTCGAGAACTATAACCATATAAATTTAGAGAAATACTATAATTTGGAATATTCCGATAAATTCATCATACTCAATTTTTCATGTAAATTGTAAAATTGATGAATTAAGGCAAACGGAATTGACATTCCTACTGGTGGTTTCCATAAAAAAGAGTTTGCTTTATTCAAATTTCACTAATAAATCAATCTAGTTATCATGATTAATTATCCCTAGATGCTGAAATTCTTTTCAGTATTGCTGAGATATATTTAATAACCTTCATGAAGAAATTAAAAAAAATAAATCGAGGGAAAATTTGATGGTATATTGGCTCATTAATCATGTGAAAAAAAGAAGCCAAATATAAAAGATATTAAAATTTGAGCAAACGTATTTGGTGACGGGTTATCACATTTTATTAACATTAGATGCAAGTGTTTTTTCATAACTCAGTAACTGTAACTGCAGTTTATATTACTTTCCCGGTAATTTTATGATATTTTTAGTGTACTGTGTTCAGCCATGCTATCAGAGTCATCCTTTAATACATGAATCAAATTAACCAATTATTAAAGAAATGGTTTAGAAATAATTCGTGTCTTCACTGGGATGTCTTTTAATGTAATTACTCACGATAAGTTAATTTTCTGAACTTTTTTCATCTCAATTAATTTTCTGGCCACCATACTTAAACGTGTTTACCGGCATTTATCGCTGACTTCCAAATTATTGCATTGAAGGACATTCATATAGCCTAGGCTGTTCTTTAGATTTTGTCACTAATTCTTTTCAAAGATCAATAAGCTTTCGATTAATATAGCGTGGAGAGGTAAGAGACCTAAGCTGAATCATCATTGATTTAGAGATTCGGCCTTCAATGGAAGAGCATAGTGACGGAGAAAAGAGCATGCCATTAGAAGGAATATAAAACTGCACTAAGCTGCATGGGTAAATTCCATACTTGTTCCTTATTTTGGCCTTAAATGCAGTCATCAGTAACACGACATTTGGTTTCATTTCACATGCTTCTCCATTCATTTGTTTTGAAATAAACCTGTTAATACTAAGTAAATGGTAACGGCGAATAGAGGATGCGGGTTTTTCAGAGCTATGGCGAATTACAAGAAATGGTGATTTAAGCTCTTAAATGGTATTAGCGACGGCTTTTATTTCTCACGAAAGACTGTTGACTATTTTTGTACCCACTCTGGAAGAATATTTTGGGCATGAACAAAACATTTTCCACCTTTATGATCAATTAATTCATGACTTCTCATAACCAGTGCCAGGATCAGTTATCCAGTTGGTATCGCATTAAGTATACTAATATTTTCTTATAACGAACGATTCGTCCTTGCAGAAAGCCATGAGTAACCATTAAAATCTTTGAAATTGCACCTAGGTATCTCCCTTTATTCTAGCCGACACACGTTCAAAAGGCCACATTTTTCTGGCTCCATTTGTTTACCACGTCAAAAACTCCCAAACAAGCAATTTAAGCGAATCGTAATTTGATCATTTTGCGCTTACATCATCCTGCTCACCGACGTTATTCATGGGGAACATATTTGGCTCCAATATTTTGTTTCGTGATTCATTTCGCAGCAGGGCTCGTTACAGAAGCCTTTAACGTATGCGATGCGTGTTGAGTTATAAAATTAATGCTCTACTTCATATTGACCCCTCGTATATATATTCTCCCTAAAGGGGAATTTTATTGCGCCTTACGCTTTCCTTCCCTTCTCCCTCCCGCCACCTCTCCTCTCCCTCAAGATTAATTAACGTTCCCACTCCCGAAACCCCCGCACTTCCATCTCCCTCATCCCCGCTCTCGTGCATCCTTATAAAGCATAAGCCATTTCGCCATCGTACTTCTTTCTCCCACCCCCCCACAACTCCCATCTCCCCACACTCCCAACCCCCAAACCTCCGACCGCTGCTCCGACCCTCCCCTACCCTTAATCTCGCTAAAATCTGCCTCATACTACTCGTCCTCCTCTAGACTCTCTCCCTCCACCTCCCCCGCCGCCAGGGTGCCTCGCATCCATCACTACCTTTTGCCATCCACAACTTCCTCGTATTCCCTAACGCCCCTTCTCTCCCCACCCTCGTTCTCCTGCCCTCCTTCCCCTTTCTCATCCCCCCCTGGTCCGGCCCTTAGTATTCTCGGCCGTCTATAATATCACTTCTCTCCCTCTCCTCCTATCCACATCATACATACATATCTCCCACGTTTGCACACGCCACCGCTCATGTTTTCCCAGTGCTCGCTCGCCTTCTCCTTCTCCCGCCCGTTCCACGTTTTTCCCCATCCATACGGAACGTCTTGAGAATGATGACCGGCAGTAGAGTGAAATTTCTTGAAGTTATAATGATAACAGATACCACTTTGAAGTCGTAGATTCTGCGAGCAACAAATGTGAAACATTCAATGATAGATAGCAGTAAATTCAATGACATTGTTCCTCACTCCTATGTCTCTAAGTGATTATACAAAGTGTTAGCTCGGTGCTACTACAGGCAAAATAAAAGGGCTCCAATTGATGCAGGTAGATAACGCATAAAAGAAGTTTTCTAACAGATAAGGCTTCAGTTTTCGTGCCACACCGTTAATGCACATGGCATGGTGTCAGCGCCTATGGGAGCATTCTCATTTAGCATCTTATTTTTCGCTGGACGTCTCAAGCATTCTCTTTCATGCCTTTACACCCTCCTCCTCTCTAGTTTGTTAATTTACGACCTGTTTATAATTTAACTTGGGATTTAGTTTTCCAACGCCTTTGACCTCGCTGGAAGTCTGAAAAGATTCAGCCGAACTGGCATTCTTTTACGCATAAATATCTCCCACTGCCTCTTTTTTTTCTTTTCCCCTCCTCCCATTCCATTTTCACTTTCACCCCGCCCTCTCCTCCCCCTCCTCCCCGCTGTTCTTTCCTTTGTCGGCGGCACTCTCATCCAATGCAAATCCTGCCCTCAACCGCGGCTGCCTCGTCCCCTTGCCCAGGAAAACTTTTCGAGAAACAGACTACAGCATCAGGTGATTCCGGAGATATTAGATTACCGCCTTGATGTATTTTCGGAGTCCAGGCAAACTACATTTGTTCTCGGCGCTATCATCTCGGGAGAGGCCTCCTCCATTTTCAACGACCTCCTCGTCTCCCCGTCCCACCACTCCACCCCCGACGCTCCATACCCACCCCGTCTCCTCCGCCCCCTTCCCGTCCGACCTCGTCGTCCTCCGCCTCCCGTTCCATTCCACGTCGTCAGCCTTTTCAATCATTCCCAACTCCCTCTCACACCTAATCCTTCATCCATTCACCTCTCTTCCTAGTCCTTTATCACCCAACTTCTATCTTCCTTGTCCTCTTTAACCGCCACCTCCCGGTTTTTCCTCATTCTGAATAACCATATCTTATCCTTGTTTCCTCCCCTATGCGTTTCTATTCCCTCTTTGTTCCCCTCTTCCTTCCACCTTTCCTTGTTGACCTCCTTTATCATTAAATTTCTCTAATCCTGATAAGAGTTAAACTAAAAATATTAATCACAATCTGTCCTCACCATTATGCCATTTATATTATCGCCATTCAGTGAATATCGTAATATAATATAATTTGTGTTACTTTAGATATTCTGCTATGTGCACTAATCAGCGCAATGTTCTGAGTTCAAAACTGAATCCAAACATTTCCCAGAAGTATAATTTCGAGTGTTCCGTTTCTCTATTGGAATTCTATGTAAGTTTTCTTCCATGCTTGAATGCATTTGCTCATTATATCGGCTCTATTATTCCAAGAAAAGTATATCTTGCTGAATCAAATCTTAAGAATTCAGGTTAGGGTGTGCTGAATAACGAACAAAATCCTATTTTCGTCTCACATATTGTGATTCGTGTAGGTTCAAACACGTGGGTTTATATGGCATGTTAGTTATAAGCTATAAATGCGGAAAAAACCTTTTGAAATCACTCCATTTTTTTGTTTCTTGTATTCATTTACTTTGTTAGATAGTATGATACGATGTTTAGATTATTTACCCGCCAGCTAATTTTTTTCACGACCACATTTTTTTTCCTCTCCCCTTAATTCCCATTTTTGAAATTTGGAAGTATATATGTATATGACTTTCGTCGCCAATTCATATCTGAGCTTGAATTGACGGCGACCAGGACTCACTTGATGGTCGAAGTGCTGCTGCCATGAGCGATCACTTCGGCGTCCCAATTCTTCTCCTGGCGAGTCCCTTAGCTAATTCAGGGAAATCGCCAGGCCGCTTCGAGAGACACTTAGGCAATACGGCAATCCATACCTCGCAGTTCCACCTGCAGGTGGGAGAACTCCCGCCCACATTTGAATTTTCGAGATGATCCCCGGACTTTATTCCTCACAACCGTCTCGTCTCTCCTCTCTCCCCTCCCCCGACTTCAAAACCTCCCTTACTTCACCCCTCTACTCCTCTCTCGGCGAAGACCCGCATAAATCCTTGTCGCCCACGTTCAACTTTACGACCACTCTCACGCCCATGTATCTTACACCTTATTCCCCAACCCGACGTCCCCGCCTCCCCCAACCTCCTTTCCTTCATACCCTAGCCCTCGGTACCTACCTACCTACCTTGCCAACCTGCTTTCCGCCGCTCCAACACCCTCTTCTTTCCAAGCCCCCCCCCCCGCTCTCATGCCAGGCAACCCCGCATTTCCCTTCCTGACACGAGTTCCCATCCTTCAGCCACCCTCTCCTTCTTACCCCTTCCTCCCTTACTTTTTCCCTATCTTCAATCCCCTTCCTCCTCACCATATTCCCACTCCTGTCACTACTCGCCCCCCCCTCAAATTCCCTCTCTCCTCATCCCTAACCCCCCTCCCCTTATTTCCAACCCCTCACTACTCTTCACCGAACCCCCGTCTCTCGTCCTCCTGCCTCCCAACCCACCACCTCGCTTTACTGCCATCCACCTCCGGCCGGATAATTTGAAATTCCTCTTCTCTCACAGAATATGCCCTTGGTAAATTTTCCCTGAGGCCTGGGCGAGAAAGGGTAGCATATCTATTTTTTATCGCGCTCGTTGTACGAGGGATGGAATCATCCGTTCAATGTAAACAACTCGCTAATGTTTTCATTAAAACAAAAGTGCATTCTAGGATGAAAAGTTAAGAAAAGTCGAGCCTCTTGGGACGATGTCTTGTCTCATCTAATCAAATTTCGCCGTTCATTTCAGCGAAACTTCTATCCAAATTTTGTCACAGGTAAGTATGTGGTACCTAAATCCACTGTTCAAATACTTAGTTTCGTATTCTAAATTTCGACAGTTTCTACATTATTTAGCTCTTGGGACGAGCCTTGTTCTCTTTTCTCCAAAGTTCTCCAAAAATTAGATGATGAACCGCCAACCAATTACTGTGCGTCATAATACATATTTTGGAGTAACAATACTTTGGGAACTTATGATGAAATAAGGAAGGTGAAATAAGGATGGTCTAAACATGTAAAATAGTTTACCTTTGCAAGGGTTATTACAGACCCTACCAGCAAAATAATTTGAGGCTGTATATATCTCCTGAAATATTTTATTTATCTAAAATTAATTATTATCGGAAAATTGGATTTATTTCTCTCGTTAAATGTAATAAAAATCATTTATCCAGTAAATGAAAAGCATTGGCGGAAGTTAATTGAAATATATTTGCAGATACCTGATGGATACAACTATCAACCATATGGGCTTGACTGTGTAATTTCATTATGGCTCAATGGCTGAAGCCCTTTCACTCTACCTTCCCTCTGAGAATGCAATGATAGTAGTTGTGAAATGAAGACTCATTTACATTACGTCTCTCTTTAACTTTAACGTACAGAGCGCTGGCAACATTTTTTATTTGGGACTCCTATGTGGGCATCTTAAAGTGGGCACTTTGTTCATATGTGTTTATATTAATAAGGGATTGATAAGCACGAATGTCAAAGTTATGTCCCATTCTTATTTTCAACTTGCGCGGAAGTTTTTCAATGAAACAGTCGAAAAATAGTTAAAACATCTCGAATTAAGCGGAAACGAATAATAAATAGTTCTGTTTTGGGTACATTACGTGATATGATTTAAAACTATCAGCATTATTCATTTGAGGTTTACTTATCCCTCGAATGCTTCTATTAACCGAAGAATTGAATCAACCCTTACGGGATTGGTCGCAGCGTGTCTGGGAAAGACTGACACCTAATAGCATTGTTAGGTACTCCGAGTCCGCTCTCTGCCTCTCTCTCTCACTTCTCCAATTTCGAGCTTTCAATGTCTCTGTTAGTTCATGAATACAAATGCGAACGAAACAAATGGACTCATGCGTGGAACTAATTATTTCTCCGCATTGCTTACTTTTCCTCGAGCATGAATTGTGGCGGTTAGCCTGTAATTGGAAAAGTGTGTGGTTAATTTCTCTTGATGTTATGTTTAGATGGTCGATGTTATCTTAGGTTTTGTGGGTAAATCGTACACTTTTCATCATTGCCATGTATGCAGATGGAGACAACTCATTTCACTGAAATGAAAAATATAAGTTAATCGTAAAGCCAAATAGCTCCAGTTTCAAATACTCACTCCTTTATTTGATTAGATATATAGTATGATCATAAACAATTTTTTTACAAACCATAGCACAGTGCTGTAATTATTTTAAAAACAGCTACCACAGTGATTGCAAGCAACGGATTTGTTAATGTTTTATTTTGGTAGAAGACGATTCAACTAGCCAGATCGTCAGAATTAGTAGTTTTCTTCAATAAAAAAATCAATTTAAAGCAGCTTAAAATAGTATAAAACTTTCGAAGTACTAGATTGTAGTTATTCTTTTAAATATAAATCACTGCGGATTGGAAATCAAGTTTAAATACATACTGAAGGTAGAAGGAGTATTAAAGATATTACTCGCTTCACATCTTGAAATAAATTTATCTCATCCAAACCATCTATATATTTTTTACCTAATAATGAGTATTAAAAACTTCATAATCGAGTTGGCATTTTTTTTTCAAGGTTATAGCCTCCTCCCTGGATTCTATATCGTGCTTTATTGAGCACCGTATTCGTAGCTACGTCCTTCATGTAGTTACACATTTGGTGTGCTGCCAATATTTTTGATCTTATAACTAATGGTTTCTAAAATTAACCATCTAAATCTATGAATTTTCCAAAATTTGTAATCACCTAGATAATTTTTACCTTGATATGTAGCTTATTTTTGGCTTTATTCTAATGACCAGCTCTACCACAAATAAATATTGTGTTTGAATTTATTCTTATCACGGAGTATACTTTGGTTAAAAACATGTAACTAAAAGCACCATCCAATTTCATTTGCTGTGAACCATTCTCTGGATTGGGTTTTTAATAATATATGTACCTTAAATAGTTCTCCGTAGTCTATTGTAACTACTATAGTTTCTCCATCTAACTCTTCTTATTTTTGAATTGAATGCCCCTTACGTTTTGTGGAACATCAGTCGACAGGCTCACTTTTAACTACTTGCTTTGACTTAGAAATATTTTGCAACTATTATCCATAGGATTAATTTCAGATATTTTGCGTCAGATGTCCAGGAATGAAAAATGTTCTCTTAAATTAATTATTTTTGATTCTTGTTAATTTTGTGTCACTTAAAATATACTTGAAAAATAATTTATTTTATATTTAACAAATAGATGCTAAGTGATTGACTTTGACCGGCGTTTTTGTAACGAAGCAATGGCCTTCCTTGTACAGCAATACTTGCGATATTTACGCTTTACCCTTTAATTTTATTACCTACAAAGGTGGTGACATTTCTGTCGATGCTAGAGAAATTGATAACTAACTTTTGTATTATCTGGAGCTTTGCAAAAATCCATAAAGGGCCGATGGATATCCTGCGCGACTAACAGGTTAACCAACAAACTCGCACTGTTGAGAGCGATCGTGATTCAGTGAACTGTTGCGGGCGGAAGAGCACTTGTGATATATATATAATTATATATATATATATATATATATATATACTACCTTGATCAAAAAGTTCCCGGAATAACCACCGTGTGGCGCTCCCATCGTTCCGATTTGAGTTCTGTTTTTTTTGTTAAATTGGGACATCTGTTGTTGATATTCCCTTTAAATCTTAGTGTCATAACTTGACATTTGCAAAAGTTACGTAGCCAAGAGTACATCTATCTCTGTGTGTGTTGGCGATTTTTTACAATTGCAGAAATGGATTTAAATTTGCAACAACGAACTGGTATTAAATTTTGCGTAAAAAACGGATTTAGTGGCGCACGGACGTTGGAAATGTTGGAAAAGTGTTTCGGCAACGATTCTCTAAAAAAAACGGTCGTTTACCAGTGGCACGAGCGGTTCAGAAGTGGTCGTGAGTCAATCGAAGAAGATGAACGCAGTGGCAGACCATCGACATCGAAAGTCGGTGAAAAAATTGATAAAGTAAAAGAAATGTTGGTCAATAACCGCAAATTAACCATCAGAGAAATAGCAGAGGACTTGAACATTGCCTATGGATCCGCCCAAGACATTGTGGTTAATGATTTGGGTTTCCGTCGTGTAGCAGCAGCAAGTAGCAGGTGCCAAAAGACCTCAATTTCATGCAAAAAAGAGACCGTGTTGACGTCGCAAAAGACATGATTTGTGAGGCTGAATCCGATCCCACATTCATCAAAAGGATCATTACTGGAGACGAGACGTGGGTTTATGAGTACGACAAGCAATCCAGACATCAGGCAAGTGAATGGCGTTCACCAAATGAGCCGAGACCAAAAAAACCACGTCGTTTTCAGTCAAAAAAGAAGGCAATGCTGACGGTTTTCATGGATTACAACGGTGTAGTGCATCATGAATTTTTGCCAGAAGGCCAGACAGTAAACAAAGAGTATTATTTGGGCGTTATGAGACGTTTGCGTGAAGCAATTCGCCGAAAGAGACCAGAAATGTGGGCAGAAAACTCGTGGATTTTGCACCATGATAACGCACCGTCGCACAGTGCTATCATTATTCGTAATTTTTTGACGAAAAATGCAACAAATACCATCCAACAGCCACCGAATTCACCTGATTTGGCTCCCTGTGACTTCTTTCTGTTCAATCGAGTTAAAAAACCATTACGGGGAACGCGTTTTAGCAGCCGAGAGGAAGTAATGGAAAAATCGCAGGAAGCACTGATGGACATACCGAAAACCGAATATAAAAAATGTTTCGAGGATTGGATCAAGCGCTGGCATAAGTGTGTTGCAGTCGATGGGGATTACTTTGAAGGGGACAATATAGATTTAGATGAATAAACTTGTATTTTTAATTTTCTGAATAAATTCCGGGAAATTTTTGATCAATGTAGTATATATATATATATATATATTTATATTTATATTTTTTTTTAAGGTAATCTACCAGTTAAGGTAGGTTTTTGGATGGACACAACTACCAAACAAATATTTTATTGCTCCTAACAAAACACAAAATCCATCATCCTACTCTATATCAGAAGTACATCCTACTCTTCATCTCTGAGTACTTTCTTCCTCCCTTCATCCCGTCCAACATCCCTATCCTGTTCCTTCCCTTTCCTCTTTTGCCCAACATTCTACCCTCTATCACAGTCTTCAACATTCCACTGCCGGTCAACACACCCTTCATCCACTTTTCCTGCCTCCATAGGATTGCTCCCAACAAACCCCTCTCTTCGCCCACCATACCAAGTACTTCCGCATTTGATTTCTTCTCTGTCCATTTCACCTCCTCCATTCTTCTCCACACCCACATTTCAAAAGCCTCGTGTCTACGTCTATGCTCCTGCTTCAATGACCACGTTTCCGCGCCGTACATAGCTACGCTCCATATCAAAGTTTTTACGAGTCTTTTCTTAATATCCTTACTGAACGTCCCTGTCATCAACTCCCTCCTCCTTGTGAAAGCCTCTTTGCCTAGCGCAATTCTTCTCCTTACGTCCCTACTACTTTGACCGTGTCGGTCCAAAACACTACCGAGATACGTAAACTGTTCTACCTGCTCTAGTTTTTGCCCTCCTATTTTAATGTTAAGCTTGGCCTTTTTCTTTCTAGATCGCATAACCTTTGTTTTATTAATATTGATTCTCATCCCATACCTGTCGCACTGAATTTCCAATTCACTCAGCAATGCTTTAAAGCCCCTTGGCTGACTGACAAACTATATATATATATATATATATATATATATATATATATATATATATATATATATATATATATATATATATATATATATATATATATATATTTATTTATTTATTTATTATATATATATATATTATTATATATTATTTATTATATATATATTTAATAAACAGCCCAGTATCCAACCTTAATATATGCCTGTTTTCAAATCTGCATACTTCCTTCCTCCATTCATTCCGTCCAACATTCCTGTCCTACTCCTGCCCCTTCCTCGCTTGCCTAACGTTATCATCTCTATCACGGTCTTTAACTTCCTTTGCCCATCAAAACGCTTTGAATCCATCTTTCCTTCCTCTTATTGATTTTTCCCCAAAATTCATTCTCCTACCCCACCATATTGAGCGCTTTCTCGTTAGTTTTCTTTTCAGTCGACTTCACGTTTTCTATACTTATGCACACCCACATTTAAAAAGCCTCAAATCTACGCCTATCAACCTGTTTTAATGACCATGTTTCCGTGTTTCCCAAAACAACGCTCCAAATGAAAGTTTTAACGAGCCTTTTCTTAGCATCCTTACTGAAAGTCCCCGCCACCTATTCCTTCCTCATTGTGAAAGCATCTTTGCCTGACACAATTCTACTCCTTTTGTCCCCACTACTTTGATCATTTTGGTCCAAAACATTTCCAGGATAAGTAAACTGTTCCACCTTATCTAGTTTTTGCCCTCCTACATGTATTTTAACATTTTGTTTAGCTTTAATCTTCATAGAAAACTGCATAACGTGTGTTTTAGGTACATTTATTATCACTCCATGCCTATCGCACTGACTTTTCAATGGATTCAGCTGAGTTTTCCACCCCTTGGAAAGCCGGTGGAATGGTTACGTTTGAGATTACTTTTGGCAAGAACTATGGGTGATGAGAAGCTTATATTGACTCTTGGAGAGTACCTAGGTTAAGTAGAGAGGGAGAGGGGAATGGAAAACCCACTTATTTCACGATTCATTATACCTCTTTTATTCACTTTCACCATCTGCCCATTTAATCCCGCTGCTTTCAATCATTTCATCTCTTTTTCAACTAGCCGCAGTCAAAAAGCAAAATACTACTGCTTCTTGTTATTAATATTCTCCAGGCGAATTTGTTATTCATTTCGGCCTGAACTGATGAATAAGATGTAAGCAAGCTTTAAAGTGGTCTTAAAACCAAAAGCTGATACAGCATTATAGGGTCACGCGTTTTGATTCACTTGTGCTTATGGAGTACATATGTGAGCACCATATTTACTTAAGTCCTTATTTTATGAATTTCTTTTTTATTACACGGTGCCCCAAATGATTTGATTTGTGCAAAAATGATAATAAATTTTTTGAAGGTTTTTTCACATTTTTTGAACTACTAAACATTTTCTCGGGCCATTTTGGGTGGCATTTTTAAGCTGTTCGTAATTTTAAATATTTATTACTATTGCAAGCATTAATTTCTTCAAAAATTTATTTCATTTTGCTTTTTCTCACTAAATCATATATTGGGCATTTCTTAGAACATACCCGGAGTGATTTAATGAGGCTAAGGACGGGTGGTACGGGACCTGGGAAATGTCTGCCAATGAATAAATTGCTATCGATCTACCCTACGTAATCGATTACCATTGAAGGGCCCAATGGTAGGGTCGTTCTCTAGTAAAAATGTGTTGCATAAAGTTTCAGAAAGGAAAATTTATTTCAGATATTGCTAAAATGCCTAAATATTCCTCAAAGTACATTCCTTGAGCGTTGGCACACTTTCTCCAGGGGTTTTAACACGACTCGGAGGTTGCCTGGTTAGGGGATTTCGGAATATCGTACAGGGGACGCATGCAAGCTTTTTTGACGCCAATTAGGGTCCCATGGTGGTATCCTTAGAGGGGTAACTTAACTTTTGGGAATAGAAAATAGTCTGCTGTGGCCAAAGTTCCCCAATGCCCTTGCGGTCCGCAAGGGCATTGGGGAACCGCCGTGTCACGTTCCAAGTCTTCGCAAGCAAACACTTAGCCCTGCTTTTGATCGTCCGTCAAGATCTTCGGGACGAGTGTATCGCAGATCTTCCGCATTGCTAAATTTTCAGTGATATTGGTGTGCAACTGTCATATTATCAATGCTAATCCGAACCGTGATCATGCGCACACTTGACCAACAATCTAAATTTAGCACTTTACGCATGTAAGGAAAAATTGCTACCGATACTTTTTATACAAACCTTGTATGTGTGGTAAAAATTATTTTTAATATCCTCTTTAAAAAAAATTATAACTCAGAGTTGAAATTCAGACTTGTATGTTATAGAATATTTCTTCGAAAAGAAACGGTGGCATATTTGGAAGTAAATAAAACAACGATACCTCTATTGTTTAATAAAAACTTCGTTGCAATTTTCCACAGTTAAAACTTTATTTCCGACCATGGCTTCGATACACTGTATCATCATCAGGTGATGATGATACAGTGTATCGTATGACCTGATGATGATACAGTGTATCGAAACCATGGTCGGAAATAAAGTTTTAACTGTGGAAAATTGCAACGAAGTTTTTATTATGTCTCGATTCCACAACATCACGCCTGACTCTTCACTTTTCGTCTCTATTGTTTATTTATTATCTTTCTGCTCCAGATGTCCATTTTCAACCTTTTTGCACACCGGAATCAGTTTTTGGTCCCAATAATGCATGCCCACCCCCTTTTCCCAAACATAAATTTGAATATTCACCCCATACTTACTATCGACAGGATTTAACTTTATTGCATTCAAAGAATCTGAAAGAATCAAATGCAGTCTTTTACATGCGTTTTTTGACCTAATTTCAATGTTAATAGTTTTAGTCTTTTTGGCAATGAAGTAAGAAAACTCGACATACTTCTCTGAGGGGGGAATTACTTTTTCTACGTTGATTATGTGTGGGCGTGCATTTATATACATACATACATATGTGAACAGATATTATGTACAATGCAAACCAAATGTAACATTCTGGATCGAATGAAATAATTTATAATATGCTTGAGTGGTTAGAGTATCGGTACGGCAAGTCGAAAGATCCGCGGTTCAAACCCCGGTCAAGGAAATATTTTTTCCCACTTGTGATCTGCTTAATTCCGCCTTCCCCACCTCTCCTATATCTATTTCAATGAGAACGAATATTTGTTCACTAATTGGCGGGTTTTCGTTTTTGAACACACACACACACACACATATATATATATATATATATATATATATATATATATATATATATATATATATATATATATATATATATATATATATATATATATAATGAATTGGACGGCAACAAACAATATAGAAAACACAAAAAGATTACTCACACGTTATTTCTTGATCATTTCGACGGAATTCCGCTCAGTCTTCATTGGAAGATTTTATATATATATATATATATATATATATATATATATATATTCATATATATATATATATATATAATTATTATATTTATATGGTCATATGTCCATAGTGTCATAATATCTACGACCTGAAGTGATGAATAAGATACAAGTAAGCTGTCTACATTTAAGATTATTATAATAAGGACACTCACTAACATTCGAATACACTAAGGATATAGCACTAATGAATGAAGCACAAAATAAAGTAGGTTCAGAATGTGGAATTCAAACAAGCACCAGCGAATAAAAACGCGTAGCCCTTTCATTTTATGTCAGGTTTTGGTTTTAGCTAGGTCACATCTTATTCTTAGTTAAGGTGGAAATAAATAAATGAATTGCTTGGGAAGTATTTATAGTAAGGGACAGCAGAATAAAGCTTTTAGACCAGAGCGTGAGGGAAAAAGAAATGGAAAGAGATAGAGCAACGGTATTAAATGCGCAGATGATGGCGGTGAAAGTAAGTAGCTAGCAGCAGAAGTAGAATGACACGTGAAAAAGGCGGGTGAGCCACTCCTTCCTATCTTCTTACCTTAGGTACTCTCCAAGAGTAAATATAGGCTTCTCACCACTCATAGTTCTTGCCAAAGGTAAGCTCAATCGTATGCAGCACAGGGGAGCAAAAGTAGAGCAGGTTAAACTGTTTACTCATCTCGGAAGTGATTTTTTATTCTAATATGTGCGAAGGAAGGAAAATTATCAATTTTTGATCATGAATTTTCAATATTATTCTACCATACCTGGTTTAAGCGCTTTGTATTGCTTTATCCATCTAATATGCAATATTGGATTAAATGGGCAACAATCCCTTTAATTAATCAATGATTATGTTGTCTCGATGAAGTGTATTTGATCAAATCATTAGATTTGAAAATCTGATCATCCATACAATTTGAGAAGTGGAAGCATTTATTATTAATGCGTGGATCCGGGTTTCCAGGTATTGTTATAGCATGTATGGTATTATAACCGATAATACATTTGTAGTTACAAACTGTTGCAACATGGAATGCTCTACAATTTTGGATTTTATTGTCTAATGCTTCGTTAAAAAGGTGTAAATCGTTTAATGTTCTATCAAATGAAAGTTGGGTAATTCGGGTCAAAAATATTAATTTTTCACTAAAGATAACAGTACTTTTCACGTTATCTATAAGATAATTTTAAATTTCTCAAGTATATATATATATATATATATATATATATATATATATATATATATATATATATATATATAGAGAGAGAGAGAGAGAGAGAGAGAGACAGAATTCGTTGGATTTATCTTCGCTGTAGACTCAATTGGCCCTTAACATTTGTATTTTCCTCAAGTCTATGGAACGAGGCTATATTAAATGCGCTGGTGCGTAAAGATTATTTACGAGATCAAAGAAAAGGTGGAGTACGCGGAGAAACGATAGGGTGATTTGCGAAGCATTACTCTACCTGCAGAGAAGAAAGAAGACCAGAAAAAACTGATGTCCACTGAGAATAATGCCATTGAAAAGTACAACCTCAAGATAAATAATTTCAAAGAAGATTTTCATTTTATTTTTCTATGATATCTACATTATAGCAGGGATTATAATCAAGTGGTAAATATAGGGAAAAAGTTACTGGAATAAATGGAAAAGTTTTGCTAGTTAGACAGCGAGATCACCAGCGTTGGAAAAAGCACCAGGGATATGGCAAGCACACTAACAATGGCGATGAGAGCTCTATCTGAACAATACAAGTACTAACGGAAACCATTAATTGAGTAATTAGAAATAAAGAATCATTTATTCAAAAATATTTAACAATTTCTCGTCGGTGCAACGTATAAGATTTGGTCAGGATAGAAAAAAAATTGGAGGCCCTGGAAATTCGATACCACTGAAGAATGATGAAAGTAAAATTGGCAGAAAGAGTAAAAAGTGATAACGTGTTTTAAGAGAGAAATTTACGGAGGACACTAATAATAAGAAGAGGGGAATGAATTGGAATAATTCTGTGGAAAAATAATGTACCGAGAGCCATAAATGAAGTGAACAAAGTAGGAAACAGTATTTCGGGAGGGCCAAGGATAAAGAACAGCAGGTCGTTGAAAATTACAGTGTAAGTTGCTATGTGAAAACAAAGAGATTGATAAGGAAGAGAAGGATTTTAAGAACTATTTCCCGTATTAAATGAGGTAAAAAAATCCAGTTTAAATGTTAATATTTAAACAAAAATCTTATAAAATGAATTTGATTATTAAAATAAAAGGATACTGCACGCAACCTGGCAAACTTACATAGCATAGCAGAAAGACGTCATGCATGATTCAGATAAAACCTCCTTGATTGCATGGGTAAAACAGCAATTAGGTATAAAACCTTTACACTGCGAAGTAAACCTTTATATATGAGTGTGCCGTACTTTCGGGATATTGAAATCACAATATATTTGAATATTTTATATAACTATATATATTTACAATATTATGATTTCAAATTCCTTCACAAGGTATTACGCTTTCTGAAAACCGCAAATGAAGCAATCTTCTATAAACATTGGTAACGGCCACAAAAATGAGTTTCGATTCAAAAGATAGTTCCTATCATTTGAAATAATTGCATTATAGGATATAGGGCTTGCGATGCAAAAACACCTGAAACTGCATCACTTCTGTATTAGCAATGATATTGAAGAAACAGTGACCAAGTTAGAAAGGAGTCGGACTTAGAGGAAGTTCCAACTGATTAACCTTACGAGGTCTCTTGGATTTTTAAATTTTTTAATGAGTGAAACGTGAATGATATCGATAATACAATCGTACAAATAATCTGTCGGAAAATAATATATGCTAATCTCTTACCAATTTCCTTTAATTCGTCGTTTAATCTTCCACTAATTGTAACTGTTGATTGAGCCACTTTTGTGATTGACAGCCTCATAAATGAATATTCTGGCCCTGTCGATATGAGGAAAATTCAAATTTTTCCGAAAAAATGTGGAAGACGGTGACAATATCAGATGTTTTCTCCGTATGCCAATGCCATGCGAAGGAATCAAAGGAGATTAATAAGCCCAAAATGAAATGAAAACAAGAGAATATCATAAGCTTGTATGAAATTGACTGTGGTAAAATGAAAATGATATGAAAAGATGTCATTGATTGAACGAACAAAAAAAAAGATTATGGAGAATTTTTAAAGAAAATGCTATCACACGGTTAAGGGGAACTTGGTGGAAGGGAGGCCAGTAACAATCTGTAAACAAATATAAAATAATTACCCTAAATAACAATGTACTGGGGAGCTGGAATTAAAATTAACAATTTAATAACTTTTTGCTATGCAAATACAAATGTGAACATCTATGTATTTTTATATATTAACAGAAATAAAAATTAGCATTGAATTTGTGAGCAGCTGGATCAAATAAAACAAGCGAACGATTTTAATTACGAAATAGCTGGACTTTATTATAAATTTATATTATTAACATTAGCATACAAAATATACAAATTAATATTTGTATTAAATATATACAAATACAACTTATGAATTGTAATATACTTGGTTTTAAAATTTAGAAAATACTGAATTGAAGAGAATTCAGAAAAATGAAATATTTGAAAGGTGGAGGTTAATGATCGTGAGTAGGGATAATATGTTGAAATTCATAAGAAGGACAAATTAAGAGCATTATTGTTATGGATAATTTATCAACTACAGCTATATTTTGATCGGCATATGAAAAATATTGGACGATACAATGGGTTTCTAAACCAATTTGTTTGTTAAATTTAATATCTTTTCGGTCGCAAAATATTTTTACCTATTACTTTATTTTTCTGTCCCCATAATGTCGTACAATAACACCCGCCTTACGTCCATTCTCATCTTACTTTCTTCCTTCCGCCAAAGCCGTCACCTTTGAACTATCTCTTAATATCTACACCAATTATTTTCTTCGAATATACTCAACCAACTAAATTTATATCTACAAAGTACCCTGCAAGGCGCCGCAAGGGCCTGCGGGGGGGTATTGTGTAACTACCTTTCTTCCCAACCATATCCATAACATACTCCTTTGCCTTTCTCTTTGCATATAATACATACTCTATCAAAGCCTTCTATCCTTCTTCTTATCCACAATTCAAAAGTATTGATCCACCACCCACCATCTTTCCCTATAGGAAAGTTTCCCAGCACTACCTCCCAATCTTTTGACCTGCCTTAACTTTTGCTCTTTTTTAAAAGATAAAATCAACCACCGAAATGAATCCCAGTGTTAGTTGGGTAAGTTACGATAGAGCTCACCTAGCTCTGTATTCAACGGTGTGTTCAATTCGTACATATGGTAAGAGGGTCAGTTTCTTTCCCTAATTTGTCCACGGTTTCTCATAAGGACTTGATGCTAAAAATAATCTCATCTTGTTTAAAACTGAGGACTCTTAGAAGAGTTACCTTTACATGATCCCAGGTTCTCTGATTAGTAGTCCAGCGCTCTACCCTGTATACTTTCATTACCAACTAAATTGAAAGAAATTGACCATCGCCTTCCTCCATTTTAAAAGGCCACAGCAGTTAACCCCGGAAAAAAATAAAGGACTTAAAGGAGCAGGAGTAAGGGAAGATGGCGAAAATCAATTTAAGACCTTCCACTTATATAATTAACTTGGTCTTTCATTTTCTTGAGATTACAGTGATGTACTTCGATTTTATATGATGACCTCCCTGTCTATTTTCTGCAATTAACACCTATTTATTTTAACTTGAATTAAATACATCTTGGTGTTCATTTTTTATTCCTAGTGGACACTGTAAAATATTCATCGCCATTTTTACCGTTTTCTTTTAGTTTCTGTACATTTGAAAAGCGGTTTGCTAGTATCTTTTTTTGTTAATATTCTCCTGGCAAGCCGTCCAAGTAAATTATTCAAATTCTAGACCTCCGTCTGTACATAATATTTGAAATGCAATTGATATATTCTTATACATTTCAGTATTTTTGTTACGTGATGTTTCTTGAACCTAGTATTAGTATTCGATTCTTCCCTACTACCTGATACTATTTCTCACAAAGCTATTCCTTGTACTTAAACTATTATTTCCTATTTCACTCCTGCTTCACTTTTCTTCGAACACACGAGTCTCTTCTTTCCGGGTTCAAGTACACTGTTACTCTCGCTTCAGCAATCTCCTCCGGATTTCTATTTTACATCTTATAAACCAAATATAGGAACCTTATTTCATTTTCGGTTTGAAAATGTTCATTTTAACTCTGTCGTCCTCAGTATCGTCCTGCCATTGAATGAAACATTTATGTTTACTAATGAATCATTTTTATCTCTACTTTGGCTTGGTTTTGTGTAGATTTCATGCAATGACAGCGAAGAATGTTCTTACCCCGCCCCATCCCCACACTGCCGACCACGGAGCTCACACCCATGGAACGTGTTTCCCAGATCATTCATTCTATTTCCGTTCATCATGTTTCATAGAAGATAATAGGCACGGTTTCCGTTGTCATATTCAATAGTCTAACTTCATTTCGTGTTTTTAACCTTACATCAACACTTAAAACAGTTTTTGAGGGAATAAAGATGCTGGGCGCGACTGACTACCTGTGGTCTTGCTCGTAAACTCCCATCCGTTTGGCGGAGGAAGCGGTCCTGACTGCTCACGACAGAACAAAGTCTCGCGGTCTCTAGAGCGATCGAATCCCACCAAGTCAAGAGTTTATCGCCAATGAAGAACTATTACCGAGATAAAACGAAAAACTGGAAATGGGGAAATAGGAAACGAACAGTGAGAGGCTGAACTTGAGTCGAAAGAGAAACAAGAGTTGTCACTGCATAAGAGATCCGAGAGGAAAATAAATATGGCAGAAATATTGCGAGGAAGTAGCGCGGCGGAGAGTTTAGGTGACTCGCAGCCCGCTCTATCGATTCTCATAATAGACGAAACCCCAATCCCTCGCATCCTGGCTCTATGCATGGCGGTGGCGAGTACTTTGGGGGTGGGGGCGAGTAAGAGACGAGAGAGAGAGAGAGGGGGGGGGGAGTCGTGGAGGGGTTGAGCGTAAATGGACGCCGAGACGGCCGCCTCTACGATACCCATCTATCCTCCATTCCTTCATTCCAAGTAGGGCATCGCTCCCTTAGGCGAGAGCCACCTAGCGGTATGGAAGGCGACGCTCCAGCCCTTCTTCCCTCCTCCCTTCTTAACCCTTGACGCGCACACACACACGCAGACGTACGTGCACAAACACACGCACACACTCATTATCTCGAGCCGACCTTTGACCTGCCTCTCTCTCTTTCTCCTCTCTCGCCCTCTTCGCCCTCCGCCGCGGCCCGTTGGAAAACAATGGCGAACCGAACACGTTTAATCCTACAAGTGGAGATGGGGAGGGAGGGGAGCGGGAAGGAAGGGAGGAAAATCGAGGGCCGGGGGGAGGAGGTAGGAGGGAATGGAAAGGGTGGAGGGGCAGAGAGAGAGAGCCCGGCGAGGTTTAATAAACACAGAGTGGCGAAGCTGCAGCCACGACCCGCTTTGAGCTCTCCCGGCAAACAACCCCCGCCCTACTCGAGAGCCCTCCCTAAATTCCTATCCCGACACTTCCCCCCTCTAGTGCCTTCCCCGCCCACCTACGTCCCCTTTCCTCTCCGCCCCCATTCCAAATCCCCCTCCCACTCTCCCCAACTACCCTTCCCTTCCCTCTCGCTCCTCCTCCTACCCCTCCGTCCCCCTTACGACCTCAAACCGTTCCATTTCCTCGCTTCCCATTGCCCCGCGCGCTTTATTTCGCGCGAGGAGTGGAAGGATTATCGGAAGGCATCATTTTGAATTGTTGGAGAGCTGAAGGGAAGAGCAAGGGGGGAGGTTCCTAAAGAGGGATGAGGAATGGGTGAAGGGGGTTGAAGGGAGGGCAATAGGGAACGAGGAAGTGGCATGGGAAGAGGGGGCGAGTAGTGAGAAGCGGACCTTGTTTAGCGTGCCCGATTGCATGCCGGGGCTAAGTATTCCCAGGGATCTCAACAACGGAAGGCATGCTGCAAAGTGAAAATAATAAAATATATTGAAGAGCACAGAGGAAGGAGTATCCAAGACTTGAAAGGTTGGGTCTTAATTAAGTTGGAATAATACCTGAATTTATTCCGAAGTTGTAAAAGAGGAACTGGCAGTAAAAATTAGTTGCAGTTCCATTTCATGTTATATTTTCTCATTAAATAAAAATTTACGATAAAATGTGACGGTGCCACTTTCAGGCAGCACGAATATTCTTATAATTAAACTGCTAGTAGCAATTATTATTGTTATTTATGCAGAGAGCGTGAAACTTCTTTAAGTACATAAGTATGCAAAGCTATTAGAGATAAAATTCACTCTAGATTAACTCTCCTTCTATTTCCCAACAAGCGCTTAGTTAATAATGGACTTTTCATAATTTAATTGATTTCATTATTACTGTAATGGTGAGATGACATCACATTCCAGCTTACAAACCTGAATCTGCTAGTTATTGGTTAAAGAAAAATAGCCACGTTTTAAAATTGTGATAGGAGCCACATTTTTTTCATTTGATTAATTAAAGCACATCTCACTCATTAAAATACAAGTATATGATAGTAAAATATATACAAGAAAATAAATTTAAAGATAAAACTTTGCATAAGTCACTGTTGAGAAATTATATGGTATCGGTTTGCTATTTCATTGTAGCAATCTTCCGATAAATAAGTTCCTCTGCTTCTAGTTCTTTGATTCAGGATGTAGTATATAGCATTTCTATTTCCTGTGTTATAAGAAACAATAGTTGCATATTTAGGTGTAACTCATTTAACGTAAATTTTCCAAGATTAAACTTTCACTGCAGATACCTCCGGGATCAGGGAATTAGTACAAATGAGTTTAAAAACTGGAAATGAAAGTTATTATACTGAGGAAAATAAAATTGATTAGGTTTCCTGAAAGTTCATAAATCGTAGTGGGATAGTGGGATATAGCTCGTGAGAGATATAGCTCGTGGAGAGATACAGCTCGTGGACAATAACATGGATAACAGCAAGTGAGTGAAATAGATGTGGTGGATTTTGAGAGTAAGAGTTAATTGTTGAGAAACTATGTACTCCAGATATTTATACTGAGGTAAATTGGGCATTTTCTTTAAGTAAAGAAAAGATATTGAGAAGAACAGGAATTGAAATCCAGGTTTAAATTAAGTTATAGATCGCTATCATAGGGAAATGCTTGAAAATTAGATTATAATTAAACAGCTAATTATCAGATATTATATCGTTGAGTGTTGGACATGCCTATTTACTTTTTTAGCACAATACATATTGAAAATTTAAGGAAAACGGATCTATTCGTTTACTAAGAATAGTTTTTTACAGCCTGGGAAGAAATACACCGGCATTCAATATTAACCATTAGGTAAGATAGTAAAAATGCTCTGTGTTTGAATAGGACGATGTTAATGAGTCAATATTTTAGAAATTTTCAGAATATAATGAGTTAATTCTATAGTTGCCGTTATGTACTAATTAACTATGGGATGTAATCTTCAGCTTTATTTCATTTCATCAATAATAAAGAGGCATTTAGAATCCACGGAAGAAGTATTTAAAGCAATTTACGTCTATGACTCAATTTTTTCCAAACGATACGTGGTAATGATATTTAATCGAGTAGATTGTATTAGTAAGAGTATTGTATCTAGTAACTTAAAAGTGGGATTTAAAATAATTCTTTGTAAATATTTCCTTTATAAGAAAATATAATTTAAAATTACTGAGTCACTATGATTACCTATGGGGACTCATCTTCAATTACTTAAATGCCAGGATTAATGTATTGAAGAAATATAATACTTACATTTACAACCAATCCTACTCATTCGTGAGTTATATTCGCTGCATAGTTAAATCGCGCTCCATTTAATATCAATATTCACTTTTAATAATTTTAAGGATAACCTCAGTAGAACACGTAAGCTTTATCAACCGTATGTGGAACAAACAAAGATGAATTAATCCTTGTTTAAAAATTATTTGACTGTGAATCGTCATTTCACTCTCTGGGATAGGCGGAATTCCGATTTAATCTGAGCAGTATCCATTAACACCAGTGGTTTATGCAGTGGATTAAGTAAACCAGATTGGGTGATCTATTCTCTATGCTAAAAATCAAAATTCTGTGAATATACCCTTCTACCAATGTGCGTGTACCATGTAAGTAACAAACTTCTTTTATTTTCCATGAATGGGTGCGCTAAAAATATTCTGTCAGTTTATCTTTGTCCATTTCCTTTTCCCCTGTGGGAATAATGAAATGGACAAAGCATAAACTGTGTTCTTCATGAATAATTCTGAACTGGATCGTCCACAGACGGCGATAGAAAACTAAACGTTTGACAATATATATTTAAAAGTTGAGGGCAGTTCTCTTCCATAGCTGTACGACAGAGAGCTACACCAAAACCTACGGCTATTTTCGCCCTCCACCTCCTGCTTTCTTTCATTCTCACCATCCTCTTCTCTTCCTTCCCTCCTCCCTTTCCTCCGATTCGAGCCCAGGACAGAGCCCTAGCATCCACCTCACACTGCCGACTCCACACTCCTCCACCGAGGTCACCACTGTCGTTCCTACGGAGTTATCCATCGGCACGCCACATTCACGAGCTCCATCAATCACAGCGCGCCCCTCCTCCATTTTCCTTCGCTCCTCACTCCTAACCATGCCAACGCCCCCCTCTCCCGTAAAACCTAACTCCCCATGCACGTCCCATCACTGTCATGTCAATATCCATCCCACCACCTTACTCTTCACCCTCAACCTCCCCCCGTCCATATAACGCGCCCGGCAGCCCTCTTGAAAAACATTGAACGTAGTGAAGAAACAATATGTAATAAAAATAATTCATGCTTTCCCGTCGTTATAACAGGCTTTCTATGTATAAGAAATTCTATGTCTGCCATAGGAAAAAGCTTGAAATAAAGAAAGATGATACCTATTTTTCATAAAATATCATTTAAAATAGCTGTAGTTTGTATTAGTTGTAGTTTGAAACTCAATTCATACAAAACAGACATAGAAATAAACATTTCGTGTTTATTATGCGTTCAATCGCTATTGCAAATATAGCGACGGTCACGCCACAACTCTTAATTTTCAGGGATTTTTAATTGAATTCGTGCTAAAATATTGAATGTAATTCACATGAAATTCATTTCCTTCCTTTCTTGGAAATCCCTTTGAATAGTGCATCAAATTATCCAGTGGGAGAGGAATTATATGTTCTCTCAATTAAAAAATAGTTTTTATAGTGATTCAGTCTGATATTTTCGGGTCGCTTTTAAGTCTGAAGTAGATTTTATATGTAGTGATTCAATAGGGACTCTTGAGTTGTATTGTTAACAATTCAGCAGCACAAGCAAACCTCTCGTACCATAATTAGATTCAAATGTTAATCGATCTTGTTTGTGGCTCCGTCTCTGTTTCAAATTACATTACGCTCTTTTGATCATGCCGATCCTCCCCGTTAGACATCATAATTTTGCGATGGGTTATTGTTCAACTGTTTCCGCCTTATTAATTCTGCAAACACGCGTAAGTGATTGGAGGAATTCTGGTAATTTGCTTTGAAGTAATGGAAGTGCTCATTTAATTAAATGAAGTTGACATGATTCATTACACAAAAATTTTAATTGATTAGTGTGAAGCAGTAACACTCCAGTATGGTTCCAATTTCAGGCTTTGTGACTAGCATGCAAATTTACTTAATCGTTCAACTTGATATTTTTCATACGAAACTTAAGGCTCTACTGTTTCCATAGACTCTTTTTTTAAAGCCCAAATTCATTTTTGGATGTAAAAAGTTTTCTTCTATCCTCTTTTCATCATTAGCTCGTTTAAATGCAGATTGGTTAATTCTGCAATTGCAACCTAGATCTAATGTTATATTTTTCCGATATGGTCTGGTGAATAGATTACGCACTTTTCATTCACCTGTGAGAATTTTATGTTCATTGACGTGTGTGTGTGTGTATGTATGTATATATATATTTATATATATATATATATATATATATATATATATATATATATATTTATTTATTTATTTATTTATAAACTGAAAAATGGTGAACACATATTTATTTGCATGGATATTTATATAAGGAAAAGGAAAAAGATATAAGAAAGAAAAAGGGAATCCCTTTTCCTTATATCTGTACCCATGTGAATGAATAAATATATTATTTTGTACTGGTGTGTCTATGTTTGTGTAATTTACGTTGATATACCAATGTGTATTAAATAACTGAGTACAAGTATTTATATGCAGAATATCAGCGAAATTTCAAAAATACTACTTTTCCAGCATCTCATCTACTCATTAACTTTATAGGAAAGTTGAATTCATTTAATGAAATGCACCTGTCATGTATTTTATGATCATCAATATAAATATTCTTATGTCACACTTAAACTGGTATGGATGAGTATAATTGCCGTATCTGTTGACTTCGTATTACAATGGGGGAGCGTGTCATTGCCTAGTTTCTCAGCAAAACCACACGGCAGCAGTCCAATGATCTAACTCGTACGTTAAATATTTATAGCAAGTGATTCCATTCATTCTTTAAATTGATAGGCAATGTACCCTCAAACGCAGGGATCGGAATAATTTGTCCAAGTGTCTGTTCGTCCATTTTTCCACCTCTCGGATGGACCGATGGCCGCTCCGAAGCGTGGCCATTAGGCTGCGTCGAATCTCCGCTCCCCCGCAGACACGCGTCGTTATTTATCCGGGGCGAGGCGTCGGAAATGTTTGGAGGGCAACGCGTGTCGCTTGGCCACAGCGCTGAAATTGATGGATGACCCCGCATGGCGACGGCGCGCTTATCGCAGTGTCGTGTGCCCTCTCTCCGTCGTGCATCCCGGTCACGCCGTCACTCCATCCAAGGCCTCTCTCTCTCTCTCTCTCTCTCTCTCTCATCCCAGCAGCATCCAAATTCCCTGCTGCCCCCCTTCCCCCCAGACCTCATACAAAAAACCCCTCATCTTCCTTTTCCCGATCCTTCCTTGGTCACCAACGAGGATTTTTCCCCATCGGTTCGTTTACTCTTCCAGTCAACTTCCCTTGACTCAGCGAACGCATTCCTTCATTGCTATCTTTTTTCTTTCGCTGGAAAGTTTGATTTTGGCGAAGTTTTTAGCATAAGGTACGATCATGACTCGTTCTCCTCGCCGTCTATATTTTCAGAGATAATATGTTCTTCGGTGACGGTTTGATGCTGAAGGACATACGTCATTTATGATATACGTCCACCCTATTTTCCGCAAAAGACCCGTTGGGACATACTGTAATCTTGGAAACTCCCGTTGACCCAATTGCCGAGGCATACAAAGCATTCGAAGCCCCAAATGGATTGAAAAATAGCTAGAAATCATTTCCTGTTCTTTCATACAAGGGAGTAGAACTTTTTCCCTATTAATGTAGAAATGTTTATGCTTGACTTTGGATGCGAGAGAAAATTTGAAATTGATATTCAAAGGATTTTGGGTTTCGGTTCATATCCAGCTTTCGGAATCCCTATAAATTCCTTTTGATGGGTTTTGAATGGAGTTGGAATGGTTCTTTCTTTTTCCAGGGAAGCCTCTCAATCCTTTTTTTTGTTTTCAAAAGTGATTTATTCCGTAATTAAAAAATTAACAAACATTAATTTTTATATAGTCTGTATTGACAGTCATTATCTCGGGCAAAGCAGGCCATTATTTCTCCTTTCATGCATATTCCTTCCTTCCTGCCATAACCTAAATAAACTCATGCCCTCATGCATATCAACTATCCATCCCTCTCCTACCTTCCGGCCTAACAAGACACTTTCTCTTCCTTCACCCTTGTTCCCCTTTTGTCTCCTGTTGTCATCTCATCCGCAGGCATCGTCCTTGGTTTAGTCCTCCTTCCTCTCCATCGTCTCAATTATTAGTCTTTGCCCCTTTGTTTTGGTTTTACCAAAAACAGCTTTCACGATAGAATACAACTAATTACGGCATGAATAGAAGGCCTAAATGTGTTTCGAACGAGCGAGCGTCCGCGTTCATCCCTTCGTCTACTGTTCAATACACCCTCTCCCAAACACCTACATTCTATTATGTTTCCTCCTCCATTGCACTGGCATGCCCAACCCTGTTAATTCCTCCTCTAATCTCTCCACGCTCCCCTTTCTCACTGTCAATTGTTTAACATGGTGAAATACCGCAGGGACTTAAGTTCGATTCATGCAACCCTTACTTCTGTGTTCCCTAAGGGATTAAATGAAGCGTAAACCTCTTTACTCGTCTAATTTTCACCCAATAGTTGAAAAACACGCCAAAATGTTCCCTTTCACTTAAATACCGATAGAAATGAGGCCTAGACAATAGGTCAAAATCACTTGGGGCTAAGGTCCTCGGCATAGGAAGAAGCACGGTGGATAAAAATAGGAAAATAACCTTGCCGAAATATATTTTTGCAAATCAAAGCAAGAGCTCACGAGAAATTGTGCCATAAAATAAGAAGAATACATATGAATCGTTTCATGGGACTTAAAGCTCTTGAAATCCGTCAAAACCTATAAAAACCCGAGGGAGTAATATGGAAGAAAAATTTGCAAAGAAATCAATTGGCGTAAAACCAAAGGGCAAGAGTTTTAAGATAAATATTGGCGGATATCAATAACCAAGCAACTCGTATGAGTAGCAGACTCTCCGGAAGTAAATTGATTCCTATCAAATAGTAAATAATCCAGGACTGTGACTATTATTGATAATAGTAATGCCATCAGATTGTAAAAGCGATGAAGAATAGTTATTCACGTTGTTTTATGCTAATAAACTGGTAATGAGGGTACATTTAAGCTGGCTCTTTTATTGTTCAATAATATGGCAAGCACTGAAACGAACCGAATTTTGTGTGCTCGAGCATATTTTTTATTTAAATCTCGCCCTTTTGAACTCTCCTTTTTATTTCGTAGCCTCCCGGTAGCTCACACAACGCCAGCTTTTATAATCGAGTAAGAGAAGGTTTCCATAGTGGAAACGGAAAAAGCTTAAAGCTTCAACGAGTCAACCATGTTGTCTCACGGTCGTTTCCTTCCCAACACACATCTGGTCCGCATATTTTACTTTCGTGGGAGCTACATATTCTCCGTAGTAGGGAAGCATCATATACTTGCAAATGAGGGAAAGGTCTACGTTAGAAGTAAATATTTCTCGTTTTTTCTTTCCGCGAAAAACAGGCTCAGGCATGGAAAATTCAAGATGCTCTTACTTTTACTGATCCCTGTAGCTGTGGGATTCAAAGCACAAAGTGTTCTCTCTATTAAGATATAAAAGAAAAACGAAAAAAATCCAACTCTTTACACTACGCGAAGTCATTTGAAAATACTAAATAGTTCCTAGCTAATGCTGAACTATGAAGGTCGAAATTGATATTGAACGCAATACATGTTACGAAAATACTTAGGTATGGGTTCAATATTGCATCTGGCTATGTAATTAACTTTTATTTAGAATATTTAGTGAACCTGTACGGCATTACTTTAACGTTATTTTATTGCTATAGTATCAGGTAATATGTTATCTTGGAACTCTCGTTTTACCAACAGTACACCTAATTCGCCATTGTATATACGTAATATAGCGCTGCCTATTGATAGCATTACCCCGAGGGATGATGAAATTGGTCCTTCGTATTGATCCATAATTTTCCTCGATGAAATTCATGGAATTGGTTGATGACAGTAGAACTGTGTTGCTGCTGAAATACCTTGGCATTAAGTGAACACCAATAATTAACTGTTGCAGTGAGTTGCCATTAATTATGGATTATCATTACTTCTGAATTGGTAATGGAGAAACAGAAAACACTTGAGAGTTTTTTTATCTCTGACGAAGGGCAGCTCCTATTGTGGCCAGCAGTCAGCAATGATGTAAAAACATTTTCAGCGAAAACTTTCAGTCTCTCATTCCAATTCAGGAAGTGGTAACGAAAATCATTCGTCAAAGTTGAAGAAGTCTTCTTCGCCTGCGCTACGCTTATCACGAGATGAAATATCGGGAGCCGGATTCTCAAGTTGCGGCTGTCGCAATTGTTCTCGTTGACAGGGCTTAGGAAAAAGTCGTTGGGGTTCTTGACGGTATCGCAAAATTGGCAACGCTGCCCGGAATACAAGCCCCCTCCTCCCAGGAAACTCTTACCCCGACCCCCTCCTCACCCTCCATCGCCCAACCCTCGCTGCTACCCCCTTCCTTAACTGTAAAGTTCCCCCACCACCCTCTTCTCCGCCCCCCTCCTGCGCATTCACTCCACAGACACCGCCCACCTACCCTCACCAACACCGCCTCCATGCTACTTCAACTACCCCTACACCTCCCTCCTCTTTGATTAATTAATTGCAATCGAATCGGCGTTATAGCCTCCTCGCCTCCCGCTGAAGTGGCAACAAAATGCACACGGCATCAGCTGAACACACATTTAAACGCGGTCCCACCCTCTCTCCACTCAGCCCTTATGCCTTCCTCTCCTCACCCCCGCCCATCCTCCCCCTTTGTTTAAACCGCAACTCCCAATCTCCTCGCTCTCGTTTCCCTTTTCCTTCTTTCCATTTTCACTTCCCTCCCATTTCTGTCTGTCCTGCCCTCCGCCTCTACGTACATCTCTTATCCATTCATTCACCCTTTTTCTCTCGCCTCATCTTTCTTTTTCTCTCCTCATTACCTGTGTCTTTTTTCATTTCAACTGGGTAAAATTATTTTTTTTTCTTTCTTTCAGAGTCTGTTAGGATTTCTAGAATCTTAGGTTCCAATTGCGAAAAAATACGGGATATGGGGGTTAAACGTATACTCTTCAAACGCTAACTTATTTAAGTTTCTACTATGAATTTATTTTTGGGGTTTCTGGTATATTAACATGATGATTTTAATCGTATTTCATAGTTACGATACATGTTTATGTAACAAAAGTTTTGCTGTCACATGCACGACGAGTGGCGCATTCGAATTCTAAATGTCATGGTGCGCATTACGGATCGAAGCTCCTCTTTCCTATGTAATAATATGAGTCATCATAATTCAATATACCTTGGTTATTAATTTCACGGTTTTTAGCAGACCGAGGGCTATAGTGTCCTTCTCCTAATAATTTTGTAAGGTTTTAATTTAATTTTACTTCCTCCAATTCCTGTTTCCTGTCTCTTTATCCTAGATTTTACTAATGAAAATAATTTTTTATACCTTAAGTCATGATATATTCTATACTTTAACTTTCTCCTCCGAAGCACTTTCACATCATTCGCCCGGTTGATTCCTCTTTTACGCCCTCAACCTTCCTCTTTATCCTTCCGCTTCCCTTCCCTTCCACACCCATTTTCGCTTCTACCCTCAACAAATGTCTCTTCAAAACCCTTTTCTACCTTTTTTTATATTTTTATTTCCTTTTGTGCCAGCATAAATGTTTGCTCACATTCATTTTTTTTATTCTTTTCAGGTGAGTATTATTAATGCAGCACTTCTTTTGGCCGTTTTCCTTTCGTTTTGAGAGTTGATTTTGGATACCGTGAGTACATTCGTTTGATATTAAGTCACCCGCTTTAATTTAACTTCAGTTTTATTTGCTTTTATATAAGTTTCCTGCAATTCCATTAAATAGAAGATGCTTTCAGACATATCCCTTTTCATTTTTCACTAAATTTAGTAGATTTTTCACCAAGTTCCAAATGTAATCCAGCAAATTCAATGCTTCCACAGGGGGTAATAATTTATAGCGCTGTAGTTGTAGTGATAAATAATAGTGTTTTCTATGATATTTATCCCTTTTCTGGCATGATGTTTCCAATTCCAATATTTACGAGAAAAACTCAAAAATTAAGGGCAATTTCATCATAAAAAATGTGTTTGTTAAAAAACGTTCATGGACGGTTTTGTTTCCTGAAAACCTACTTCACTTTTAAAAATAATCGTCCTTCACTTCAAAGCACTTTCGTAACACTGCACCAGGTTCTTTAATCCCTCAGCATAGGAAATCGTCGTCTGGCAATTTAACCAGTCGACAACGGCAATCTTGAGTTAAGCATCGTGTTCAAACTGTCATCCATGAAGCCACTATTTCAAGTTCAAGAAGGGGAAATAACGATTAGGTTAAGGGTATAAACCGGGGGTAGCGGTCTAAAAACGCTCTTCCACTCAACATTCTTTGCTCTTTCTGGTGATCGGTATGCATTTTCGGTACCCACTTTACACACAATTTGTGATAGCCGAGGTTTCCCGTGTCAGTCGTGTAAATAGCGGTGCGTCCAATAAGAACGGATTTATCAACCAGAGTACAAATCTTCGGCCAGATCGCTGTTAAGATGGCTAACTTGTCGAACGGTTTAATCGGTCTATTTACTTGGCCTGTCCCTCTGCTCTTCATCATGCAAATTTCTGTCATCGTTTTCGAAGTCTCGACACCATTGTCTAACCTTTCCGTCACTTATTATTGAAAATCAATGATTTATTAGTGTACTGTAGGGACAACGTCTTATAAATTTGGGCAGTTTATGATACTTTGCACTCTTTTACACAGTACACACTTCGCAACTGGTGGGAGCAACGATGTTCGCGGACATTTTTATCTGCATTCACCGGTAGGAAAACGAAAAAAGTATCAACAAATTAATTTAAGTAGCTTTGGAAGTAATCAATAGGACTTCCTGCAAGCGTACCACTTTGTTCTGACCCGCACGTATTATAATATGAGAAAACGAAACTTAATTTTCGAATATTTCTCGTATTCAAAACTCTCAACACAATTATCGGGACGTTTAATGACCTCTGTAAAACGTGAGATACTTCGGCTGAATCACAAAATCTTTCTATTGGAGCAGTAACTTTATTTTGGGAAACATTCTTTGCTAGAATAACCATTTTCAGTAAGTGCGGATGGAACAGATATTTTAATCCCCACCTTGGCAAAACTTCATACGCCTGTTTGCCCACGCCACAGCTGGCGATTTCATGAATTAGACCTCACCTCCGTTGGAAAAGAGAAGCTTTCTTCGTTAAGTAAGATGATATAATGATAGAGAATACAGCGGAATAATTGCGCATTGACGATACGGGCCTCGAGAACTTAAAGATGAAAAATCCCGCCAACGGCATCAGAGAGAACTATCGACTAAATCTTCACCATGAAGATTTTGTGGCGGAATTTTATTGGAAATAATAATGCTGAATGACGCCATTTGTCTATCGGAGCATCCATTGATAAGATAGTAAGCCCGTAGCACCAAGTTCCGTCACTATAACGATACGGTATAGTCAACATCGTTAAATTTTGATCTCAGTAATCGAGTACCTTTGCCAGCGTTATGATAATGTCGCCTCAGGCGCTAGAACGCTGCTTCTCAATGCTGTATAAAGATTTATCGCTACCCTCTTCCTTCAGTTTTGCTAACTGCTTCTTGGGTTTATGCCTCGTATTCTTAAATTTTTTTACCGGATAGTTATTTCAGCTTCGAAGATTTGCATGACGACACTATCGCAGGCAGAGTGCAATAACTTAGATTTCGTGGCGTCATCTATGCTAAATCAGAAATTCGATTGCCAAACTTCGCACTAAATAAGACTGAAGCTTCGTCGTATGTAAGCACGGTTTGGTGTTGCCATTACTTTTTTGCCAACTCTCATGTTTACCAAGAATCGTAAATATAGATTCCCAGAATCATAAATATAGATTGAAATGCTTTCAATAAAACCCCTTTTACACGATTTAACTAATAGTACTTTTGTCCGAAAATTCGGCGTATTTATGGTTGGAATGTATCCTGAAATAAATCTTCTCTGTCGTTCATGTTAGTGTTCATGTAAACCTGTAGCATATTGATAAGGGGAAAAGAATTTTCTGTAATCCCTAACATTGGATATTTTTAGGGTAAAAAGGAAAATTATATTTAATATTATGTTGTAACTGCAGCCATGAAGAAGCTACTTCAAGGTAGAAATCAGAGTATTTGCTTAGACATAAAGAAATATCCTTTGGCAGAATTTATATTAAATATATTTTGGGCCTGTGTTTAGCCTAGGAGTAGAAACAAATTATTGAAACCACAATAAAAAGTAACTGTATTCAATTCAGCTAGTTTAAACTCTGCTGAAATGCAGCTATTGCTTTAATGCTGGATCACCCCACTCCGTGCCGCACGCCTATTGGCCGCATTAGTAACAGGATGTTTATATAGTAGAGTTATTCATGGCATTTTCCATGCCTTTATATTTCCATCATAAAACCATAAACACAGTAATCAACCCGAAGGTCGGTTTGGTAGTTGATGGCAGAGTTCACCCAGTACTAGGCCCGGCGGCATGTGAAATTCACACATAAGGGTATGGGGGCCAGTTGCTTTCCCTGTGCCGGTTATGGTTACGCAGGAAGATCTGGTACCCGAAAAATCACACAGACTGCGTGGAGCGGAGGGTGCCCAGAGAAGCTTGCCCGGGAATCAAAACCGGGCCCTTCGGTCCGTAGTCCAACGCTTTTCCCCTAGAACACCGCCCCGCATCACATTTCCATAATTAAAGTAATCATTAACCCTTTATTGGTAGAAACATTGAAAGACCCCTAATCATATACACCAAATGTCATTATTTCACCAACTCATACACTTCTGTATCCTTGAGCGGAGGAATTTACGTCATTTTTTGCTGCATCGCTGTAGATTAACAAAGGTCGTTATCGAAGTGCTAGGAAAGATGACACGTAAAACATCGGATTTCGTTAATATCAAAAACATTTAACTTAAAGCTGAGATTAAAAATCGTTTTCTGAGCAGTGTTACAATATGGTTATTTATTTTTCTAAAATTTCTTTGTAACACGAGAAAATGTTTCCTAGTCTAATAAAATTTAATTAGTATAATTGGCAATTGAATTAAATTCAGAACGATATGTAACTCTTTTAATTATTCATAAGGAAAAACCTTTGGCTAATTTTTAAAATAAAATCTGTTTTGTTCGTTATAACATTTTAGTGCCCGCTTTTACATCCACGCTTAATTATTTTGAATTAAAAACATTACTATTTTCTTTACTTAGGGACTCTGTGCTACTTGAAAAATAGTTTTTCATTCATCTCAATTTATTTAAAAGGTAAAATAAAAAAAAATAGTGAGCGACGGATTTTATGACTGAAAATAATGAAATGCTTAATGAAATTTGAGAAAAAAAATTCGAGCATCGCGTTGTAATACACGGCAAATAGAATGAATATCCATGTTTTACATGCCTGAAAAACTTTATCAGATTAATTGAATCACTCTTTGAAAATAAACCAATCAATGGTTTCTTAATTTAATTCGCATTCTATAAATACTCACACCACTGTCCTTTTATATTCAATAGTAGACAGTTTAGATATTTTCGCGGGAAAGGCCACTATCACCACAGTAATCAACCCTTAGATCGGTTCAATTACTGTCGTGACAATAGAGCACCACTTGCTCTATACCCTATTAAGGTTTCCCAAAAAGTCCTGAAAATCTCACTGGTCGGGTTTCAATGGAGGCGTCCTAAAGCATTCTCCTTTGGGATATGAAAGGAAAATTTTTGTCTGCAGTCGAACGCTCAATGCCTCTTTGCAAAGGTTTGAATAATTTAATTTTTTGATACGTTTAAACACAAACAAGATAACAAAAAACAATAACTGTTAAGGAACCTTCTGCACGAGAATCATTGATCATCGAGAACAGTTTATAATTGGACATTTCGTAGAAAAAGATTTAATCTTGCAGTTTTTGTGAAATTTTAGGGTTCACTTATCAAGGCAGATATTTCACTTCAACCTTTTTTCAATCCATATCTCCGGGATTTCATAGCAACTACTATTGCTACAATTTCATCTAATCACAGCATTGTAAATGAAAAGACATTTTTCCTTTCCTTTATGGAGTTATGTTGGTAAAAGTTTCATTTTCATATATCAACCCAAGTAAATAGTATTAATATATTCTGTAATGGCAAGGGAGTAATATGGCTACATTAATACCGTTTGATGAAATAATAAATCTCTCGAAACACAATCTGTGATAAATGCAATTTATTTCGGATAAGTACGCGGCCATTTAAGCGTTCAAACGTAACGTTTAATTCTTATTGAATATATTCAATAAGAATTAAACGTTATTCTGCCCCTCCTTATTTCTCGTTAAACAGCGTTTTAATATGAACACGCTAAATGGTGTTAAAGAATGATGATGGGGTCAGTGCTTAGCAAAATTTCGAGTAACCAGACGATTGATCGTTTGAAAGGAGCGTCTGCTCTATTACTGAAGCATGCACATTTCTTTTGATATACCATGTGGTGAAATCTTCAGTGAGAAAGTTATTTGAGAATAATTATTCATGATTTTAAGACTCTGTGTCGTTGTGCCTAGTCATAGGTCATCTCCAAGTATGCCCTGTTCAGGATTTTGTACACTATTATGAATGGTTTTCATTGAAATCTCTCCAGTGGCGGTACTGAGTTGTACGACGGCTGTGGAGTGGCTAGAGCTTCTCTCTTCATGACAGAGTACAGTGCTGTTCAATGAGCATCGATTGATGATAGAGGAGAATATCGATGGCTGTTATATGGCCTAAACTGTTGGTTGAACCTTTGCGGATTGAGAGTCTGTTCAACTATGAGGTACGCGCAATAATAACACTGTTTTTAGCCCAAAAATGAGCTTGAAATTTATCATTTAATTTTGCAAAGATTATTAGGAAAATATGACGATTGAAGGAAGTATGTACGTATGTTAAATTGGTTTAAAAAATATCTTATCAATATAAACTTTTTATTCAGAGAGTATCATCATTGAAAAATTCAATGATTCTATTCTTTACGGAAAAAAATATTTGTGGAAAAGTATGCTCTTCCTTAATACAAATTGGCATGTGAAGGAGTTGATCTTGAATTTACTTTGAGCGATATAATCCTTCTTCAATGATACAGCATTTTCGGTCCCAACGAAGTGTAGGATTAAGTCTCTTCCTCGTGTTTAGTTGAATTAGCTCATCTCTTCTCCAAGAAACTCTGCCACCATGACGCGTGTGTCTCAAACCAACTCTTAGATCTAAGGCTCTCTTTTTCTAGGCAGGCCTTCTGAGCGTGGCAGTTAGTCTGTGCCTCTACTTTCAAAATGGCTCCCGGTCTCTGGCTGCATCTTCTGCTCCCCTTTCCATGCCATACAGTCACTCCCCTCTAATCATATTTGATTTCTTTAAAACACTCCTCATCCATTTCCCAGTTTCTACCGCCTGTCATTTGCCTGACTCGGGCCTTCACGCACACGATTGAAGTTCATTTTCTTGTTACCACTATCGCTGTCTTCGAATGGCTTGAAATCATTATGTCTAGTTCCTCTTGGAGTAAGTTTAATTTTAGATTTTATTCCTTCAGCTTCAGCGATGAAACACAAGATACAACGAGTCACGCACCGCGATAAAATTTCACAGTGGTCCTTTTCAGGCTTTTATTCCTTTTGTCTATAATTCGATAGGTGTTACGTCTGCTAACATATCTTTCCTAATTATTTCTTTGTTGGATACAGTGCTTTTTTATAAATCCAGTAATTTTCTATGATAACAAAATTGAAATATTTTTATGCATAGTTTGTTCACAACATTTTATAATGAGTTTAAGTTAATATGGATAGATATAAATAGATCATAGATGTAAATAAATATCTCTCACAAAGGCACTTTCTGCATGCCTCAAAATATTTTTGGCTTCTACATTATCAAATTCAATTTGGAGATAAAAAATCATTGTTGTTTTAGCAAATATTGCAATTCAAGATTTTCATGATAACCCTCTTATCCTCAATATTTCATTTCTCTTATACCTACCTCCCATTTTAGCGTCGTCCTATTGGTACATAAAAAGTCTGCACAAATTTGACTCATATTTCCACGCGTATTACAAGCTTACCGGGTGCTTGTGCGCATAAAGAAATTTTTTTCCAACTCCATTCTTATTGTGACGTGGCCATGATTGGAAAATGCAATAAAGTTCAGTGCATTGCGGACCGTCTCTTAATTTTTAGCAGAAGAAATGTAATTTACGGGGACATGGGGAACTGTAAATGTATTTCGGTCGCCAAATTTTGACATCGTAGAAGATCTCCCGATTCAGGGATAAGGGAACAACTTGTTCCGGAGTCATGTTCCCTAACGACATACATGCAACTCTGAAACCACACCCGTCAGGGAAGCATTAAAAAAATTAACCAGGAAAAAAAATCTCGGCCGCCGGACTACCTCCTACCATGTCCCACCCCCGGCATCCTTCCTACACCCTTCACATCTCCCGGGACACTTTGACTCCATTTATTCTCCACTCCTTTTACCATCACTCCTACTCCTCTCTCGCACATCCACCTCCATCCATCTCCACTCCCCCCCGCAGCCCTTGCCTCTCCCTCACTTCCTCCCCCCGTCCACGCCGCCTTCCTCGTACACGTTTGCTGCTTGCCTCGGGGTGCGGATTCCAGCCGCCAAGGGGTTTCAGCGCATGGGGAAAGAAAAAAGCGACGCACCGCGTAATGGACGCGTAACCGCATTAAGCCCGCTTCCACGCCTGGAAATCACGTTGCTCTCGGATTTCCCTCCCGCCTCCCCTTCGCCCTCTCGACCAATCCCCCCACCCCCCTTCCCTTGTCTCCCGCTCGCCTTTCTCCACCGTCCCCCGCCATCCATTCCCTCCCTTCCACCCCCCGACCCAACTCTTGCTCAGTTACCACGAGCGCTTCCCCCCTCCCGTCCCCACGCCACCGACCCCCCAGTCTCTTATCGCGCCTCACCCTCATGATGCTGCCCGCTCTCCCCCTCCACCCCCGCCCGCCTCACGCTGCTATGCTCGCTTCCCTGGGAGCGTTCCATACCTTCCGAACCCCTCCCAGAATTCCTTTCCTTCCCTCCCTCTCCTCCCTCCCCCCTTTGCTCCTTTTCCCTCAATCCCCGTCACATTCTCTCTCACCCTCCGCACTCATTCCCCCCCTCCTATGACTTTTATTCTTCTTATGAGTTTTACACCTTTACTCGCTTCCCAACCCTCCGCTTTTTTTCCCTTCCCCCGTTTTTTCTCATTCGAAACACCTTTCTGAAGACATTTACGTGATGTTAGCCTGATCCATTACCATACAAGTTCCCTTTTTTCCTCCCGGTAGCGCCACCAATTGCGATACGTTGGAGACGCCATTACTCCGTCGTGCTTTCTGGAATGACTTAGGCTTCAAAATGCTGTGTTATTACGTGATTTGTATGAATATGCACACTGCACAAGCATTCTCTAGAATTCTTTGGTAAAATGTTAGAGATACACTATTGCGTGACCGAAAGGTTATATGAGGATATTTATTCGGCATAAATGTCAGAGTAATTGAACCTAAGGTTGTTTTAATAGATGAGATTCGAACACGACTCGTGCTCAGGGTTTAGCAGTGTAAAATTAGGATCAGGATTAATGAGATTTCGCTATGGAGGTTTCTACGATGGTCGGGAAACACACGTCTTCAGATATTGAGCTTCAGATATCTCCGGCTTGCTTTACACACCGGTGCAGCTCTCATTAGTAACACCACATTAAATGAGTATAGTGACTGTTGCTTTTGGAGAATGTAATTCCATTAATATATATTAGGTAACAATACTGTGTAGGGGCTCAAAATTGTATAGCTCTTACGTCAGTTTACTCTGCAGGATGTTCTATTTAAATTAAGTAAATTCTTTGTAACAATTTCACTTTCTCGTATTCAAAATTTTACACACACTATTTCGTTCAAAAACAAAACTAGCGAACCCATATTTTGTGTTTTCGCCAAATATGCTAGATGATAGATGGTACACCTTATGGAACTAGTTAATATTTCATATTTTTCACAAGTCATTTTAGGAGAAACGAAAGTACCTGTACGCTCATTATTTACGAGAGATTTCCTTGCAACAATGGTGAGTAATGAAATGGAGGAACCTCCACTCCTTCAACGAATGGTCATCTCAGTTTCCCCAAGTCTGTGTTTAATTCCCTCCCTACTTTCCTCCGCCTCCGTCCAAAATATCCTTCCGTACAACCTTCCTAGCATTACGCTCTCTCTGCCTCTCTCTCTCACTCAAATTTATGCCCATTTCGTCTTTTATGAGTTCTGGGCGAATCCCTTTGCTCCCCCTAAACCCCCAAGCGGCCCCCTCCTTCCGCGTACGAGAGGGAGCATTCAGAGAGTCTGCCATCGCACGGCGACCGGAGTGACTCCTCTAATTATCATCAACGTGTGCTCTCCGCCATTACTCCAAAAACTGATCCGCGTCCCACCTTCTAATAATATTTACTTCACGGTGACGTGGGCCCTCGATGTTTGGTTGACCTTCAGCGAGCGGTGTTCATGGAAAAACAGGTGAATTATCCACCCACTGTGGGCCACCCGGAAACTCACTCTTTTTTATGTCGAGAGTGGCTGCAATCGTTGCTGAGGCACGGCGATACTTTCAATATCATTAGGGGCGACGTGAAAGCCAGCGAGTCGGAGCGTTAGTCCGCTCTTTGGAGGGCGGGGAAGGGGATTGCGGGGTGGACCAGGGGGAAGGGGGGTCTTACGGGGCGGGTGAGAGTGCACGCAGAGGTTGATGAGGTTGGTGAGGAGAGAGGTGGCGGGAGGGTGGCAGTGGCTTTGGTAGGATTCGCCGTGTGTGGACCGGGTTCGGGAGGGTTAGCGCAGCGGGGCAGTCGCGGGTGATGTTATGCCTACCTCTCCCACTCTCTCTCTCTCTTTCCCGGCCATTCCCACCCACCCCCTTCTATTTTGAAGGGAGGTGAGGGAGGGGGGCGGAGGGCGAGGTGTGCGGGGGAGGACGGTTGGTTGATGAGTGGAAAGTGGACTCTCCCCCCGTAATTGCATTTGGCCAGCGTCGCCTCCCCCACCCTCCCTCGTCGTCCCTCTAACTCCCCAGCGCCGCTTCTCTCAATCATCTTTTACGAACGCCATTTCCCTCTCCGCCTCCCCCTCTCCTCTTCCTCACTCTCTCTCTCTTCCTCCACCCACACCTCTCCCTCTCTTCCCTCCTCTCTCCGCCCGTGCATTCGTCCCATTCCGTCGGTCACCTTCGCGTCCCGCTTCCCCCGGCCCTTCTTTTTCTCTCATCCGACCGTTAACACCCGCTAAATGCAGATGGTTAGCGCTGGATGAAATTCGCGAAACTATAACTCATCGCCGCCTTTTCACGAGCTTTAGACAAGTCGTAACAAATTATGCGCATAATTTTTGGCGTGCTCGGATGCCTTGCAACCGTGAGTTAGTAACGCGAGTGGCATAAATAAAAACGACCTCCCGCGGCGGATCGCGTCTACGTGCGAAATATGGAAAAAAAACTAGGGTATAACCGTTACTTGAGGGAGGATTCAATGTAACCATTATAATTTGAGTAAAATATGAGGAGAGTAATGGGAAAAGCGATAAAACTAGGCTTTAGAATTAGAAATGGTTGAACACCTTTTGTCGCCCGAAATTGATGTTGACTTCTCGATAGCGAGATAGCGGATAAATGCACAACAGCATTCTTTAAAATTTGAAAATTTTACTGTCACTAATAGAGGATTAGCTTTGATTTTGCCCGTGTTAATTTGTTCATTAAAATTTTTAGACGCACAATCTTTCTCCATTTAGGGTTTTGGGCTGAATAGATGGCGTAGTAACTACTATCATTCGATAGCAATCGAAGATTTTATTCCAAAATTGATTTATTTTATAGTCATTATTGCAAGAAGTTTAACAAATGAAAATTCAGCACTTACTCTTGTCAGTAGTATTTTGGAAGTATTTCATTCTAATTTAACTTCTAAAAAGAGATGAATTTCTGAAAAATAAAAGCAATAAGCTATGCAGATAATTCGAACATTCAATAATTAAGTTTTAAAAACTTGTGATAGAAGGAAAAGTGCGATGAGGAAAACCTAGAGGTAATGCATTGGGTATAGAATAATGGTAGGTGGAAGGGCTAACATGGCACAAAGGAGTTAGCATTAGGTAAAATGAAAGAAGTGGAAGGCTGAAGATCAATTATTTGGACAACTGAAATTTAAATAAATATTGATGGTGAATTCATTTGAAGAAACTACATTCTCATACTTCAACACGTTCATTAAATACCGACACCATATCTGGCTACTAACTACGTCACCTAATATATACCACAGGTTATTGAATACAGCATGTATAAATAAACTACATTGTTTTTCCTAGCGACATGTGATTTGAAAATGATTTAAAATGTTAATTTTATATTTTCTGCATTTTACTTCAAATTCAATTACAATATGCTTCATTAGTATTCTTCAAACATTAAAATTAGGGGTAAAAGCAGGGTAAAATAGTTACCACATTAAATCGATTTACCATATTTTCCTTCACTGCGGCTAATCAATCATCTGATTAAAGCGATTTGTCGTTAAAAAACTTCGTTAAATGAATTTAAGAATATAAACAACATAATCATTTTTTCCCTAAAGAGGAATTATACTAAATAAAACGCATGGCCATCATCACTTTTCGAGGCTCACAAATATCACTTGTAACACATTAATACTCTGTTAGGAGCAAATTTTTGTTTGTTTTGTCTTCACCTCCTGATGGCGGCGGGAGTATCCTGGTGCTTTGTGTAAGAGACATTATGAATTAGAGATCAAGATAGTTCGAGTTAATTTTAATGTACTACGTATCAAAATATTTGATGCATAAAGTATGCAGAACTGAGAGTTCGCTCAAAAAAATGTAGTGGAGCCGCCTGAGTCATGTACTTTATCTAACATTCCGTCTAAAACCTAGCTATTGATTTTCTTTTGCTCACTCCTCGTGCTCTTGTGGGCATGTTAGTATTCGTTTGCACCCGTGAGCACGTCGCTCCTCCCCCCCCCCCCCAACCCGGCTTGATTCGAACTGTAGGATTGCCTCCTCCATACACCCCAACCCCTTCCCCCCTCCTCCCTCCCTCCACCTCACCCCTGGCCCGTTGCCTCGTTGTTTGACTTTCATAATTTTTACCCATGCATGTATTTTTCTTCCTTTTATCTCTGTTATTCTTTCCACAATTTTAGCAGCCTGAAAATGAATTTTCATGTGATGGAGATGGAAAATTGGAAGCTTTAGCCGAGTCGTAGTTTTTAAACAGATGCTGATAACTAAAAACTCCAGAGTGATTTCCAGCAAAAAGAAAACACTGTAACATCGTCTCAATCCATATGTTTGGCAGACCTTCCCATCTGATTGTTCTGTATTTCCTCCTGCCCGAATTTCCATCAAAACATATCTACTGAGGAAATTTTGCATATTTTATTCTTTTCTCCAAGTCACTAGTTACTTCTGCAAATGAAAATTTTGCTAGCAATGAACAAAAATACATGAAAATGTTGATCCTCACTTAGCCTTTAACCGTTCGGAATATTAAGTCATGATAAAGTGAATGTCTGAATGTTAGCTAATTTCAGTTCTCATTTTTAATTGGCTGTTTTACGGATAATTAATCGTTCCATCAAATAATGCGGTTAGAGCAGGTAATTTAACGCGAGGTCTTAAGATAAAATGTTACTATATTTCTAGAATTGTACAAAGGTTGCAGAAAACTCAATCGCTATACCGAATAACGTGCTGTTGGCATCGATTCTTAAATCGGCATATTTATAGTAATAATAAAAATATGCCGATTTAAACTTTAATATAATATATTAAAGTTAACAGACTCCATTTAAGTCATTGAAAACTAATCATCTCTTTTGACAGCTTACTAACCCAGCGCGTATCCAGTGCGAAGTGGATCCCTCAATTTTTTAAGCTTGCCAGCTTCAAACCAATAACCAATCTAATTTCGTACCGTGGATTTCCTTCCACTTTATCAGCTTCACCAAAGAACGTCTTCGTTTCTATAGCTTAATCCTATAATACATGAATTCAATGTTAAGCCATTCGTAATTGTCGAATAAAGCACTTATATTCCAATCATTAAAAAAAGCCTTGACTACTATTCCCAGTTTTTGTCGTTAAATAAAAAGCAAAAATTCACCTTTCCATCAATCAACCTTATTGCGTCCCTAAACCCATTTATTTTCTAAGATATTAATTATATTTCCCCTATTCTGCGTAATTTTTCATCGATTTTCCTGCAAATTCCCTCTTTCTCACCTATCACCACAATTACTCTCCATTCCCGATTGCAATATAAGTAACTGCATGGAAAGAAGCATTCATGCATGTCAAAATCATGAATTTCTACTAGAGGCTGATTTATTAGAATTACTTAACTGCATAAGAATTAAGACTCGTAGACTTGGCAATAACTAGTGAGAGATCTCCCTTAGATGTATATTAGTTTAAGAATGCTATCATGAGCATGCATTATCATAGAATGTAATAATCTATTCTTATTGTGATCATTTCTGATATTTAAATCTACTGATTTCACCGCTTATCATTCCCATGGGCGTGTGTATTGCCTCAGGTGTACGAGTCAATAAGAGCAAATGGAGAATTGGAAAAAATTGTGCGAGGGTTGCATTAAAAACAGGGATATTTATACCTGTATTACTGATATCGCGTACTATTCGCAAGGGAAAATGTCCTGACTGTATTATCTACGGCATCTTATTGTATTTTTGTATTAGTGATCCGATAGGTCAATCAGATCCTTTATGAATAACAAAATATCTTAAGGTATAATCCCACTCACCATCATTTTTTTAGTGCAGTCTCACCCTCATTGCTGATAGCTTCAGGTAATCTTTCCTTTAATGATCCATAGCAGCAATGAAAAGACATTTCTAGTGGATTACCTATTTTTATGCAACGTCTTCTCTATGTCATGAATGAAACTTAACTCGCACAAATTCCATCTACTGGAATCAAATTCTACGAAATGTCTATAGTTTACCTTTACCTTTACGAAATTATACCAGAGTTTTCAATCACTCGCGTGTGAAAATCACTTTTAAATTTTATCTTCAACTTTATTAGCCCATACGGGACCCCATAATATAATTTTAGAAGAGGTTGTGCCATTATTTTTAATCGTGGAAACTTCTTAAAATATATAACTCTGCGTTGTTAACCACATAAGCTTGGAATTGATATTTTCCCAAGACCTAAAACGACAGAGCTATCTCTTAAATTCACTCTTATTTGCAATTCCCAACACCATTTCAGAACTTCTCTAAATAATTCAGCTTTAAAAGAAGGTCTTATTCGCTAGAAAAAGTTTTTAAAAGAGGAAACGTTTTCAAATTTTAAGGTTAAGTATATAATTCAATGTTAACTTGTATATGTGATTGTTATTTTAAAAAGTCAAAGCAAAAATATTGACCTTTTTACTTCGCATGGTAAATATATATAAAAATTTAAACTACGGAATGTTTAATATCAGTATTCAGAATAGAGCCAGTAGTGTAAAATGTTTTGCTGAATGAACTTGGCATTTTTTCACAGACATTTTAGACATTTCAACCAGTTTCAACGTATAGGCCACATCATAAGGTGTGGATAGATCCTCTATCTTCCATCATCATCAGGTATTTTCGTCTTTGCATTGAAACCGGTAGTAGTTATTAAAACGTTTTGAAAGAATGCAAAATTTACTTATTCAGTGATCGTGGATCTTCACAAAGTAGAGCCTTACACCATCGAATTTAATATTTCAATTTGCTACATTTTATCCCTTACAATTGTCTGTTTTAGGTACCCACCTATCCTTCCCTTCTTCAATTTATAAATGACGCTTTCCAATTGTCTTTTTAGTTCTTCATCTCCCCCTTATATTTCTACATTTTATTATACAGCACAACTGAGATATTAAACGTTGGCTTGGTTTCCTCTAATTAAACCTACATTATGAAACCAACGCTTCAGCCGAATCGTATAAACCTGAGTCAAATCTCCTGGTCATGACACCCCAACACGCGTGAGGGGATAGCTTTGCTATGGAATTTTGGTACAATTAGCTCCGTGTGAAATGGTTGACATGCTTTAGGGTACAAACAGGAAGGGATGGCAATTAAAGGTGGCAGGGGAGGGATGGGGATGGAACGGGAAAGAGGGAGAGGTGAGAAAGAGGGAGTATTGGTAGGGTGGACAAGAGATCACTAGAAAAGAGGGGTATCGCCTCCTCTGTCCGTGCTGATATTATTCTCAGCAATCCCATCTTCCTCTCTTCACTCGATTCTGAGCATATATCTCCCCCCTCTCTCATTCCTTGTTCATCTTCCATTCCATCTCTCTCCCTTTCTCTGTCAGGAGAGAGGCCACAAAATACACACTCTGTGTCTCGTTTGATGTACCTCTGCCATTGATTTTGCTTCACGAGCACGGTTGCCAGCCCTCTGTTCAATGTGTACAAATTGAGAGTTTTTAAATACATCAAAAGATCGAAACCTCTATACAGGATGACTTGTTTCATGGGCTCAATATTACCAAAAACAAAAACTTACAAAATACTCAAATCAAGCGCTCAGAATATCTGAATAGTAATTGACGAAAATGTTCACCGTTCCATGAATTTGAGTTATTTAACACCCCTAAAAATCTCCGAGGGCACTTGCGCAACAGTATACGGAGATAGGTTTATATTTCTCTGCATTCAGAAGCCTGTTCACAATAGTGTTAAAACGCATTCTATGCATAAAAGAATGCAAATGCTGTCGCAGGGAGTCCACAGAAACGTCCCTCCATGCGCAAACAATTAAATAATCCATAATCCTTACACATGTGAATCCGCTTACGAACACCCACCTGGCTTAAACATGTTTTAGGGTAGGTAGGAAACCATGGCCGTTCTTATACGGAATATTTACGCTCATGTCATGTCATTTACGCCTCAAGTGCCCTCAGTGACTTCCCGAGATTCTGTGCCCCCCACGGAAGTGTATCTGCTCACCTTGCGTTTGGATATTGAGACCCATTTTCAGTCCCCGGATAGCAGTTCTGTCACCATTCTCCCTGCCACTCCCCCCGTTCCCCAATTTCCACTTCTCGGCTTCGTTTGTTCGTTCCTCCTCCCCCAACCAATGCTTTCACCTGCCCCCTTTTTTCGCTTCCACCCTCTCACTCCTCCACTCTCCCTGCTCCGAGTTTGCCCCTCCCACCCGGACCCGCGATTCCTCCCGCTCCGCCACCCCGCAGCCCCGCAGCGCACCGCCGTCGCCGCAGCTTGACTGATGGCCTGCCTCCGTGCGCCCTCGCCGCCTATTGATATTCGCCAATTAGGTTTTAGATGAGCTCGCTCCCTCTCTTCTTTCTTCCTCATCCCCGTCCCGTGCAACTCACCCCTGCCCCTCTCCTTGCCCTGCCCGGTTTCCCCATTCCCCTTTCCGTCATCTCCCCTCTCGCTTCTCGCACTTCCTCCCCCCCTTTTGTACTCCTTCCTCTCCTTGACGTGTTTGCTCGCACCCGCGCGAGATCTCGATGTAGCACCGAGTGGATTGCGCGGTATTTCATCCAGCGATCTGTCTCCTGGCGCAATTCAGCGTTTTCTCTTATTCTTCTCCATTGTGACGCCAGTTGACGCTAGTGCCGTTATTTATCATTCCGGGCGAACTTAGGAATCAATGGGAGAGTGCAGTGATAGAACTCAACGCGTAGCTAGTAGCATCTAGGTAGAGGGAATTTTCTCATAAAAATGGAAGTCTACTAAAATCAGGTATTCGACCTAACACATAGAGGTCACAGAGGGTCAATTCGGGACAAGTGTAACATTATTTTTCTAAACGAATTGTAAAAACATTACTTGTTGTATGAATTGATTTATATAGTTGGTACTCCATTTTTTTATTTCAAAGATTACAGAGTGAGTGACACCGGAACAGTGGAGGGATAAAATAGACAAATTGTTTAAAATATGAATTCTCCTGAATCTTCGGTGCCCGTGATAGCATTTGATATATTTACGTGTGAAAGACTTAGAAACCCACATTTTATGTATTTATGGTGCTTTGTATTTTGAACTATGACAGGCACTTTGATTTTTCTTATCGAGGTCGGTTTTTTAACTTAATTCTTAATATACATGTGTTAACATCAGACCAAGTTCAGAGCATTAGTCACCCGTACTTTATATTATTCATGTAGATATACCATTTGTCACTTTAATATCAGGAAAATTATTAACATTTCATTTATCAGATCAAATATCCAGATTTTTTAAATGTTTAACCCGTTTTTAAGACATAATATGTGTAATCTATACAATTTAATAAATGAAAAATTGCATATATGAGCTGTATAGTCGTATACCTGTGTTTTTACGGCAATAAATTTCTGTAGAACATTCGTAACACGCCGATTTGGGCATTTGCAGTATTTTATGAATACGATAAGTAAAGAAAGAAATATGTAATGAGAAATTTGCCCATGGCTGAATATATTAAAAAAATATTTTATTACAAAATCAGTAAATGGATAGCTCCATTATAAGGTATTTAAGGTCGAAATCCATACCACAGTTATCAAGCCGAAGGTTGGTTTGATAGGCAAGAATACGGTTCACCTAATTCTAAGTCCAAGGGCATTTAAGCTCAAGCATCAGGGTTGAGGGGACAGTCTCTTTCCATGTGCCGACTATAGTTTCTCAGAAAGGTCTGGTAGCCGAAAAATCACACTGCTTGAGTAAAGCTGACGGTGCGCAGAGGCGTCCCAAGGAATCAAACCCAGGCCCTTCGGTTATTAGACCAATACTCTACCTACCACCATGTTCTATTTTAAGGTAAATAAGATGTAAATATAAAGGCAGAAGTTGATATTTTATGTAGCACTAATATGTTTCCCTTAAAGTAATGTATAACCGCATAAATGTTAAATGGGACATTTTTTTACTTCGTTTAGCCTTAGATTCAGATTTCTGTCATTGAATTCAATTTGAAAATTGTACTTTATTATATTTTCCTATCAAAAGTTAAATATTGCATTTTTTAAATCTAAAAAAAATATTCGTGAATTTTATCTGCTAACTTATATTTCTTTCTATGAAGATACGTAAACCTTTCTTTGTTTTCCATTCGCTGTAGCATATTGTGCTGGTAGTTACTTCACGTCTGAATACGTGTAGCTGCCCGAGTAAGAGAACTGAAACTAGCCTTAACCATTATATGGCCAACCCCCCAACGACCTATTGTAACGACAAAAGTCCCCAAACAATGGCGGAGGAATCTAAATACATAAATTGAAAGATATGCCTAGAAAGTTTTCCTGGAGCCCTTAAACAAATGCATCTACCATTGTTTTACAACAGGCGACCAAAGTTTTCCCCACCATTGAGGCGGGAAAAAAATAGTTGAGAGGCATGCTACTTCTCTCCCTCATGCAAAAGTATCACCTCACACCTCTCGTATCAGCAGTCGAATGCGATCCGGGCAATACATTTTCACGTTTATGCGTCGAATGGAGGAAAAGACACGCTCCTCAAACTCACTCACCTACGAGGAAAACTTCCTTGGCGCTGCCCCTTGAGCCCCCTCTCCCCGCACACACTCCCTCACCCTCTGGTCCCTCTTTCCACCCACCCCACCACCACCTCGCTCCACGAGACAATAGGAAACTCCATCTCCCCCGCTTCAGCGACGGCGGAGCACCTCGGTATGATTTACGCGTCGGACTGAGCGACCCCGTCCCGTCGGCGGCGGCGGCGGCACCAGGAGGCACCGGACTTGGGGAGAAATATCATTGAGGAGGGGTGCGCACGCGGAAGTAGGGAGGAGTGCTCGTGGAGTTGGGTTGCTCTTCCCTGATTTCCCCGAGGGTCAAACAAGAGCGACGAGGCGGAGTACGGAAAGGAGGAAGAGTGGAGGGGGGGGAAGAAAGGGCTGTTGTAGGCTGGCCATGGGACAGAGGGACAAGTAGATAAGTGACCCTCCATTTTCGGGTAAATTGGAGGCCCAAATCATTAAGCGTGAGGATTAATTGCTCGTACATTGGCATATATTATGCTCCAAGCTAATGCTAATTACGCACTAAAAACTTCTAACGCTGCTCTCTCGTGCAGGCATCGTAAGATACATTGTGGAATCAAATCACTTCACTTCTCCGATGGGAGAGCACTTTGACGCGTTCGGGAGCAGATAATTACCCTGCCGTATTTGTAGCACTCGAGTTTCGTCCTGTCGAAAGAAAGCGAATGAACTCTGATTCTACGTCAATTATCTCATTTGCGAAAAAATATTAAATGGCATAACTCTATTTATCGTTGTATAATCACCACAGGGTGTAACGTGTGGTATTTGCAATATGAAAAATCGCTTTGTTATGCAAAATGGTTTTTAATTAATTTTAGCATAGTACCCTCCTTAAACGTGCAAAATGGTAAATTTACGAGGCATATTTGAAAGGGAGGTACCGTTTGTTTATTAAAAAATAGATTCATTAAAAAGTTTTTTATTGAGGGTTTTAGTATCCTACAAATTTACTTTACCTTTCTTCATAATCGCTTCGCATTAAGTTTACTTCTAATCACTTTTTTTAACGCTGCACCAGCTTTTAGTCGCCGAATGAGGATTGAACCAGTGGACAAAGGTCGTCTTGAGTCCGTCGTCGTCTTCAAATCGCGGTCCACGAAGCCACTGTTTCAAGTGCAAGAAGAGGAAATACTCGATAGGTGTAAGGTCGAGACTGTAAGTGGGTGATCAAAAAGTTCTTAAGTAAATTCTTAAATCTTCTCCTTGGTTAAGGCAGCGGTGTGAGGTCGCGTTTTGTCGTTCAGGAGGACTATTCCGGACGAAGTTTCCGGAGCTGTCGATTTTAAATCGCACGTTTAAGTGTGATGAGCGATTTTCAGTACAATGCAGTGGTATTTGCTGTCCCACGATCCAGGAAATCAAGCAAAAGAACGCAATTTTCGTCCAAGAAAACGTTAGACATCATTTTTCGATTCGACTAAGGAGATCGTTAGAATTATTTTCGATTTTGGTGAAGTTAAATGGCGTCAATACACTTACTGTTGTTTTGTTTCTGCATTTGGTGAAGGATATCCATCTCTCATCGTCTGTAACAACGTGGGAAAACAAGTAATCTCCTATCTTGTCAATAGCGGTCTAAAAACGCTCGTCTAATCAACATGCTTTGATTTTTATGTTGGTCGGTTTGAATTTCCGATACCTATCTTATATAAAATTTATTATATCTTAGCTTTTCCGCAATATTCGTGTAAACAGTGGTGCTCCCAGCAAGGGTAAATTTATCAGCGAGAGCAGTAATCGTTAGTCGTCGATCAGATCGCAGTTCTTGGCCCACTTGTTGAACGACCTCATCGGTCTGGACACTGACCCTGCCACTCCGCTCTTCATCATGCATCATTATTGAAGTATCGACACCATTGTGTAATATTTCTTCAACCATTACTCTGCGTACATAATCTAGGCACAACTCCCGATAAAGTTGAGAACCCTATTGTTCACGAAAATCGAATCACAGCACAAGTTCCGCAACTGGCGGAAGCACTGTTTTCGCGGACTTTGTTATCTGCATTCGCTGACAGAAAAATGCATAACTAAAATGACTAACTAAGCAAACCATTAAATTTAGTGTTTCTGGAAACAATTGATTAAAGAAAGAGCATGCGTACAAATTTGTTCTGACCCACCAGTATCAAAAAATAAGAAAATGGCTATTCCTTTTCGATTATGGCTCTTCGTTATCTAGCAGCTGCTTTCAAATCGATCATTGGCTTTAATCGGTGAGAGTAAAGAGTCCCTGGTGCAGCCTATTTCGAAGGCGAGTGGATTCACACATTGTCCCTTCACTCCCTCCAGCATCTCTTTTCCATCCCTACCCCAAATTTGCTTGTTTGACGTCCTATCCTTCATCACAGTCTTCAGTATTCATCGCTATCAAAATACTATGCATTTATCTTTCCTCTCTTGTGGATGAAGGCTTCTCGGGTTTCGCACCAGGTCAGGTTGGGTAGCACCAACGTTTCGACAGCTAACTCCGCCATCGTCTTCAGGGTGAAGTGACATTGCCGGGATTGTGCCCAGTATTTATGTTTGGCGTGGAGTCCGCTGTCTCGTGATTGGTCGAGACGCTTGTTCTCTCGATTCCGTGATTCCGCGATCTTTTTGAGTACGGGTTTCCATGCGTTACTAATCTGGAATCCGTTGTCTCGATTTACCAGGTTCTTGTTCAATCTTATGTGGACTCCTTCTTTGACAGTCCGGTCCCAGTATCCATTGGCCTGACCAAGGACCTTTGTCTTGGAGGATTGTACTCTATGTTCCTTTTCGATGCAATGTTCTGCCACCGCCGATTTCTCGGGGTAGCACAGTCGGATACATCTCTCGTGTTCGATGAGTCGCTTTTCCACTGTTCTCCCGGTTTCCTCAATGTATGATTTCCCACACTCGCAGGGGATTTCGAAAACTCCAGCTCTTTTTAGATTCCGGTCGTCCTTCACGGTGGATAAGAAGGGTTTCAACTTGCTCTGAGGTTTATGTATTGTCTCCACCTTATGTTTCTTAAGGATCCTGCCAATCTTATTCGATATGGTGGACCCATATCAAGACATTTTCAAGTTACATGAGCTGTACCAACTGTTCTAGTTATGACATTTACAATGTAATCTGGAATATAACTTCTGGTATCTCTAGATACAAGCACTTTTAACGAGAAAACATCCAATGGTAAGGGAGTACGGTAAAAAATATTAAGCCAAGAGTTAGAAGCTAAATAAATATGTACTGCATAATTTGGCATATAAGTGTGTAAACCTACAGGTGGTTTAGGTTTTTGCTGTTACAAAAGCTCTCTTGCGTCTCAGTGCCTTTACCGGTCAGGTAAATCATGACCCTTTACAAGCGACTTTCCCAACCATTTTAACTGTTACAGTGGATTTGCGAAAATTTTAACGTCGCAATGAATTGAATATTGATGCCGGTAGCGACCGCTGGTATAGTCATATAATTTACTTGGGATGAATGCACTAATTCAACTGAATTCAAAATCCATCATGATTAAGAATTATGATTCCATTTTCATAATTGTTATGACATTCATATCTTCGGTTGAATGAATGCATTAGACCATGGCACTGCAATGATATTAATTCCTTCAGTTTTTGAAGGTATATTCGGAAAACTTGTATGTATTTGGCAACCGTTCATGACATTACTCACAAAGTCTCCCAATTAAGTTTATTTTTTCATCTTATCTCAGAGCAAGTATTGTCTTTTGGTTCAACCAACATTTCTCAAGATAATTATCATCTTCGATCCTTTAGTATCACTATTAAGACTGGATTTCACTACGAACAAAACGAATGGAGGAAAATATTGATAGAAGAAAATTAAAATATTCTCATCTAACTTTATTTAAATGTTGTCAACTGCAAGGTATTTTTCACGTTAAATAAAGGGTATTTAATATTTCACCACGAAAAAACCGTTTTGGTATATAATTATGAATACATAAAATAGTTGTACAAATTTCACATTATTTATCAAACTCAATGAAAAATTTAAGTGAGATAAATATGTTGGTAATCGCTTTGAAGGTGACTTTGACTTATTGAAAAGTGGCATTTTCTACATCCAGAAAATATCACCCAAATGATATATATATATATATATATATATATATATATATATATATATATATATATATATATTAACATTTAATAAGCGTTCACACTTGTCATGCACTTAAGCAATAGACCCTTAGAAGTACAGTTCTCATCAAGAGTATCAAAATAACTCATGTACCATTTGTAATTGAGGGGACCTTCGCGAAAGGAGAACGCCTTACAGTGAAATTATTCTAACTTTATTCAATAGATTCCCGATTCATTTCATCGAGTACACGGGCATTAAAACCAAGCTTTCCGATCGATGCATCAATAACAATCAACGTCACTTAAGCTAAAAGGAACATGCGTCTTCCTCCCCCATCTTTTCGGAATATCCTCTCAGAATTCTTCGCAGAGCCCTTTATCATCACCCTTTTTCGTTCAACTCACCATTTTCTCACCACCACCCGCCACGGCCCCAGCTATCTTTCTCCCTCTCCTTTTCCCTCCGTTCTTGGCGCCGTTGCCAAGAGACACGGTCGGAAGGGGATGAAAGCATGTTTGCTCGTCTCTTTCCTCCGCGGCCGCTGCTTCGCCCGGCGGCGGCAGCGCAACAGCTCCACCCCCTGTTGCTTCTTCGCCTTGCCTCCTTCTCCCTTTCTTTTCCCTCTCCCCGTCTTTCTCTTCCTTCTCCCCGTCTTCCCTCCTCCGTGAGCACCACCCTCCGTTCCCAACTCTCTCCTGCCTCTCTCCCTCTATCACGTTGCCCCCCGTCCTCAAACCTTCCCGCCGTTGTCCCCCTTTCCCGCCTCCCAAACCCAAAGTCTCCCGTCTCCCGGCCTCCAAAGACAACGCTCTGTTGCGTCACGGGCCTGGCGCTCGTCCAGGGGTGAGGGCAGGGCTCCCTATTCCTCCTCTTCCCCTTTTCGCCAGCCAGTCGCTCCCTCTTATCCCTCCAGAGGGTGGCTGCGGATGGGTTTGGGTGGGGATGGGGGTGGGCTGGGGGACTGGGGAGATTCCCTTTCCTGGCGCTTCGCCCTCGCCCACTCGAGAAGGCGCTCGCTCTGAAAGCTATGGAGGGGAGGATGAGGAGGATGACGGGGATGTTTGGAGGAGGTCGGTGAGAGCGTGTGTGGGAAGGGAGGCACGAACGAGCTCTCTGACTTATTATCGGACGAATGGCGTTATGGGATTTGTCACACACGTGGTAATTGTCCCTGTAATCGCATAAGGATTTCGTTCCCCAGAGGTTTGCTTCCCGATGATTCACGGCTCGCTGCGATCGAAGTCTCCCTGAAATTGGGACAAAGTACAGCCAGTAACGGGAAAAAAGTTTTTTTATCGGGATATTTGAGGGTAGGAGAGAAGCTTACTGGGTAATAAGAGTTAGAAGGAAATATTCATGCATCGACATTTTTAAATACATTGAAAATTGCCAAGCCTCGACGTCAAACATCGCAATTTCAGAAAAATTATAATTTAGATTCATTTAGATTAATACGCAGTTGGTACGGCAAGATAAATGATACCGGTGAAGTGGGAAAATCCTCCTTTGGTACCAGAGAGGCGCAAAAGCATTCAGCCTAAAAGAATGAAACTCTCTCATAGCTTTTCCGTTCCATCAGTCGTGATATACAAGTACTTGTATACATGTTTGTGCCTCGCATCACATTTTAAAATCTTTATATCGCTGATAACAAACGATGGTCCATTTCGGTAAACCGGTTTTTACAAATAGATCCGATGGATAGTTTCTATCTCTAGAACTAAAAATAAGCATTTTGATCAAAATATAATTATTATTAGTTTGAACTATGAGGTAACCTGAAAATTAAAATTATTATTTGGAAAAAAAACACTGCAATCAGTATGAAGGCTTGTCATGATAGGTAAACAAAATGTTACTTTGGATATAAACTGAAAATACCCACTCGATATACAAAAATATTGGAGTACAAAACATTCGGAGCATAAAAATATATATATATTTCCTCCCTTCTTCTATTTGAAATTTACCAAAATGTTCTGATACCGAGAATAATGAATTTCTTGCAATTTTAACTAGAAGGGTTTGAAAGCATGTACAACAGAAAACAAACACAGATAGCCCAGAAATCTATATAACTATAGAAATCTATAACACACATCGAAACTTGACGAGCACCGATGGCGAAGGATATCATTTCTTGGCCACATTCCACTCAGGATACAACAAATACTCTCTAAAAACCACATCAAGACAGCTTTTTAAAACACACATACTTCAAAAACATAATATGTTCACCAAAAGAAAAAAATGACATAATGCAACAAAGCTGGGTTTATAAACTCAATTGCAACAACATCTATATTGGACAGACAAGGAGGATATTCGACATTAGGATCAAAGAACACCGTTCATGCTTCAGAAAGAAAGACAACATATTCCAATTCGCCAAATACCACTTAGATAAAAATCACAGCAGTAACTTCACAGCAGAAATTCTTCGCACTGAAATGAAAGAACGCAGGTTGAATGCTTTGGAGGAGTTGGAAATTTGGCAATCCCTTCAGTCTGATAGGTTTGAGGTGGTCAATGAAACATTATACCTCTCCCGTTCCTCCCTCCTAAAATTCTTAAAAGACTCCAATATCTTTCCCCACCAACCCCAACCCCACCAAGGCAGTGATGATCATCGACCGTCCCTTAATAAAGGTCAAACCATTGTAAGTAAACAACCCCCCTAATTAAATGTAGAAAGCATTGTATTTGTTCTTCTCACGCCGCTATTTCTAAGAACGGTGGAGTGTTGGACTGTGTTCTTCAATTAATGAATGTAAACTTTCACAAATATTAGCCGATAACCTTCCAATACATAGCCTCCCCCTCCCCTTGACCACCAATAGGTTGCTGCACCTAAACTCAACTTATCCCCTCTCCTCTCCCTTAATCCCCTCTTGGAGCCGAATTATATAAGTTGAAAAAATGTTGATGTATGTTACCTGATGATGATGCGCAGCATTGAAATCATGGTCGTGAAATATTAAATCTTTATTGTGGATGTGTAAAGTTTCTATTTTTACCCTCATAGATGGGTTTGTCCAAAACTATCTCTCCTTAGCAATGACATCTGAATCCTCAGGTAAGTTGAAGGAAATTTGTTTTATTAAATATTGTCAATGTTATTCCATTTGATTCGCTTAATAGAATATTGAAAAACTGACACTATGATTAAATGATTTCATACCGAATTATTATATTATATTTTTATTGCGGTTCGTAATGATGGAGCGTGGGCTGCGCTCAGAACAAACCAAGCCCAAACAGGTCAAAAAGATATTCTACCTTAGTTTCTACCTTACGATATACATGAAGATATCTTATATGAAAATATCTTTCAATTGTATAGATTATGGATTGGGTTTTACAGCGGAAAATGCACACATGGGCAAGACTTCTGATTTTTCCAAGAGGTGTCTTCTTTTGCATGGCGTCCTAAGACATTCCAGCGGCATTTCGTTGATTCTCAGAATATTTTCATCGCAGTGAAAGATTTATACGTAATATCCTCTTTATGATGGAGAAAATTTTTAGGAAAACATTTCAGGTTTAATCAATCAAATTTTTTATTTTTTTATGGGTCTAGAGAGAGGACCCATGTGGCATAGTTGAGATGAGAATTTCTTAGACCTGTGACATATCCCTAAAGGTTGTAATCATTGTTTTGCCTGCTATCTCCTTCCGGGCGGTTACTAGGAAAATAGTTCACGATCAGTATGTTATCCCAGCATGCTGTGCCGTCAATAATTGAAACCCTCATAATTTTGAATATTTTCTGAGCTGATGGTATTATGTGATCCTCCTTTGAGCTATTGGCTATAAAAATGAATAATTGAAAGTTTTTGTCACCATAAGTTTTGTTTTTTGCAGTTTCTAAAGCTAACTGACTCAGCAGGTCAATACTTTAACTCTCGCCGTGTTGCATGAAAATGCTTTATTTCGAAAAGAAAGGTATCGGATAAATTGCACTTTATGAAACTCAGGATATTCATGCATGTAGCTCTTGCCATAAATGCATCTAAAATCGGAATGCCGATTATATTGTGCTTATAGCATTGAAATGATTATCTTATGGCATCCGTTTTAGTTCTGCATTTTAAGCAAACCATTATTCAATGGCTTGTGTAAGACAATCTATTGCTATAAACGGGAAGTTGAATTTAGTTTTTTTAACTGTAGCTTCATGAACGAAAAACGTTGGGCAAGTGCTTCTTACTTATACAATGTAATGTTATTCATACCACAAAAAGGTCCTTTCGTCAGTGGAATTTTAAAAAATCTCCTGGTGCGTTTACCGAATAATTTAACATTAAAACAACCTCAGAATAAGCTACTAAGCTCTTTAGATTCAGAATTTAAGAGTTTCTTAGCATTTGTGTGAAATACTTGAACACATTTTAAACAATTATATTGTAGTCATATTCGCACTTTATTTAGTTGAATTAATGAGTAATTATCTATAACTGCCAAAATTTTGATCAATAATCCCATGCTAATTGATACTGTTATGAGTTGCTGATTATTGGGTTGTTGTAATATGCGTTGTTGAGAAAATATACTTAATTAAAATACTGCACTGGGTGAAAGTTTTACTTTAGTAATAAAAAATGGTGCATTTGAATTTGAGGATAAATATTACTACTTTCTGTCTTAATTTATAGAAGCATATTGCCTATTTATTTACCTCTTTTGCATATTTTGCCGAAGCATAATGGCATAGTTGATGCATACGAATATGAGGCAATATAATCTCTAGTCTGTCACATCCATCCAGTATTACTTACCATTTGAAAACTACTAAAATCAGCTTCTAAGTTCACCTAGGTAGGGGAAGTTGCAGTCATACTTTCGGTTCGACCTTGACCCCGACCTTCAATCGTTTGTCACTCAAGCATAACACATTGGAAGTACAAAATTGGCAAAATTCTTCATTTAAGGTGGAAAACTGTATTCGTTAGCCTCCAGCTTTCATCTCTACACGTAAATCATAAATTGCCCCCTATCCTGAGAAAAATTCGTTGACGCAAAGGAAAATGAGTAACGTATTTTTATGCCCGCTAAATAAGGTTGGGGAACGGATGCCCTTACGGGTATGGGGACTACGTAGAAGTTTTTCCAACCTATTTACTGGCATATTCACCAGTTCTCGATGTCGCAAGCCTAGAGAGTTTTTTGTTAGTCTTGCTGTTTATTCGACAACAAAATGCTTTTTTAAGCGCCCTCAGAACTTTCCAAGCCCTCCCCATCCCAGCGTAACTCCCCATTCTCTCCAGATTGCTTTCCCTTCCGTCATATTACCAGCACCCTTTCCATACATCCTCGCCCTCCCCATCCTCCCTTCGCTCTAATTTCCTTCCTCCCTGCCCTCATCTCCATTTATATCCCCATCGCCCCGTTCCCAAACTCCTCTCAATCCCGGTACTTTTTTCCTTCTCGAAATGTGAGAAGGGAAGTAAAAAGGGAGTGGCAACTCCGCAGGCTAAATCAGAAAACATCCAAAAACGCTGACCTTACCATTAAATTTAAGCGGTAGTGAAATAAACGTAATAATTCCATGCAGGCAAGATGGTTCTTAAGGCTGTGCTAGAAGAGAACTACATTCCTGATTCATGTCAAAGTTTCGGAGTCGATGTATTTCCCTTGTATCTAATACTATGTGCTAGTACTTGAAGTGTAACCAACAGCAACATACAGGCATGCTTTTAAAATGCAAATTTTCCCAACAATTACGTTTATTGAATCCGTTTATGGAATCCAGGTGCTTCGGCTACTTTTCTTTTATGGAAATCAATTGGATTCTTTTACTAGCGTACTAAATTTTTATTACTTTTGGATATGGCTTTGAAAATAGTGTTTGTTTCAAACTCTATAAATTGAATCATTAAAATCAAAGTCAATCCCAAGATTGGCTTGTTGCAGTCGCCCGAGGTTTTCTGTTCCTTTGCACAAACCTTATTATTTTATAGCTCTTCATAGTGAATTCTTATATATTTCGTTTTTCTCAATTCGTCTTTGGTGTTTGTCAGTAATTTTCTCTTATTTTTGTGCATGCATTTGACTTTTGTCTCAAAATGTGTCCAAACAGTTTTCTCCTTCATTCAATGTTTGAAAGGTTGTTTCATTAGTTTCACAATGTATTCATTTTATTTTCACACGGTGCTCTATTCTCTCATTTCATTCGTTACAGTAGTTTTTTGTTATTCCTACCGTTATCTCTCAAACAGTCTTAGGAAAGTGAACATCAAATTTTTCCCGTTAGGCATTAGAATTTGCCGCTGTTAGTCATTTCTTCGAATAGAAAATTTTCTCTGACGCTACCCTCATTCTAAGTTATCCATAGTTTCAACTTTTCCAATCTTCTTACTTTTATTCTTCGCGTTGATTCGACAGTGGACTTATAATTTTGTTTATATTTTTGAAATAAACGTTTTCAATTCTTTCTGGACGAGAATATTTGCATGTGAATCTTTGGATATTGAAGGGCGACTAAATTACGACTTTACCTCTTAAAAGTGTTTGTTGGAAATTTTAACTTATTAATTCATTCAATTCCCTTTAATTTTAATGACATTATTTTATACTTAGGCCTTAACTATGAACCCGAAGAATGGTTTAACTAGAGCTGCCGCAAACTTATTCAGCTTGGTAGATAGTTGAATAATCTACTGACCAAAGGGTCTCGGGTTCAAATAAAGGTATTTCCTTCTAACGTTGCCACCTATGTAAACCTAGATCTTATGAATATCTGAACACCAACACTTCCTGGGAATACTTTTGGTGGCACTTCTACCCTTAAAGCTTGACTTCAATCCCATTTAGTCCCAGTGTTTAATGTCGAATGAGATTTACATTAACCTTCCGCACTGAGTTTTGGTTTGCAGACTGTGTTGATGATACACTATTGAGCGTACATTTCCTTTTGAACTTAGTTCTGCGTTGAAATCACACATCCAAGCTAGATGAGGCCCATTTCTTTACATAAGCCTTGCCAAATCAAAACTTCCAGGAATATTTTTCCTGCAGAATGTCGCAAAACTTTAACTCAGTTTAGTTTAACTAAAGACCACATCCGGATTTGAAACGTTAGCCGAGACGTCAATTGACATATACTTTAGGTGGTAGGCTGCACTTGTGAATGATCTCGCTCAAAAAAAAATTTTTCCGTGGAGTTCTTTTCGTGAAGAAAAATGCAGATTAATATGTACAGCTATATATAGTGGTCTTGCCGTTATGAATTCGTCTACGTGAAGAATTCGGAGCGTAAGGAACTTTGTCTATTTTATCACGTACGGTTTACAAAATTCGCTAAATCAGATTAAACAAAACATACCCATGCGATCATGTGTGCATGTCCCAAAATACTGTCCACGGCAAAAAATATTGGCCGTGAGAGTTATAGGTTGGGAATTCCTTTGCCTCTGTAGGGATTCGAGCACCGAGTGGGGATCCCTCTAAGCCTCCGAAACAAAGGCTTATTCAAAGCTATGCTTGCTTCTACGTTTTCGGCGTGCATTCCCATTCCCACCCCCTCGATCCCTCGCCCAGGACGCCTCCGTCCCCTTCGCCATTCTTCACTCACCGTTCCCACCTCCTCGTCAGCCCACTCCTCACCTGCCTCCTCCCACCCTCCTATGACCCCATCCCTCCCCCTTCTCTCCCATCGTCTCTCCCTTCTCACTCCCCGCGGCGGCCAGGAGCTAGGAAAAATAAAGGAAGACGTCTTTCAACGAGACGCACCTCCCTCACGTTCCTTTCGTTTTCTCGCCAGGACCAAAAGGAAACGGTCTCGTTCATTATTTTATTTTTATTCGCTGCCACCGAAATGAAGATGCTGCCGAATATATGAATTGGAACTAAACGAGAGAGAGAGAGATGAGGAAGGGGAGTGAAGGATGGAGCGGGGGTAGGGAGTCGGGATAGGGTGAGGATGAGTGGGAGGGAGGTGGAGACCAGAGGGGAATACATGGGTGGGATGAGGGAGGGGTTGCAAGAGCAGGGCCCGGGAGGAAGTGGGTGGCGGAGTCGAGGAGAGAGGCCGGGGTAATGGGGGTGGGGGAAGCGGAGGATTGAGAGGAAGTAAGAGTTAGCGACGCCGCAAACTTCGCCATCGATTCTCGCCGTCTCCCCCCCCCCCGTCCCCCACCTCCCCGCCTCACCCCCCCCACGGCCTCCTCCCTACCACCCACCTCTCTCTCGCCTGCCTCCCCATTACTTCCCCCCGCCCTCATTCCCGGCCGCCTCTCACTCGTTGAAACCCCCAATAATTTTTCACCCCACCCTTTTCTTATTTGCCCCCTTCAATCATCCACAGCCTCCCGCTCTCTTCCCTCCCTCCTCCTCCGGCCCTAATACCTATCCCCCGAAGCCCTCCCCACCATCTCCCTCCTCCACCTTGCCGTAGGCCCACGCCCACCCTCCCCCTTCTTCCCTTTTCAGCCACCCTCCGTCGACGCCACCAACCCCTGAGTCACTCTCATTCGGGAAATTTTGAAAATTTTAATGAGCTTGAGAGCTCCGAAATGAAAGCGAAGGGACAGCCAAGTGGGTGTGCGGGGAGTGTGAGGGGGGCGGCGAGACCCTCCTCTACCCCTCAACTTCCCGAGCCTTTCCTTTCCCCCCTCCTCGACCCACCCCCTAAACCCTCCCTCCCCTCCTCCTCAATTCTGCCTCCCGCCCCCGAGGGAGATGCCGGAATGGAATCGAGGAAGGGAAGAAGGGGGTGGGGGAGAAAGTGGGTGGTGGGGGTGAAGTAAGGGATGGGGGTTTTTGAGAATGGATCGTGGAAAGGGGTGAATGCTTCGCTCTCCTCAAACTCTCCCCTAAAGCTACGGAGGAGTTTGGGTGTGGAGGGCTATGCAAGAGGAGCCGGAGGGGAGGGGGGAAGGGGTTGGAGGGAGATATGGGGGTGTTGTTGCACGGAGCGGAAGGTTGACTATGTGAGGACGGAGGGATGGCGACGGGGAATCCTAGGTGGAAGACAAAAATATGAGGAACGCGCCGAGGAAGCCAGGTGAACGCCGGGAGAAGAAAAGTGCGGGAAACTGGGAGTGCGGTGCGGGGGAAGAAGTGAGTGTGAGAGCGGGAAAATGAGAGATTGAGGTGGATTGTGGGTGTGGGGTAGAAGAAGGAGGTGGTAGTTTTGGTGGCAGCCTAGGTGTGCGGTGGGCGAGAGGTGGGGGAGGAGTGTCGTGGGAGCGAAGGCAGAATTGGGGGGGTCGGTCGGGAACGGCGGCGGAATATTTGGAAGGAGTTTGGGCAGAGTTTGTTTGCGTGTTTCAGTCGGATTGCATTCGAGGATAAATGAAGAGGGAGGATTGAATGTGTATGTTAGGAGAGTTTTGTGGGGCTTTTGCGGGGCGGGGAGGGGGAGTGGAAGCGGGGAGAGAGAGGCGGGTTTGCGGGAAGTGAAGGGAGGACGGTGGGGAATTGGGGTGTGGGGAGAGTTGGCATAATTTGAGTGTGTATATTGCGGAAGGATATACTTTGATGGGAAAGGTGAGGTTATAAAGTTAAATTACATTAGCAGAGAGGGATTTTAGGCTGAAAACACAGATCATCACCATTTTAATCGTGTGCCTTGACATATGCTTGTAGAGAATCCCTTTTGGCATTTGCTCACAATTCAAATTGGAAAAACACACTTTATGTTTCGTATGCTTTATTATATTTAATTTTTACATGAAGGGATAAATAGGGATTTATGATGAATTTCGATCTGCCCCTCCAGCGTTTTATGGATCTTTGATTTTTAAAGGTATAAAAACAGTCTTTCGTCATCGTCATGTTTCGATGGTGAAGGAAACAAATACCGTGTTATATTTAATTTCCACATTCATTTACCGCAGTTGCTGTAAGATTGCTCTCTCTCTCTCAAAATTATATTTGCTTGCACATTAAACTTAGTGGGAGGCCAGTTTGTGATAAATATAAGTGTCCAATGCTTAATTTGTATTGATTCATTTCTGTAGGGATTTACTGATGCAAAGTTTAATTCTTCCAGGCCAAAAAGATTTCCCAATTTAGCATTAGTGACGCCTTTTCCTGAAAATAATTTCATGAAAAATAATAGTAGAAAATAGTAATTTTTGTTCAAGTTTGTCCAACAAAGTGGAAATTTCATTTTGCGGCGTACGCTTTACCAACATCGTTTTATTTCTGCACTGTAAATGTTTATTAGCATAAATCGTGAGTGCTTTCCTGTAATGAACATTTATGTGCTGGAAAAATGTTTATTTACGGTCAACAACTTCATATTTGTAGCCTCGAACGTAAACACTTTGAACTCCAATGCAAAGTTGTTGACTCTCCATGAATCATTGTTTTTGTGCGGAATTAATGGTAAATTATCCTTCTCTATCCCTGTTAGAAATAACACCGAATATTGAACTTTACGGAAACATCAGAGCTAAAAAAAAGGCATCAGCTGAAAGTAGTCAGTTAATTCATACTCCTATTCAGAGTACTAGAGCCATGAGTTAATATTTACAGCCACACCGGATACTGTCGAGGCAGAGGATATTTATTTTTATCATTTATTCGGATGGTAAATTAATCTTGTAAAATGCATTTTGCCCCGTATATATTCACCTGTATGCTCGAAATTTACGTTTTAATATTTGCTAAAACATCACTTCAAATGTTGCATGTGCTTAGAAAATACATACACGAGGTTAATGCGGGTTTATAGTTATATCTATTGAATGAAAGTTACCAGCTATCAAGTATTGATTGATATTACACTTAGCATTAAATTATTTAACCTATTGTTGTATCACAGGTATTCATTTATCGAAAACAGTGTTAATAGGATGAATGAAATTTATAATAATATTTTTGAGGATGGAATCGTATTCAAAAAATTTGAATCGTCTGCTCAATTGGTCTCCTATCACTTGGTATGTTACCCATTTCCGCATGGGCCTTCAATTGAGTTTTACCACAATTATAAATGTCGATCTTCTCGAAAAGTAATGTAGAAAGCGGTAAGAACCGAGGAATAGGGGCATATTTACGTGTTGATTTCATTTATATAAATATTTTCAGTACAGTAACTTAAAAATGATCATATTTATTAATACTTTTTAATAAATAGCTGCACGAAGAAAAATGTTAAAATTTACATATTTTCACCACCTTAACTAGGACAAAGTGATCAAACAATGATTTTTGAAACAAAATATTAGAGATTTATTTGCTTGCACTGATTATCTTCTGCGGTCATTTTTTTGTTCGGACACAAAAGAGAGATTAGAAGCAAACGAAACTCGTTTCACAAGTCACTTACTGAGAGCTTTCGGCATTATTTTTTTCCAGCGGCACGGTAAGAAAATAGTACGGCAACGAAACAAAAATTTTCATTTATTTGAAGAGAAAAATGGAAGAAATCCTCGGGGATTCCAAATTATGAGACGATTTTAACGTCCTACTTGCCACCAAAAATCTCCGTCTCTTCCGTAAGGGCGCCATTTCAGAAAGCGACGGTTCAGAGGATTGAACCAATAATTCGGGGCGCAAACGGAGACTAGGAAAAGCAATTCGACTGCTGCGTAATTCAACAGCCTTTTTATACGAAATTACCGAGGCATCTTGGAGAATTTAGTTCCATTTGCAGTGATGATGGACCCCTACACCGGTCCACGCGCACCAAATGAAAGCAGAGCGTGGAATAGTGAATAACAGCCCGTCCGTTAAGGACCAAGGGTCGGATTCGGCTAAGAGGCGAAATTTTCATCTCCTGTTCGACCCTTCGCACAAATAATAGTCGAAGGAATGCAGGTACTGGCGGAACTACGCTTGGTAGTTCGGAAGCGGACTTTTTCCCGCCTAGCTGCCTCCGTGCATTCTCAAAAGAGTGGGCCGGCACCAACGACGCCTGGGGAGGGAGAGAGGCGAGAGGTTTCGAAGGGATTGACGTGAGCGGGAAAGCAAAAAAGGGTGGAGGGGAGCCTTTGGGAATAGGAAGGGGTTGACGGTTGCCAGGCAACTAAAGGCGACGCGCAAAGGGTGGGTGGGGTGGGGAGGTACGAGGGAGGTTGAAGGGATGGTGGGAGGTTGACGGGTGGGCGGACGAGAGGGAATGGTGAGTCGGTGGAAATTAGAAAAAGCCTGCAAATGCTACTTTTTCCGACTTCGAAATTTCGAATTTTTACGCTCTTAAAAATGGCAAAAACGTATTGTACGCGTTTGGATATTCGTTCGTTTGTTTCATTTTTGATTGGAAAGAAGCGTCAGCAACCGCCACACGCTGCTAATCGGACCCAGCGGCTCCGAACACAAAGCGAACGACAACTCTCGCGTGATCCTAGTCGATCCTCTCGCGCTATACTCCGACAGTACCACAGTCGCTCAGGATGCGACTCTCCCCTGAATCTCACCATTCTCTAGGCCAACTAAAATCCTATCTCTCCGATTTCATACCAGATCCCATCCAATATCGCTTCACGCTGCTGGGCCCATTCGGCTTTCCCCTAATTCAATTTCATTTGAGTTGCAAGTAAAGTAATTTTTGACCCTATTTGAAATATGTTTTATGTCAAATTTTATGATTTGTCTTTCGAAAGGAATACTAAAAAGTTTTTCAATCGTGTCTTACTTCACTTAATTTTTTCAGATCAATGGAAAAACGTTTTCTTTTAACTCGTCGTTTAACGATAATCTTTTAAGTTTTCTCGGTATCCGTCACAATACTTGTTTAGCTCAAGGGGAAACATAAGTTTTCATCAGATGCAAAGCCAGGAAGTTTAAATATCACCTGAGACATAGATCCCTTTTGGCCAATTGTTGTGTAATAAAGATAATGGCAGGTTTTGCTAAGAGACTAACGTCCATCCCGTAGTTCAGTTTCATGTGCATAATGTTTCTGTAATACCCAGCAACTTGTGTATATGAAGCTCATAACTTCTGAGGAACGATCTAAACTTCATTAAATACTTTTTTTGTCACTCGTTTTCAGCCCAGGAAAGAAATTTTACGACTCAGTTGCTCAGATTCATATTATTCTTTCGGTCAACAAACGTATTTCGTTGCTTTTGGCTCAAATATGTTTAATTAGTACCCTTCAGTTGTAAACTCTTCCGAGTCAATGTAGAATTTACTCAATATTTTAAATATTCAAATGCCATTTTATTCCAAATAGGAATATCAAAACTTTTGTACCTAAGAAACTAGTCACTATATCTTATGATTGAACAATTTTCCTCTTAAAAATTAGAATATCTGAGACTAGCAGGATTTTATGCGTGATTAAAATTTTAGGATTTCCTCAAAGTTTCTCAAATAAAGAATGTGAGATATACCATTGAATCCAAATAATTAGGTATTTGGTTTATATGGACCCAATCAACCTAGATTTGAAATTTGAAGGCAACTAATCTAAGTAGGCATTGTCGACAAGTGGATTTGGGAAATATTTCCAAGCTAAGTTTGAACGCTGGTTTTGAAGTCCCACCTGTGTAGGAAGGAATTTTAAAATTAAATACGGAGCCTAGATTTATATATATTATATATATATATATATATAATTCTAACTATAAACAAAACTATCAAATCGAATGAAGCACTTATAAGAATGATATGCCTTTCCATGGTGATATACTGACACTATTATCATTTATAACATGATGGTAAAATTCTATATTGGTAATGGAAGAGTAATGAGAGAAATGGTACATCTCAATGTAATAAATGATTTTTAAAGTTGAACCTACCGACCAAATCAATTCAAAAAAATTGTGAAACTAAATTGAAATTATTTTGGAGTGGCATTATCTTTTTGGTTTATATTGATTCGATCTTCTATGTTATATATTTATAGTTTACTATATTTAAATTGAAGCATACATCCTTAAATTTCGGTGACTTCTATTTACGCAGATTCCGTGATTTCAGCCAGGATTCCATGTCATATTTCTATCGCTTTCCGTGTGCCGTCTTATTCGTTTCACCCCCTAAAAATATGAACCCCCTATCCCCCGAAGCGCTTTGTTTCTATTTACTATTTAAGTATGTATCGCTCCCTCCCTCCTTCTCACATCCTTTCCTGTCTAGCCTTCATCTCCCTCCCATTCCATCCCACTTCTCCCTCCCTTCACAACTCTCCCTTCCCAACCCCTCCCTTCACGCTCACCACTCTCCTACAAAGCCACCCCTTCGATCACCCCCTCCCCTCCCCATCACCACCCTCTCCAACCGGTCCCTTCCTCTCCTGACGACACCCTTTTGTTACGCATCGCCTGATTGGCATCATCACCCGGGCAACGGGCTCGGCGGTGGAATCTGACATATGAAAAGGGAAAGGAAGGGAAGATAGTGTAGGGAGGAAGGGGTGGGATGAGTGGGTGGAAATGGATGAGTACCGGGGGGCGCGGGACGGGAGGGGGGGATTGGTTCCCCCTCTCTCTCTCTTTCTCTCTCGCCCTCTGACGGCGGGGGGGGGGCGAGGGGCGCAGGAAAGGGATGGCGGTGTGGTCCGGGAGGAGAGAGAGGGTGCCGTGGCGGGGGAGGCGAAGACCTCCACGAGATCGGATCTCGAGTTCCAACTCCTCTCACACACCCCCCTTCATCCCCTTCCCCTTTTGATTCGCCACATTTTCCCCGCCCCACCCCTGCCTCCTCTTCCCCACTCCTCGCGGAGCGGCTCTCCTCCTAAAAATCCATCCTCATCGCCCATTCCGCTTCGCCGTTCCCTCCCCCATCATCCTCCCCCCCTCCTCGCCCCGCTCTCTCGGTCGTTCTACTCTTCTCCACATTTCTAGTTTATTAGCCCCGTCGCGGTGATGGGAGCTCGGAGCAGTAGGGGGGCGGACGGGGAGGGATGGAGGGCCCGGATCGGGGGGTGGGCGAGAGAGCGCGAGGGGAGTGCGATAATAACTCCGGCAAAGCACCGCGTGGCTTAGGCCGGGCGGGGGAACGGAGGAGGTGATGTGGAAGAGTGCAGGCGAGCGGTGGCGGCGGGGGGCCGCCTCTGGGATGGGATGGTGGAGGGTGCTCCCGTCGTTTGGCGGAGAGAGGGAGGTGGACGTGAAGCAGGGCCGGACATAAGCCGGGGAGTTTTTGGACTTGCGAGCCGGAGCGAGTTGAATGGTGATGCTGGCAATTGTGTGATGAGTCCGGTGGTTTTATTAGGTATTTTTACAAAGGTGAAATACATAATGATTAGTATGGGGATCTCAAATGCAGTCCACCCATCAGATCTCATAGGAATGGCGCGGACCACCTAGACAGTTGATTAAATGCGTGCGTTTGAAGAAAAGCTTTACATGTATATTTAATTTGGATATTCCTTGTCCGATGTATCATTAATGTTCTTACAATTTGAGCTCGAAGTAGGGATTAATTTTATAGGGTATTTCTGGCTACTGATGCTAAAATGAAAAAATTATTTTAAAAATTATCCAGGTTCTTCCCTGATTTCAAGTTTTCATAGAGCATACTATTCCTTGTTAATGTTGCCCTTCCTTGATGGGGAATTAAGTCCGCTTAAATTTATCATACCTAGTGTTTATCAAACCCATATTTAATTAGATGTAGACGAGATAATAATAATAAAATAAATTTTGCTCATGTAACTTGAGATCCTAATTTGTATTTGTGTACTTCGTGTAAGAGTCATTAACCGGCTCAGATGAGTTTCGCTGCATATGCTGGAGAAGACATGAATTTTTAAGTTTTCCTGCAAGGAATTTCCAGGTCGTCTAAAATTGATAAAGTATCAAATTCATTGGTTGCTAATGATTGCCAGTCAGGCAAACGTAAAAAAAAATTGAGTTGAATAAATAAAACCAAATGCAACAGGTAAAAAAACTTGTTACTTGCGAAAAGGTATGTGCTATGTCTAAAAATTTTAGTTCAAATTGCTTCAGCCTGCCAGTCACACCGGTCGCCAAAAATTACGAGGTCTTTATACGAGGGTCATCCGGAAAGTAGTACCCGTTCGTGCCGCATGAAGTGCTGACGACGCGAGTAGCCGCTGGACGAGGTCAGATAGCTTCAGTGGCTTGTCTGCCTTCTCTGAGCCAAGTTGCGTGACGCTAGCATTGCCTGTGTTGTTTCTGTGATTGTTTACAATGTTTAAAAAAAATTGAGAACGCCGCCAGTTGTGAAGTGAGGGCAGTGATTAAATTCCTCAATGCAAGAAACGTTCGCCCATGTGATATTCATCGCCAATTAAAGGAGGTGTATGGAGACAATGTAATGGACGAGTCGTCTGTTCGGCGGTGGTGTCGCAACTTCAACATGGGGAGGGGGAACACACACGACGATGAGCGTTCGGGGAGACCGTCTGTCATTACAGACCAACTGGTGAGCTCAGTTGACGAATTCGTGAGGAACGATCGGCGCGTCACAATTGATGACATCTGTGAGCATTTTCCCAATGTTTCTCGAACAATTGTTCATGAAATTGTTAAACACCATCTGCATTATGCAAAAATTTGTGCAAGATGGGTCCCTCGCGTATCTCAATGAGCTGGCGGCGAAGGACTATGCAGCAGGAATACAGAAACTTGTCACACGTTATGACAAATGCCTTAATTTGCTTGGAGATTATGTTGAGAAGTAGTTTAAAGTATCCTCTTTCAAATAAAATTTTTTATGTTTGTTAATATTGACTTTTGTGTCTTTATTTCACGAACGGGTACTACTTTCCGGATGACCCTCGTATGTAGGGTATCCCTTAGGACTCCTGTGTTGAGCTTCTGCTATATTGAAAGCGATGAGAATGGAGGATAGCTGACAATGAAGAATGAGAATTTTGAGATGGAACGCGGTGAGCAGGGGAGACAGAGGCTGTGAGAGAAAATGGAATGAGCTGTGTGAATTGAAAGGGAGAAGCACATGACGCCGGAGGGACGGGTTTCAAATGCGATGGAAGCGATGCGGAAGAGTGTGGCAATGCAAGGTAGGATTACGCCTTCCCTAGAGTAATACCTTGCCAAGCAGAAACATCCCTTTCCTTACAAATGAATTTCGGTACGGTCTTCCAATGTAATTCGTAGCAATGGATGCAATTAATGCACTTGCAGTTTATTCATGGCTTAAAGGCAAATATTATTGCAAAGAAAATACGCCTTAGAGAAAAATAAAACTTTCTGTAGATCAACAGTCCCGAATAAATTTCTATAGTCGCTCTTTATTCACTCGACACATAAATGAATATTAAAATTGAGTGTTGATTTAGAATGCATTATTTCTCCTTTCCCAGCATTTAATTAGTAATAACCAACGCTGAAATTTCAAATTCTTGGGAGATTTAATGTGCATTTCATATATTTTTACTTAATTTTTTCAATGTTCACATAATAATATGAGGATTTGCCTTTTTTATTTTCATTTTATTCCGAGAACATTATTTTTCGTCTAAGCATTTGAGAACCTACGTACTAATGTGAAATATAACGTGTATAAGTCTTGCGGATTTTTGTAGATAATTAGGACACAATTGCACCCAGTTCTAGCATACTTTGAGATAGAACCTTTCTAATAATGTGTAGGTATGTATATATGTCAAACATAATGCATGTGAGTGTTTGAATCATTTTAAAACAAAGATTATAAATTAATAATATGCATAAAATAGAAAAGAAATTCTAACCAATAGCTGCATATATCTCATAGGTGTAAAATAAATAAGTCGTGTCAGTCAAATTAGGAAAATTTTATTTCGAACGTATACATAGTACCAATACTTTTAACTTGCCAAAATATAATTTTAATCAAGTTTATTTAGGAACATCAGGTCCTTGGATTTGTGCTGTGTATTTAAATTAACTGGGCTTGGCTATTTCATTAGGGTGAGGCATAATAGAAGTTTTGAATCCAACAATACTATCACACCAACATTGCATCACAGTTCATAATTTTTCAAGAAAATATGATATTATATATTGAAGCATTTGAGCTTACTGATCATTCAAGTGAAGTTTTTGATGGTGATTCAACTGAATTTAGGTTTTACAGACATGAATAGCATATTTGTGAATTTTCTTGAAAGCATTTGGTTCAGCAGCTCGAGTGTAATATAGCTAAATTTTTATGAATTAATGAAATTTGACATGAGAAAAATTCTCGTTTCATACGAGAGTGAGAATAAATCTTTCTGCATATCCCAAATTTCCTCAGGTCCATTCCGATTAAGGCAGAAGCGAGTGGTTAAGTTTCTCATGTTTTAGAATACTGGTCCTTGGTGTTTCCTAAAATCACGGCGAAGAAGTCAGTATATAGAAGCGGGGCTTCGTCGAATGAGGTGTCCCTGGAATAGCGGAGCCGAGTGGGGCAGCGGACGATTCCCCAGCGGCGATATAAGAGAGGGATAGAGAGCAAAGGGCAACAGTTTGTGGCGGTGAAGACCGGTGTGGAAAGCCCTCACAACGCCGACGGAAAGCCCCTTACACACTCGCCTCCCATATCTCTTTCCCTTCCTCGTAACTCTCCCCCTTTTTCAATTCGTCAGCTTTCTCTTCCCCTCCCCTTTCATTGGATAGCAGCGGCGTACAAGCGGAGAGCACTCCTGGTCGGGAAGTTGCCCGTCGGTGGGACTGGAGCATTCCCTCTCCGATTTCACCTTGGACAGCGCGACATCCGGAGGGAGAAAGGGAGATGAAGGGAGTAAACAAGGGAAAGGTTTAGGGAGGAGGAGGTGGATAGAGGCAGGGGTGGGGGCGGGGGGGGTCGGTGGCGGGGATGGGGGGACAAAAGAGAAGGGGTGCGGGTTGCCAAGGGAGACCAGATCGTGGCGACTGTGTCCCATCCTCCTTTCGCACACTCCTCCCTCCACCCTCGCACTCACCTTCCTCTTCTCCCAATCCCCGTCTCTCTCCAACTCTCCATTGCCTCCACCTTCGCAACTCCCCTTTTCCGTTTCCATGGAGACGCATTCGGAGAGAGGGTGGGATCCTTTCCCCCTCCCTTCCCCTAATCCTCACCCACAATAAGATTCCCCCGACCCCCCCTCTCTCCCCCCCTCACTCTTCCCCTTGCCGAATCCATCCTCCTTCGCCAGGCCCACCGGGTCGCCTGCCGCCGCCTTCCCCTCACACTTTCGTCCTTCGACCTTCACCCTCTTCTCCCTCCAACGCAACTCTCCATTCTTCTTTTGTCGTCCCTTAACCCTCCGACCCCTCTCGCCGCCATCCTCAACGCCGCTACTACTAATACTGCTCCCTTCTCTCTGGCAAAACCCTCCTGTAGGACCCCCATCCTTATTCCCCTTTAAGCCACTTCAACCCCCTATTTTCTTTGGTTCCCTCTCTCGCGCCCCCGTTTTTCCCTCTCGCCCCCCCTGCCATACCACCCTTTTCCGCTCCACTCATTTTTTTCCCTCTTCCTTTTCACTTTCCTCCGTGTCCCGCTTTTTTCTTCGGGGCTTATATATTTTTCGGTCCTCTTCCAACCTCCTCACTCTTCCTACCAACACCGTTCTCGCCTTATTTTTTCACTCCCTCCCTCGCGGATTATGAAAAAACGCCTCTTTCATATAATGAGTGTAGAATGTGTGCGAGTCGGCGGCTCCTTCCTCCATCCCAAAACCCTCCCTCCCCCGCCGCCCCTCTCTCTCACTCTCTCTCTCTTTCAACCCTCCCCCCCGCGCCCCCCGGGAAGAAAGAGTGGGAGGGTTTCGGGCTGGAGGGGGGCGGGAGGGAGGGGGTTTACGAGGGCGGGAAGGATAGAGAGGGGGTGTGGGATTTCCGGCTCGTGGAGGAGGCGGCGGGTTGGGGAGGAGTTTTGAGGCTCGAGGTGGAGGAAATGCTCGCCTCGTCCTCGAGGAGTGGGAGGGAGCGGAACGGGAAGGGAGGGCGAGGGGATGGCGGCTGCGCCCTCGGAGGGACACCTCGCGCGCAGGCGCCGCACCTCCTTCGCCTCCCTCTCACCTCACGTCACCCGCTCGCTCTCTCTCTATCCTCGGAACGTGGAGGGAGGAAGGGAAAGCTTGCCTCACCATCCCCTTCCCCCGATCTAATCCTCTCCGATCCTCCCCCTTCCCGTCAAGTGCCCTCCTCCGGCTAGAAAAACTGTGTTCTCTTTCGCCTTCCCTCTTCACGTACATGCATCTCCGTACATAAGTATGCATGCACACATACGTACACTGGCATATATGTATATATATCTCTCTCTCTTTCTCTCGAGGTGAGTCACGTGGGAGGGGGTGGGGCGATTAAGAACGCACCCCCCCCTTAACCCGCTCGGTGGAGGGAATATGGGAGTGGAAAGGGGAGGTCCACGTCGGGAGGGGAAAGGAACAGGCGCCGGCGCCACACTCGCGCCTCGATCTCCTCTCCGGCGACACGGCCCCTCGCAAAGCGGCGGTAGCGGCTACAAAAGGAAGCATCGAGCAAAAGCCCGGCCGTGCGACGCAGAGCACACGCCTGTTGAACGTGGTCCGTGCATTGGCCGCTCTCGTATCCCCCAACTAGAGAGAGAAAGAGAGCGAGCGAGAGATATCGGCGGGGAGGAAAGAGGGGCGGAAGAGGCCCGTGTTTCCCACTCTCTCCCTTCCCTCTTGTACATCCTCTCCCTCTCTCCTCTTCTCTCCCTCCCCATCTCCTCTCTCCCTCCTTCCTCGAGGGCGCATCTCGGCTGAAAAGGGGGCGGGGCCACCTCGGGAAAAGGGGGCGGGGAGGAGGAGGAGCGAACAAGTGAGTGTGCCGGGCTGAGTGAGAGGAAAAGAGGCCGGCCGCTCCGAATACACACGCTCGCTCACCTCCTCACTCGTATCTCTCTCTCTCTTTTTCACTCTCTCTCTCTCTAAACTCTCCGAATCAAAAACGCCGCCCTCGAAAAAGACTCGGTCTCCCCGATTCGGCGAAGGGAAATCGGGGCCCAGAGATTAAACTGAGGTTTTTTTCCCCGCGGCAGGCCCCCCCCTCATTCCCTTTACCCGTGCCGGTTTACCTTTCCACGAAGGGCAATGGATACACGGTGCGCCCACATCGGACCGCCACCGTTTTGAATACCCTTGCCCAGGTTCCGATCGCGTGGATAAAATACCCCTCTTCCCGTCGCCCGGCCGTCCTCGCTCCACTTCTTCATACCCGGACGCGATCATCCGCGGGAGTCCCCTCCTCAAAGTTTTATCCCGCCCCACTCTTTCCTCCTCTGGTCCACGATCCCTCCCCCTCCACCCCCAGCGAGCCATTCACCACGTGGACCTTTTGTTTCTATCTTCCCCTTCCACCCTCCCATCTCTCTTTCTCCCTCCGGAAAAGAGTCATTCGTCGAAGACGACCCCGCGACCAAATCCCACGTCAAAAACACCGGGATTCTGCGATCCTCGCCGGCTCGACCGTTGACGCTCCATCTGCAAGAGAGAACGGTATCTTCCTCCGAGGGGACTGAGCATCGAAACTTCTCCGATTTGGCGAACGCTACGCTAAACCCTCGACCCCTTTCAATTGTTCCGTCCCGCTCCTCGCTCCCCCTCCCCACTGTACTACCCTCCACCCGGCTCTCTCCATACCGAATCGCCCTTCCCGTCACAGCTGAAGGAAGACGTCCCTTCGCCGTCCAAAGAAGACCCCCATCACGTACCTGCGCCCTCATCTCTAGCCGCAAACAAGCCCAATCGTCGCCCCATATTCGTTGGCGGAAGTAGACGTTGGAGGCCCTTTCTTCCGAGATCACCTTTAAAGAGACGTCCGAAACCCGAAGACACCATCGTCGGAGTCCTAGACAACTAGCGGAGTCGTCGACCTCAATATCTCGCGCCATCCATCTATGTTTCCAGAAGGCCTCAGGTGTGTGAGACCCTAAGTCCTCCTCGTGTGGGAATATCCTTGGTGCATTTATTCCTCATGTTACTAAGGTAGTTCGCCCGCCACCCATGGTTTTATTCAGTTCAAAACCATTTGTGCGAATAGATGAAATTTATCTCGGTTGTGACTTGTATTAAGTCGTAGGCATATGGTGAATGTAAATGCACTGGATAAGTTTCCGAATTTTTATCATTTTGAAAGTAATCTTTGGTTCAATTATATGTCTGCTGATGGTGTTTTCAATGGTGGATCACCAGGAACTACAAGTCGTGATATGGTGAAAAGCAATGTCGCTTCCAGTTTTTTGTAATTGTATGAGTTAAGGCTTCGTAACGAATCATTCCAAGCGCCGTTGGTTGTGATAAAAATGAAGCGGAGGAATAGTGAGAGCTTAACTTATTTTTTTTACACTTTTATAAAATTTCTTTTCTGACGATGACTTTCTTGTGAACACGACAGTTCTATGATTTTTCCGCGGATAGAAACTGTTTTCCGACCGAATTTGCCAAATTATACCATTTCATCTCATGCTTAGCAATCGCAATCAACTTCACTGCTTTCATTGAAAAAAGGATGGCGATAAACAGTATATGCTATTAAACATTGTTAACATCGCGAAAGAGGAAATTTCATTTCCGGAGAACCACAAAATTGATACGAGTTTTTTCCCGTCCCAGTCACTTGGAGTAAGAGAAAATATTTAGTTTTCTTGCCCGTTCATAATTCATCTTAAAAGCAAATTATATGAACAAAATAGTCAAAGAATTTTCCTTAGTCTGAATTTTCCATGAAAAACTTTACAACTGACTTTAGGTTAACAGGTTTGCAGATATTTTAAATTCCTCCTTCCTGCTAAATTTGAATTCTATTAGACCTTTATAAATCACTCTCTAATCCCGAAATGGTTAATAGTAATTTTTCCTGATTGTTAAATATCACTGTCTTTTTAAGCACAATTAGTATTTGTTCCTCATTATTTTCGTTCTTCACTCGCTCTACAACAGTCCCAGAGTATTGAGCTTTAGAACACCTTTAAAAAAATCGCTGTATATCTACGTTCAATTCTCTTTTCCTAGTATTAGCTCCAGGGCGCTCGAAATCTCATACCGGCTATTTTTCTTAAACCCCCTGAAAATCTCCGACAATGCCCTTACGCCGCATCTCTGCTGGACCCTTCTCACCAGCCTTCCAATCGAGCCCCTCTCCTCGTCCCCCTCCCTCGCCGCGTTCCACTCTATACCTCTCTCACCTGTACCTTTTACACCCTTCCACCTCGACTCCTCTTCCCATCAATCATGTCCCACCGACCTCCGCCCACCGACCTACATTCTGGGCATTTCCCGCTCTCTGCTGTGGCGTCTCTTTCCGCGCCTTCCTTCAGCCTCCACCACCACTCCTCCCCCCCTCTCTCTGCATTCCTCTTCCTTTCCCTTCCCTTTAATCCTTGCGCCTACAGTGGCATCTTTTTTGCACTTTCATTTGCGTTCAACTATCTGCTTTCATCCTCATTTGTTTTTCATGACACGTAGCCATCGAAACTTTCTCGAATGCGTTGAGAGATTTTTTTAACATGAGATGGTGTAACACAGCCGAATGATGGAATTGACGAAATGATTGGCTGGCCAGGTGTGAAAACTATTTTGCTATATTCACTACACGTCCGAAGCTTCGGAACAATGATATTTTTAGTTTTTATGATTTTTATCGTCGTGAGCTTTGCGTGCCCACAATATATAGCTTCAGGAGCTTTTGTAAAATCCTTTGTATTCATTCGGTGGGTAACCGATACCATCATCCCTCTTACATCTGAAGAGAATGAATATTAAATTATACGTGTAAAAATGTGTATCTTATTAACTTTTGACCAAAATCAAGAAAGGGAAATTGATCATTTATTCAAACTATGACCATCTCTCTGAGATCTTGCCGTTTATGTGGTCAATAAAATAATTAAATCCAATACATATATCATAGTACTACTTCCTCTCTTTGGTGTTTCTATTGATCGACAGTTATGAAAGTGACAAAAAAACCGCCTGAATAAATTTAAGATATGTAAAGCTGAAAGATGGCACGAATATTTAAGTTTCTCCTCCAGGAAATTTTCGCAACACTTTCGTCCCAATCACATTGTAATTTCCTCGCAAAGGCCTAAAGTTTTCGTAGCAATTCACAATTAGTTTTACTCATCGGAATATTCATCGCATTTGCAATTTTAGGGAAAAGTATCTCGTACCAGTGGCGCAATCGGCTGCTCTATTTTGGAAATTTTTTATTCACTTTCATGCTGATTCCATCCTTAAGAGACATGCTCACTCACAATTTTCAGTTCATTTCGAGTATATCGCTAGATATTTAAATACTGGGAAATAAAATGATGATTCCAGGAAAATGTAGTAAGCTATTCGGAAGACAATTTTTTTTCATCAAATGTTCTTTCTATTTCCCCTATCCGTGACGTCTCCTACTTTGAGTCAGTCTGAATAGTTGAAGCCTCCATCTTTATCGCCATGCATTCCTCCACCGTCACCGAGCCTCGCACGTTCTTTCCGTCCGTGTGTGCTCAGGTCGCTTCCCGCCGCCCTCTCACCTAGCAGACCGCGCCCGGAATGGCCCGCGCCCCGGCATGCCCCGAGGCGGAGGCGTGCCTCCGGAGCACGCGTGGCATCCCGCACTTGCTCACTCGCACCTGTTAGAACCCGCACCCTCTCCCCTCCGCTTCCTCCCACCCCCTTCAGTGTCTCTCCCTAAATATATCTCCTCCCTCTATCTCTCTCACCTCCCAGGGAGTGGCGCGGATAAAGTGTTCAACTTTTTAAGTACTAGTTCAGATTGAATTTTTTTAACTTGCGATGCTTATATCTCTAGTGCTCATGACATATTAATCATAATCAATGGCGAGTTGGTAACATCGTTATCTCTCTTACTAAATTCATCCAAAGTGTGTGGATTTAGTTGCAAGCGTTTCCATCATTTGCGCAGCTTTATATAAATCCTGCCCATATATATTTTACGCGTTATTAGGTCAGATCGTTTAAATTCTCCTGTAACACCTTTTTTTTCTCTTTGTTTGTGGATAGGAAAGGAGATTGTATATTTTTTCGGTTTGTGGTACCACGACTCTTATATAAATTTAAAATTATAACCTTGTACCCAATGAGTGGCTGGGACAGTATGAGATAAAGGTCGAATATTATAATAGCATTTCAATTTCCACAACTTTCCTTTCTTTCACTCCACCAAAACACTTAATTTTGAAAAAAAACACCAAAATTCTGTTTCCATGAAATCTATGTTTCAAATGAAAGCTTCAATGTACTGATATTTCTGTTGGTGAAATAATCCTTCAATTTCAATTAATTTACCTTACATTTATAATTCATCCCCCTGAGAATTTCGGCTGCTTCTTGCCTTCCATATCTTTTTCATTGAAACAGAGACTAAAATTGTTGAAAGCATTCTAAAAGATTCCCGCTATATGAAAATGCAAAAGATATTTTCTCTTGCCTGTAGTAGCTATTACTCTTGAATTTTTCAGTGGCTACTTAATCTAATGCATATATTAGGTAGTTTGCTAACCAACGCGTATCTTTAAAATGTTGTGAACATGATGAAGTATCGACAAAGAAAGGTTATTTGATTTTTTATTGGACTCGAAGACATAAGAAAAGTGTGACTTTAAAAGCCATTAAAGGAAATTTAGCTCATCCGTATTCCAAACAGTTGACAGCAACAAAAAACGGAGAATATGTGCTCCAAAGAAACGTGAGAGCTTCTTGAAACTTCCATCTTGTTAGCTGAGTTCGGTGTATAGTCTCCTCCATCCCTACCGCCAGATCCCCATGAGCGCCATTTGTGACCCCCGAAACTCAAAAGCGGATGGTACCTATGGGTGTGTGAATATTTCAGGTGAAACACTCTTGATGGGGAAATAATTTTCAGATCTTTATCATGCCTGAGTAGAATGGAAAAATTCGGTGGCTGAGGGAGGTCTGGGTGGAAGGAGAGGTCAAAGCAGCAGTGTCCCGCTGTCACCGCCGGCCTTATTGCGAGGGCCAGCCGGCGCTACCACGCGCCAGTGCATGCATATCAATTAGTGGGCAAAGTTATGCGGAGTAAGATAGGGAGACAGAAACGTGTTACTAGATGAAAATTGAGTAGGAGCAGAAAGAAGGAGTCTGCATTTTTATTATTGGAGAACTCACTTGAAAAATGAGAGAGTCCATAGCGTGCCTGGTGGAGTTTTGTTTATTGAAATACTGATATCGAAATTTCTCCTCAAACTTATGAAATGAAAAGTAGTGAATCCCGATTGTTTTAGAAAATTCTTTCAATAAAAAAATACGGACGTCGTTCAAAAACCAGAGCTGGTAACTAAATTATATTTGTTGAAAATTTAACTTTACTGGGACTGTGTTAAACTTTGTAAAGTAAGATTGTAAACAGTCATTAAGATACTGAATTTTGTTGTTAAAGTTTCTCAATATTACGGAATTTCGCACATAAATTTCATGTGCACCATTTTTGCAATTTCACAGCACCCACTTTACATATCATTGAAGCAAAACTTAAAGAAACTTCTATTTAAGATTTAAAAGTTAAATATTAGGATAAAATATTTTAACAGATATTTTGTGTTATCTAATGGTAGCATATTTAGAGTAAAATAGGTAATGTAGCAGTTGAAATTTGCAAAAACGTTTTCCGTGGGCTATCACGATTAATTGATGCAAATATTCCTGTGAAATTAGCTTACAATTTTATGAAATATAACCCTTAATTCGAATGCTAGTGCTTCCATAATATTAAGGCCTTATGTTTAACATAATTATTTTTAAAGTCAATTTTTATGGAAGAAGAGTTTCGCAGAGCTAAAATGAGGATGATGAAGAGGTATCCACGAGAAAGGGATTTAGCTTAAAATTAATATAACTCTTTACTATGAAAGATAAAGTATAAATGTTTTTCTTCCATTTTAAAATTTGATTTAATCAACGGGCGTAACCATATTTGCTAAAATTATATTAATAAGGGCATTTGAAGAATACTATTGCACTTTTCTTTTCATATTAGTATTTATATCAATGAACCAATAAATAATTTAATAACAATAATTTAAAATTAAATCAATTCTATGGCCCCGGTGAATCTCTCATTTTTAGGCAATGTTTTTCCGCATTATCAAAAATATCAGATTTGATTATTTACAAAAAAACGCAAACGTTTTCTATTGCATTAATTTTTTAAAAAATTTCCGCTTTATGATATTCATTCTAATATTATTTACAATTTCTGAAGATTCAATCTATAACACTTGATGCGTGTAACAAATTTCATTAAAGAAAAAAAAATATAATTCCTAATTAGCTATATCGAGTAGCAGTTACGATATATTTTTTACATAAAGGCTTCCTTCATTTTTATTGAAATTGGTAAAACAGCTGTTTTTGTTGGCCACATAGAAACAGAATAAAAAGCGAAAGAAATCTAACTTTGAATTTATAAATCAACTGTTTCATGTACATGCACATCCTTATTGTTATGTAATATCTTTAGGAATATCCTCATGCATGTTCTTTGAAATGCTGTAATATATATTTTGGCCTTTTGGTATTCACAAGCCATGAATTTTGTGCGTTCTTATTGTCGGATGCAATATAACGGAGCAATTCAGTAAGGATGGTAAGGTGAAGTAACAACTGCTTCTTTTTATCGCTGGAGGATAGTGTTCTTCGTAATTCTCTAACAATAATTCACCCACGTTATGTATTCTGCTGACGGAATATATGGAATCCATAGATCCCCAAAATTATTCTTAAATGACAGCAATTCATATTCGCCAAAAAATTAATCCTCGTAGTGCTTTGCATCTTATCTTAATGCGACAAATATTGAAAAATATCGACAAATATCTACCTGCTAATAGACACTGTGGTCTTTTTTTGTTGGGGTAAATATTTCGTTTACTAGTTAGTTGTGCAGTAAACCCAAACAATCTATAATGAAATCTTGTTAACTCAAATGCTAATGTTAATTTTAGCCTAAATGTGTATGCTAAACTAAAACAGGCATGTCATTTAAATATTTATGAAAGGGCACACACTTTCACAATACTTAAAATAGCTGTAAGTTCTGAATGCCCATAATTATGAATGATAAGATACTGCTTCCACCGTCTACGTATTCAATTTAATACAAATTGCTCCAGTTATGTATTCACCTTTCCACAGAATTAATGTGTGTTTCGTTAGCTCTCCCAACGTTCGAAAAATTACGGCTGTAATTTATTATAAGACGAAAATAGTAAATATCAATTACCTTAATAAAAAATGTGTTAATTAGTGAAAGGTAGTGGTTCTTCCAGATTCGGCATGTTAATGGTTGGAAATTTTAGGCTGATACATACCAAGTTGCATAGCAGCGTATGCATGCACGCTGAATCTGAAGATTTTCTTCAAGTATGTACTAATTTTTGAATGATCACAGTTTCATACTTCTTTTTCACGATTCAAAATTTAAATATAGATCGAAATTTGCAATTGGATATAAGATGCTCTCTTTGTCAAAATTAATGAAGTTAGAAAAATATACCGAGGTATTTTGTTTTTCAACGTAAGTAATAGCGTATGGTTCATTTGCTCAATACCCACTTTGATGAGCGCACTAATGAGTCCAATACAAAAAATATTAATTTCACCCCTGTAATCCAACAGTAGTATATTAAAATTTAACCCCTCTTGAAAAAGGTTTTCACCATGTTTGTAGTTATTTAGGCAAATATCACATTCATATTATTATGGAAAATTACCTACCAAAAATAGGACCTAATGGATAAATTTGTCATAAAATTTGGGCTTTATCTGTATGCACCAAAATATATTACCGTTATCATGATTTCTTTGGAAAAATTATTGCGATAGTTCCCATTTCCTGGTTTTCTCAAAAGTGATTTTAAAGTATCATGATCAATGAGAGGGCATCTCTCCCCCCATCTGGGCCTTTAAAACAACCTAACAGAGAAATAGATACTCTAAGAACCTTATTTATACTAGAGTTCAATAATTAGTGGTGACATACTTCATCAAAACATATTCCGAATTGGTAGAATACTGCTGATATTAATAAAAATAATAATTGTTATAATATGTTGACTCGTGCTTTCCAGATCATAAGCTAATTAAATATGAATTTTTAATGATTCCTTTCTGATTTATTATGGCTTATATAATGAAATTACTTTGCAATACCATTTCCGATTTTCTATAGTTTTCCTTGGTTTTTGGGCGCATATTATAAACCCATGATGTTCTGAAAGGTCATCCTTTACTGTGTCTGTGAGAGCCATGATTGGAGATATTTTGAAGTTTTAAGTGATCACGTTTCATTGCATCATATTTTATAATGCATGATTTCAGTTTGAATGTATCGCAAAGTTTGTGACGCTAATCATAGATTACTCATTAATAAATTAATTGTTGTCACCCATTATTTTGTTTATTTATTATCCGATAGTGACTTTGAAATTAATTTCAGTATCAGGTTAGAGAATGAGTTTCAAAATGATGGGTATAATTTTACCAGGATATACGCTTTCTTGCTATACATATGCTATCTGGTAATACAAATAACGAAAGGAAAAGATCATGTGATAAATGATATCTAAACTCAAGTCTATTTAGTGTGAATTTATCAGAACAACAACTCTAACGGCAGCAAAGATATTATATTTAAATCTCTTTGTGATGAAAGATAAATGCCGGTTATAAAGATGCGTACTATGTTAAAGTTTTGCTCACTATGTTTCCTGATTTTATGAATTTGACGCACTTAATAAATTTCAAGAAAAAATGTGCGGCTGGATCAAATAAAATATGACCAAAATTTAATCCATGATATAATTGACAGAAAGATATGAGGTTCGAAAAAAGCTTGGTCTAAAAAACTAAGTTTTGAATGAAATAATAGCACTTACTTTCCTGTGTTCTCTCTATTTTTACCCAAATGGATTTTACATGAAAAATTCTCATCCACAATACTACAAATATCCAAAAGTTTTTTGCTATTGGCTTTATAGTTCAGCTAATGAGGTAACAAAAGGGAGATAATTTGGAAATATCTACTATATTCGAGGAATCTTCCGTACAGTTATACTCTAATATTTGCAGGATTGTTTTTATTGCTATGGACTTATTTGAACAATACTTATTCAGTAATGATGTAATTATAATTTCAGTAATGGCAGGTATATATACTTAGGTATTAGCATTTTGGAGGAGTTTGTGAGCCATTCATTCTGTGAGTAGATCTGTTCATACGAACAACTCTACATCTAGCTTCTTTTTGTCCCTAATAGATGGTTTAGTACCTTTTGTCGCATGGGTTTAGCGCCCCTAATCTGCATTTGAGAATCCACATCCGGGGTCTTCCAGCCGTGTTAGCACTCCCTTCCTGAAGGCTGCGCTGCATTATAAACGGCACGACCTGTTGCGCCTTTATTTAAGTACGCAGTTTCCACTGAATTCTTTAATATTTCATTCCGGAATCTAATTGACACCTTAGGTCTAAGTGAGAGTCGGTATCCCTCCCTGCCGCTTGTCCTTCATGAATGAGACGCGACCCTAATATGGAGCAAAAGTGTAGCCAGCACTTTTTATTTCTCGCACACAACTCCAGGTTGATTGTTTCCAGTGTTTCAGATAGTGCTAAGCATTCTGAAGATCACTTCTAAGTTACGATATTATGGGAATCAAAGTGGCTTGCTGATATAGTACACGCAGCAGAAAAACGAGTTTTCTCGGCAAAATTCTTGTCTCAGTCGAAATCTGCGTATATTTTCCCCAAACGTTCTACCTTTCACACTGCACGTCCTCATCATTATGATTCTTCTGTTTATCTATGCTCAACTATGGTCTTCAGATCCACCAAAGTCCACCAACAAATCACGCAGCTGAATATTCATAATCACAATCTGACTTGGTTATTTCAAACAAAACCTTTAAAGACAAAATATTTAGGGAGACCAGTTGACGCAAAACGTGATAACTTACTTTGCAAATTTTTTATAAAATATTAGCTCAGTCGGATTTATTTTTATGATAGAAATATTCTATGCAAATAGAGATTAAAGTTATTTGTTGGCATAATTTATCATGTAATTGTTTCTTTTTAGAAATTAAGACTAGGAATAGAGTGGGTAAGGGAACATTTGTGAAGTAGAAGCAAAAAAGAAAATATGAGAAAAAATAAAATAAAGATTATTCAGGCGCATTTTAAGATATAATTGGTTCGGATTTTAAAGGGAGGAAAATATCAGGAAAACCTCAGTAAGGGTGATGGTGTTAAAATATTATAGGGCAAATAATGATAATTTTATGCCTAAATAATATCAGAGCTCAGAGAGAATTAATATTGAAAGGCTTAGATTATATCGACCAACCTTTGAATACTAATCTTTATGTATAGGAAAAGTATATTCAACTATAATGTCTATGCAGTAGAATCTGTTGATATAAAAACGTTTTTGCAAATATTAATGGTACAGTATACAATCAAGTATCTAGAAGATGGAAATTTTTACTGCAGTGAAACATTTACTTTACCTTATTCTGACGACAATTCAAGAATAATCGAAAAAACATGAAAAAATATTTTATTTCGGTTATTCACGCCAATATGGCCGCTAAACATTCAAAATAGCACAGAGAGGCAATATTCTGGTTAAGAGCACATGAATATGATAATGCTGCAACACTTTATGAAAAATTGAAATCGGGTTGAAATATACGGGTTCGCAGTTCCGACCCATGGATTTTTGCAAGGCAAACATCCTGGTGCAACTTGGAGAGGGCAGGGAGGACTCAATAACGAGGATGCAAACATGAGAAGAGCAGGGTACGTGCTCTACACTCTTTGGCGTACTTGAAGATAAGACTAGCTGAGCTTTCACATTCTCCTTTACTCTCAAACAGTTCAATAGCCCAGGGAAAATGGCCCAAAGGGGTGGAGCTAAGTTTCTTCTCACCAGGATACCTCAATATCAATGGCTTCACTGGAATGTCTCGGATCACGACGAGGGATGTCATCTTAGAGTATCAGTGGAGAGATGAGGGGAGAACATGATGGAAGTAAATGCACATGGATTCATAACTGTGTGCCTAAATTAATACTTTTCCGAAATTAATACTTCTGGGTAAAGGTTGAAATAATTACTGAATATTATCCAATCTAGATTTTACTTTCCTGTTATTCCTAAATGGGACTATCCAGATATCCCTAGTATTGAAATATAAATATGTATGTGTGTATATATATATATATATATATATATATATATATATATATATATATATATATATATATATATATTCATAAGTACGTGTATATTTTATTTATTTATTTTCGAATTTATTGCCTGCTTTTCAGTAACATAGAACATTTAAACCACTGTAACACAAATATGTTATTTTTATCCCGGAATTAAATATGGATCAAACGTATCAACCCTACTGCTCAATGGTTTGAATTTAAAAAGTTTCACATGCACCACAAATTTGAGTATACAGAGACGTTTGGATTTCAAAGACCATTCCTTAAGTATATAAATCTACTGCATAAATAATGTAATATGAAAAGAAATTGTTAATAATTGGTATTTGATACAATTTTCCAAAGTAAATTTTGTATTCATCCCGCATATAATGGCGACTGTTTGAAATTAATTTATATTATGATGAGGGCAATGAACACAAAATCATCTTGTGGAAAAATCATTTGATCCGTATATATTTCGTATCTTAAATTTAAAATAGCATGCCATATACTATGACTGTTAATCATAACTGTTACTTCTGCTCACCACCCTTTGAAGCTATTACTTTGCCTATAGGAAACCTATTGAGCAGTTGCCGTGTACGTACGGCACACCGTACATGTGCGGGAAGCACCGAGAGGAGAGGATTACTCTCCTCTCGGAGAGTAATCCTCTCCTCTCCCCTATGTGATTTTTGGGTACCAGATCTTCCTGGGAAACCATAACCGGCACAGGGAAAGGAACTGGACCCCCTACCCTGATGTGTGAATTTCACGTCGGGCTTAGTACTGGCTGAACTCTACCATCACCTACCAAACCGCCCTTCGGGTTGATTACTGTTTTTATGGTTTTTTATATACACACTATATTGTTACATAAAATATATCTGGATTTAAAGGGCACATTTAAGATAGTTTGAGCTTTCGACCTTCTTCAAGTAAGATACCATATACATATTTGCGCTTGTTATCTACTTGTTTCCATATATATATATATATATATATATACTACCTTGATCAAAAAGTTCCCGGAATAACCACCGTGTGGCGCTCCCATCGTTTCGATTTGAGTTCTGTTTTTTTGTTAAATTGGTACATCTGTTGTTGATATTCCCTTTAAATCTTAGTGTCATAACTTGACATTTGCAAAAGTTACGTAGCCAAGAGTACATCTATCTCTGTGTGTGTTGGCGATTTTTTACAATTTCAGAAATGGATTTAAATTTGCAACAACGAACTTGTATTAAATTTTGCGTACAAAACGGATTTAGTGGCGCACGGACGTTGGAAATGTTGGAAAAGTGTTTCGGCAACGATTCTCTAAAAAAAACGGTCGTTTACCAGTGGCACGAGCGGTTCAGAAGTGGTCGTGAGTCAATCGAAGATGATGAACGCAGTGGCAGACCATCGACATCGAAAGTCGGTGAAAAAATTGATAAAGTAAAAGAAATGTTGGTCAATAACCGCAAATTAACCATCAGAGAAATAGCGGAGGACTTGAACATTGCCTATGGATCCGCCCAAGACATTGTGGTTAATGATTTGGGTTTCCGTCGTGTAGCAGCAAAGTTGGTGCCAAAAGACCTCAATTTCATGCAAAAAAGAGACCGTGTTGACGTCGCAAAAGACATGATTTGCGAGGCTGAATCCGATCCCACATTCATCAAAAGGATCATTACTGGAGACGAGACGTGGGTTTATGAGTACGACACGCAATCCAGACATCAGGCAAGTGAATGGCGTTCACCAAATGAGCCGAGACCAAAAAAACCACGTCGTTTTCAGTCAAAAAAGAAGGCAATGCTGACGGTTTTCATGGATTACAACGGTGTAGTGCATCATGAATTTTTGCCAGAAGGCCAGACAGTAAACAAAGAGTATTATTTGGGCGTTATGAGACGTTTGCGTGAAGCAATTCGCCGAAAGAGACCAGAAATGTGGGCAGAAAACTCGTGGATTTTGCACCATGATAACGCACCGTCGCACAGTGCTATCATTATTCGTAATTTTTTGACGAAAAATGCAACAAATACCATCCAACAGCCACCGAATTCACCTGATTTGGCTCCCTGTGACTTCTTTCTGTTCAATCGAGTTAAAAAACCATTACGGGGAACGCGTTTTAGCAGCCGAGAGGAAGTAATGGAAAAATCGCAGGAAGCACTGATGGACATACCGAAAACCGACCGTAACTTTTGCAAATGTCAAGTTATGACACTAAGATTTAAAGGGAATATCAACAACAGATGTACCAATTTAACAAAAAAACAGAACTGAAATCGGAACGATGGGAGAGCCACACGGTGGTTATTCCGGGAACTTTTTGATCAAGGTAGTATACATATATATCCCCCTTCCCAGCGTACCCTGTACCTCCTCCGTCCCAGACATTGCATTCCCTCCCCCCGAAACCTTCCGGGCTAACCTGAAGATGGCGTTCGAGAAGGCCGAACACTTAAACTTTCTGAAATTTGAGTGTCCTTCTACCTGTCATCTATTTTATTGTTTTGCTCTATTGTGCCATGTAAGAGGACACTCAAATTTCAGAAAATTTAAACTTACGTCCTTCCCTTAGGCCTTCTTCAGGTCGGACTGGCAGGTTTCGCATGGAGGGAATGTAAGGTTTGGGGCAAGGGAACTGTAGGGTATGCTGGGAAGGAATTTAGTGCTGGTGGCTTATGCCGGGTATTTCAAAAGATTGAAAAGCTGATATGTACGTACTAGTTCTCGCCTCTATATTGGTAGCTGAATCGGGGGCATGCATATATATATATATATATATATATATATATATATATATATATATATATATATATATATATATATATATATATATATATATATATATATATATATATATATATATATATATATATATATAAAGTGCATTGCAAAAAAATTCCAGGAAGTAAATCAATTAGCATCAGATAAGATAGGATGGATAGCTGAAGTTAACCAATCTTAGGAACGACCAACCTATTGCAATTGTTGAGATATTTAGATAAACCGGGGAAGAATAGAACCAAGATGACACTATGAGAGAATTATAAAGGTTAGAGGAATAAATAAACAACTGCTGAAAAAACTTGCATCAGTCAGGAATTTATTATTTGCGAAATTTTATTGCAGGACTCCGATTTCATGGTGAAAATATTCAGCCAAAGACCATTTAGAATACGGTTTAGTGTAGCATTGCTGCATTATTTTAATTGTGTGTATGCATCGTTCAGCCCTTTAGTATCAATAATATACAATTGCAATTAAATAAATATCAGCCATCTCATAACCCATTTCTTCCCAGTTACCTATCTAACCTTTTATGCTCCGACTTTTTGTCTCAATTGTAATTGGTCCACGGATCAATTGAGGGACCAATGATGCGGCTGCACGCCCAAGTTGACCGAAACTGAGCTGATAGGCAAGAAAGCGAGGTGCCACGCGCTTTCCCAAGTACCATGGTTTGCAATATAACTATTTCAGAGTTTAAAAATCATTCGCCTTGACCGGAATCCTAGTTAAGGCGAATGTTGTACTCAGGGTAAAAGTTTACCTTAATGGTAATACTTCCTTAGTATAAAGAGTTGTCCGTGCATCAAGAAAAAGGCAAAATAGAAAAAATTAAATTTAAATAAATTGTTTAAACAAGATTGTTGTAGTTACCCACGCCCGGTTTTCCAACAAGCGAAAAAATATTTCACGCGGACTCGCTGAAACCTATCTGTCAGATGTAATTCAAATTTGTACCATTAAATAAGGAGAAAACTGAAGCCTTAATCATACGTAATGCACCTAAAATTTTTCATCGCGAAAGATCTCATTATTCGGAATTTTTTATAAGTCTGTGATTATTTTTTTTAGTTTCCTGGAATCTCCACTCATTTTCTAGATAGTTAAAAGTATTGAAATTGAAATTCTACAAATAAAAAACGCGATTGTACTTACCATTCTTCAAAATTACTTTGGCGGAGTCGGTTAAGGGGAGGTGAGTTTAATGTTTGATAGTGTACATCTTTTTGTAATTTAATTATGAATTGGGGGTTAATTAGGCCATAAGAACATTATTGTGAATTTGTAGTTACCTATTTTAGTATTAGCTGAAGTATCTTTGCAATTATCACCTGCTTTCCTTCCAGTATGTAATATGTTTAGAAATTTCTGACTTCAATTGAAATCAGACTCTTGGTATTGGCAGAAGCACGTGTGTTTTTCATTTTCATGTGTCAGGCATGTGTATATAGTTTTTAATTATTTCTTTCTTCCTTTTAAATGAACCAGGTTTGCACTATGAGCTTTCGATGATAACACCATATATTCGAAGAGATTTACTTACCAGATTATATGTAGATGATGTCATCATGCCTTAATATTTATATAAAGATCAACTCATAATTTGATTATGCTTAAACTCAATGGTTAAATACGTGGGTAAAAATATTGTTTAACGCGGTCCCAGTACGAATGTAAACAAATTATTCAAAAATGACACGCGTGCATCATTTTTAAACAATTTTATTTAATTTGTATTTGTAAACATATTTAGTACTTTGGATGAATTTGCCTCTAGTATCAACGACCATTGTACTCATATTATTTGGATTTTTAATCAAGGACAGGGATTTATATGCCCTCATCCTGGCTTTTATATATCAAGTATTGCCATGTCACCGAAGAATATACCTGTGCCATTCCGTCAGATGTTACATAACTAACCCTTATCTTTTTAATTGCATTAGCTGAATTCATTTTTACTCAAATTTTTTATGCATATGTATCTGTCAAATCTTAAGCTCCATAAATTTTATCACGTAATTTGATTAACAAATTTTTGGTAAATATATTTTTAACGACTCATACATATATACTATAAGGGTGCGGCATCATAACTTGTTGGTTTGCATATAATTTATCATTCAACTCGGCAAATTATGCTTCCGCACCGTGTATTATAAAATAAGGTAACATTTTCATGTTTAGTATTATATATTCGTGAGAAAAAAATTGCTGCCTACAAAAATTAAAATAATTTTATGCAAAACATTTTCTGATGCATACATAAAATTTTATAGTTACTAAAGATCTGTCAGCGAAGGCTCATAGAGAGAACAGCGTTACAGAATAAGTTTAAACACTTTGAAATTTGCTAAAAAAACTTTCGGTAATCAGAAAATGTACCGCAATTTCTCATGAGTAAGATTGTTTATTCGTTGAGCTAGTAGCCACAGGCAGCTGATTGGAAAATATAGTTAATTATATTTGAAGACTTCTATAGTATAAATGAAGGTTCAGGAAATAGACTGTCGCTCTAGGATATGAATATGATAATATGAATGGTTCCTTGTGGACTGAGAGAGGTATATATTTATATACCTTAACCTAGACATTACGCAAGTAACAGGCAAACAATTTGGCTAGTGGCTGCGCAAAATATATCAAATTGCTTCTTGTTACATTTAATTAATTGCAATTTTCGGTGATGGAATTTTCTTGTATTTTTTCGTTTTCTATACCTGTCGTAATGATAACCGTGTATTTTCAATTTTATGACTATTAAGTCAGACTGAAAATGTAAGATAAATTTGAGTCATTCCATTGTATGCAGAGAATTTATGAGTTCTTAAAAATGGTGATTTGCGTTCATATTTTTGTTTCTTATACTTCATATTTACGACCGCAATACGATAAATAGGAGGGGTGAAATTTGTCATCAGACACCTGTTCGACCCCATATTACTCCGGATTTCGTTTGTTTAAGGGTAACGAAAGGCAGAGTACAGCCTTAATAGAGTTTCCTTATTTTAATACAGAGCATTTTATACAGCTAATAACATGTGAGATAAAAATAAAGAGATGGCTTAAGTCCTTTGGATTCAGACAATGTTTTCTGTTCATGGCTAAAATCAGCTAAGGGCATTAGATGATTAGTGATGAGCATTAGATTACAGTTTTTATTTCATTGACAAGTATTAGACGATTTTTGTACAGGTTTTTTCCTATGGTGACTTATTTTTTTGAAAGAAAAGTACACATTGGGATGCATTTTTGCAAATTTAGTATCTATTTAAATTAGACTGAAAGTTTTTTCACTTGAGAGTTAGGTTTATCTACCAGATATTATAATTAATCTTACGCCTCAGTTAAGTTTCACTGTTTGTTTACGTATTTTCTCCTTTTATCTTTTTCATCATAAGGTTAAATGCTAAACTTTTGACAAAACAATGACAAAATATGGAGAGAACATTTGAATAGTTGAAAGAATTTTGTCAAAGAGGCAGCGGTATCTCCAGCAACATCAGAAATAGAATTACTGCTTGGAATAGGCTAACTCAAAAGCAGACTCTCTACATGAATAGTTAGGTAAAGGAGACAGTAAAATAAGCTAGTTATTGTGACAGTGAAGTATGGACAATATCCACACCACATGCAGAACGATTAGCATTGATGAAAATGTGACGACTGAAAAGAATGATGAAAATAAAATTGAATAATAAAGCCTTAAGAAGGTGGATGAAGAGAAATGGAAGGCATTGATTAGAAGCAGGCGGATACTAGGTAAATACTAAGACAGTGGCTATTTACGCTCGTAAGTGAATAAATCATAGAACGGAAGTGCTTTTTTTGAAGACCAAGAATGAAACATGAGACCTAATTGCCGAAAAATGTCAGGGTGGTTTTTATGGTGTTATGGCGGTGCTGTCAATTTATGGTGATACAGGATAAATTGGAAAGCTTCTAAAAATTATCGTTGCAGTTATATTATCGAAATAGGTTAACCATGCAACGCACGTTCGATGGTAGTAACAAGCTGCGGAAAGGGTCATTGTATAAAATGTTTTCATTAACTTCATATAATATATTTTCTGGTGAACCTAAGATCAGGAAACATTTTATTTTTGTGAGGTTACGTTTAACCTATAATCATCATTAATTACAGATTCCGACGATATACAGGTAAGTACCATTCTAGAAATTTTGGATTTGTTTTAAAATCGGCTGTTCATTCCTACTTTAGAATTGATATGATGTTCAAAACTATTTATTGCATAATTTCTTCGTTCCTAGTTTAAGCAGAAATATATTACTTCCCATGACGTTTTTCAGAAGGTATGAATTACACATACAGGAGTGGATACTTTCCTTGTTCCGTTTTGTCATGATCTCCCAGTCAATCACCCAGGTGCTTCACGTTCCGAGCACACTCGACTACCCCCTTACGCAAGTCACAAGGAACGCACCCAAGTCATCTCCCTCAGCATCCTTTCATTCCGTTTGGCAGGCACAACTGCATAAACCATAGCAGAATACTCGTCCGCTAGCGTCGCGGGCTGAATACATTGGCGCATCGCTCCGCCCTCATATCCCTTGGCCGCCGCTCCTCCAGCGTGCGGATGTCGCCTCTCGCGCCTCGCTCTCTTAAACACTGCATGAATTTACCTCCACATCCCCTCCCATGGCCAAAAGTGACCACCGTCACTTCTCTCGTGATCCCTTGATCAGGAGTGGTAAATGTCAGGCGTTTTCACCTTCCAAAAAGCCGACCGATTCAGAAAAAAACTTAGCGAATCATTTACGTGTTGACGAGTGATTAAATTTACCTGTCAACCTGCTTCAAACCTGCCAAAACAAGCTTGATATTCACCATTACCCTGTTATAATGACTAATTTCACCGATGAAAAATCTTATCGGTATTGATTGACTCATTAGTGTCATCTTTTTGAGGTCATAAACGCAATAGATTAATATTTCCCGCTGATTAACTTTTCAATATGCCGTGCCGCTATTAATAATTCAGACCATTTGTTCGCATCTCCTACCCTATAACAAGAGGGAAGTGGAATCTCGGCCTTTCTCTCCCAAAATTAATTCCCTAGTCCCCCATAGTTTCATTTCTCTCACCCCCTACCTGTAATTTTACCAATTTTTTCACCAATCACCGCCTCCCATCCAGCATCCTCACCCTCTTCACCCACACATGCCGAGATCTCCATCCCTCGCGACTTATACGGCAACCCCTACCCGTGGCATCCCGCATTGTCACCCGGATTCACCTCACGATCCACGGCTCTCTCCAGCCCAGCCCCAATCGCAAGCGCCCCGCCCCGGCGGCCGCATCAAACCGGTCGGTCACATATGGGTGCAATCGTGCAGACTGAGGCGATGTCGGGGCGTGGCGAGGGAAAGGCTGTTGTCCACTCCGCTCGACCCGCGCACCGAGCTCCCGGTCGACGGCTGGCCGACACGGTGGTATCCTCGTCGCGTGCGTGCTGGGATCCTTTGATGACGGGGGCGTTTCGTTTGGAGGGGGGTGAGGAGAGGAGTGGAGAGAGGAGGAGGGGATAGGGAAGTGCGAAGGCGATTCGGGTCACGATGAAATGTTCCTTTAGACCCTGTCACTATCCGATCACCGGATGGTGCTACGGATCTCGATGGTAATGCCTTCATTGGAGAGAAACGGAGAAGGAGATAAATCGACCGTGGAGCAATCCTCCTGCGCCGAATTCAAGATGTATTTTCTTCCTTTAAAGAGTATTTTATCCTTATCACGTCAGCCATTCGCATAATTTTCGTTACATTATTTCCCCATCACCGATTTGATTTCTTAACTAACTATAAAAATAGACACAAGAAAAAGTCGGAATTTTCGTTATTACCATGCCTAACAAAATTTATTATTACTGTTCTTCATATGATGGCATTTAATGTCAACTGTGAAGTGATGGATATATTTAGCTGAGATACTCATACTATGAAAAATATTATAGTTAACATGGAAGGGGTTTTGACTGTAGCGTTGTGCATAGAGATTAAGCTAATTATGAAAACGTTTGAGTTTGGAATATTTAGAGGGTAAGCAGTTAAAACTATTTATTTTCATTGGCTTATTTGAGGTGTGTAATTTAGAAAAAAATGCTAAATAATATTTTGCTTTCATATATTTTCTCATAAATAGATTGATTCACATGCGATTAAACAATGACTGGAATAGGAAGTGTTCATTGAATACTTTGCCAGGTGCAATTGGTAATATCAATTTTTGTTTCTCTTTCGCCAGGTTTTTTCCATTTTAAGTCCAAGCATTGTTTAAGTTATAACATATCATGTAGTTATAATTATACACTTGAATTGTGCGTGGACTTCCTTTTTGAATCCAGAATTGTAATTTATGTAGGATATTGTCAATGATTAAATGATAACGTCTGTAGCCTTAAAACTGGTGAATAAACCGGCATTAATATTTCGTAAGTATTAAACACCTGGTCAGACTATTCCCCTAATTTCAATTATCGCCTTAGCGCCATTTTTTGGCCAGAATCACCAAGATGTCTGCAGATTTGAATGAAAAATTACTAAATGGAAAAATCTGAAGGAATATCTGTTTGAGGTCAATTGAATTTCGTTTCATTTTTGTTGTGTTTAATCATCCTAATCTATGTGTTCGAATATTTATCTTTACATAACAAACCAAAGTAGGTATATCATGGCTGCAGTATAATAGATCATTGATGTGTTAATGGCAGGCATTCGAAGACTTTAATTAAGATATGTAAATTTTATTCGATTGAATGAGGCTCAAACGTCACAATATCATCAAGTTTTGGTTTTAAAACGTAAAAGATAAGTATTACTTTCTGTGAAACTAATTCAGTAATTTTCCATGAATATGTTTAAAAATATATCGTAGCTGGTATTTGCAACGTTGAATAGAAAATATTTGAAAATTTATTAATTTAGTAAATTCTAAGATTGAGGAGTTTATGATTCCTTTATTTACTTGCAATTACTTTAAGGGCATTTGACTATATACTGACTCTTCCTCTAGTCTTAAATGCCTACATACTGTTCCAAACTCCTCAAATAATCTCACCTATACAAAGTCTTGACATAATTTTCTATCATGAATTAAATGCTATAATAAATTCTTCCTATGGACGTATCAAAGTGTTGCTCAGGAAATTTTTGCGGACACTCCTCGATAACTTTTGGCTCAAAGTAAAACATTCAAAACATTTTCATAAAAGTACTTCGTATTCACAACGATATTAAAAATTTGTGGTAATATTATTTAATATTTGAAAGATTCCGTGATAAAATGGATTACAGATAATACTCTCTTTATCAGAACCTGATTTATAGCATTTATTTTATGTCAATCAAACGTTTATGATTTTGATTTCAACCTTGTAATCGAAATAACTAGCCCGTGGATACTCTTTGTTAAACGGCTAAGTGAAGAATATTAGCTACAAGCAATAAATTTCCCCATTTTGTTCCATTTTTTTCCAGTGTACAATACCATAGAGGCTAATTACCTTCCTCGGAGGAAGGTATCGAATTCATTTATCTTCATTAAATTGCGCTTCGATTTTACGCTCTTTAATTTATTAATTTATTACCTTCATGCTTAGCACTCTTAGTACAGATAGTAAGCGTTAATTTTTAACAATTATCAGTAAATCTCTATTCAGCAGGACAAATTATTGTATTCCGGTTTATTAGATGTGTTGGTTCATATAAAAATAATAAGTACACTAACTTAATTCTTAATTATTTTTTTACTGCCGACCTTTTGGACGGGAACTGAAAATAATTACGCATGTTTATGATTTCCTTTTTTCGCCATTCAAATTAATTTCTATCCTCTTCAAAACCTACCCTAATCATATTAGCCAAGCTTGTCCTTGTTTTAGTTAAAAAGATGACTTCGACATCCATGCACATGCCTTCCATACCAGAATTTTTAATAAGTTCATCTCTGTGTCATTTCTCCTTTCATTCTAGTTCTTATTTTCATTACATAAAATTATAACTATCTTTTTTGTAGAGCTACTTTTTGAAAATATTATATTCTCTCATTTATCCATGTGATTTCCTTTCAACTTGTGTCAAAAATGAAGAAGAAGACAAATGTCTTCTTCGTTTCAACTACTTGTAAAGAGAACGTGAAAGTTACTCCTGCCCTGATTCCATCCACTATAGTGTAACGTTTAACTTAATTTTATTTTCAATTGAAAATCTAATTATATTCCATTTTATTTTGTGATTTATATTTACCTTATACATCTTTTATCGGCCCTCTAATCTGCTCCGAAATAACCGAAATCCCCTGTCTGACTGCCTGACTTAAGTGCTGCTATCATATAGTAAATCGTGCCGCCTTAACCAGTTTCCAAGCTACCTTCCTTCATATTCCCATCCCTCATTCCTCTCATACCTTATCACATAATCATAGAGACCCGGCAGTAACAGAAACCACTGTCCTACCTACCGCGCTACTTATCACTAAAACTTATATTTTCTAACCTACAATGTTCTTGTGCAGAGCAATTAACGGAGAAGTATGAAATAATATACATGTCCTTCCAGTGCACTTGTCTTTTCTGCAATATGTTCATTAATCTTTTCCACTCTGATCTGCTGTCCGCTTCTTCAAATCTACGAAGCCTCCAAGGGAATCTTGATATTTCTGTATTATAAAAAGCTCTTAATATTACCGATATTAATTACTATCAATGTGCCATGCCTATCCTTATCTTTTTTATACCAAAAGTGATGGCCTAGTCAGTCGGTTGCCAAAACTATATATTAGCGCTCTAAGCTTTGCAACGTATATTAAACTAAAATCCCTGTATTTATACAAATAGGTTGTTTTATAACTTCTTGGAATGAAGAACATTATTACCCAAATGTAATTTCCTGGCTTAACTTCCTCATGTATTGTATAAATTCACTACATACCCATTCTTTCATTTTTTTTCCTCATCATTTATGAAATTTTGCGAAAATATAATTTATTCCTATTGATTTTGATGAAATTATATTTTAATTTAAAAGGAATGGTTAAAAAAACACTTCAATTTTACGATTCACGGGAATTAATTTTTACCCGTATTTATTTAAATGCCTAAAATGAGTGCGAGTGCTCATAAAATGTGAATCGTGGAATTGCAGTGTTTTTTAATCATTCCCTGAAATATGATGGAAGTCCACATTGTTAAGCCTGAGACAGCATCCTATATTTTACTTATTCTATCCATCCCAATATCGTAATCCTAGAACAATTTTTGTTTCCATATTTGAAATTCTCCATCTATATCTAAGCACTTTCGTTAAACTTCTTAATGTGAAGTTCTTCAGAATAGACATTTCCCCATTACTGATTTTTTTGTTGCTGCCAATGATACAGTTAATGCGTTATCTCTTAAGTTGTAAAAATCTGCTCTCTCTTCACCTTCAGGGTATTTATGTGTACGGATATTTCATTTGCCTTAGCCATTTCTTCTCCACACCTGCTAATAATTTTATACTTTTTTCCTTTTCCAGCTAGTTGTTAAAGGTCATGATTTGCATATTATGTATTCTTCTTCCAAGCTGCATCAATTTTAAACATTTTTCTCTGCTAAAATTTTCCGCCAGTACAAATATTTCTTTACCTGCAATAATGAACGGCATCATCTTATTTTGAGGTTGGCACAACAAAAGGGAACAGTGAATGCAACCCTTATTTTAAAATTATATGCCTTATTTCTATTCAAAAAGTAATGAATTTACATAAATTGCGACTAATAATAATAACTATTATTTTCTGGACCGTAAAAATAATTTATAGATTTTATTAAAATGGTTCTTTTATTTTTTAGTTTGCATTTTGTGCATTTATTCCACCTTGGTTATTTGTTGTATTAAATTCCTTTTTTACAGTTACAATTTTGTTGAATGTATTCGTATCGAGCATCGTCACTTGAGGCAAACTTTGTTTTTTAGTCAGACACTACTAAAATGTTTATAAGATATCCGGTTTTGTCTTTCATGTTTCATATGAAAATTGTGATTTCTGCTCTCAGAAACTTTTTACTTGTGGAATATGTTCCAGATAGAGTATCATTTGTGAGTTACTTAGCGTTAGCTTGGTAGGTTTTTTTTTCAAGAGTACTTATGGTTGGATATTATGTATTAAGTAAAAAAGGAGCTTCATCTTCATAAGAGAGTTTCCTGATATTCATTTAAATTAATATTGCTTATTTAATATTGATTAATGGAGTTTTAGAATACACTCTTAGAAAGCGGATTATGGGTATGATAAGTGGGATTTTGATATTCAGACAGTTGCGTCGTAAATATGTATGTGTTTGTTAAATAAGCCGCCTTGAACGATAAGATTTGACGACAGCTGAATGCACAATTGTCTCTTTTGTTGATGAATGTTTAGGCACTGAATGTTGGTCAGAATTTGTTCAATTTGTTTCTGTTTTTTTAACTCACAGGCAAAATGGCAGGAAACTTGTCGATAGAAATATTATCAAGGTAAGCCAGGAATATTCCAGTCTAGAGGACCACTTGAGAGTTTTCCCGAGTCAATTGTAAAATATAGCATTTTAGTGTTGACATCTGGGACGTCATATCAATTAGAAGCTCTGGGCTATTGCAAAATTTGAGTATGGAAATCCTAAGATTTTTAACCGGTGTTACTCTAGGCATTAGGACAATGACCTGAGCCAATGATAAAGAGTTTGCATTCACCTTTTATAGCTTGTTTACAGTTAGATTCATGAATGGAAATTCTGGTGTGGAATTCATGGTTTTAAAGAACGTCTGATCCAGAGTTATTTATTTTGTGGAGTAAAAAGTATTTTTGGTATGGAATAGAAATTATATCAATGAACACAGTTGTGAAGAAGAATAAATGTTTCCATTATATTAGCGAGGAAATAAAATTATTTAAGAATGAATAGCAGTAATAATAATCTATGTGAATGGGAACTATGCATAGAAATCAGAGGAGAATAAGACATTGGAAAGAGAAAGTATCAAAATATAGAGTAAGATAGTGAAAAGTAAGAAGCCTGAATTTTGCATCAAATATATTAAAGTAACCACCATATATCGAAAGCTATCTTCAAAGAAAATAAAACATATATCTACATTGTGTAGTATCTGCCAGGGATAGGTATATAGTGTAGCTAGGGGTCCACACCATTCATGCAACATAAAAACTTCATTTTATCACCTAACGGACCTAATCGTTAGAAATAATTTTTACGAACATATTCAAGTTTCTCTCAATCGTGCTAATAAAATCACTGGGAAAAATATTACCCCAAATTGTTAATATACCAACGGCATGGGTGGTTCAAACTCTAACTGTACGCTACAACAGCTACTCAGAAGCAGATATGAGCTATGTTTAAATTTTATAATGATTAAGTGTCAATTTAAGTTTTAAAAATTAAAATAAAAAGAAAAGCCACAAGCAAGTTGAAAGCATTTAAATTCAATTTCATGGGGTTTTTAAAAAGTTCTAAATTGACTAGAGGAAAAAATAATAAGAGTAAAATCAAAGATGGAAAAATTTAGCATCAAAAGATGAAATGCTTAGATAAAGAGTAGTTTAAAAGAAATAATGTAGGGCAACCAAAGGTAAAATTGAATTCAATAAAATAGAACAGAGTAAACTGAAACACAGGAAGTAATCTAGGGCACATCAAGAAAAATATGACCAGAAATTTTAGCCGTATAATTAGCCGTGTATCAAGCTATTCAAGCAGGAATTGGTGGAAATACGTGTACCAATGAGTTCAAGACAGCCTAATTTTAACAAAAGTTGAATACATTTATAGGTAAAATTATAATGTATAACTCTGTAGACAAATTCGTTTGAAAGATAATTCTATTCACTGCGTGTAGGGAGAGGTGTGAATCAAAATAATACGGAAAAAAGTGTAAAGAAATGTTTGGAATCAATCAATAAATTATCCAGCGGGAGAGAATATTGCTGGAGAATTATAACAGTCCATGAAGGTGACATGGATTCTATTTGAAGATCACTGTATTTATATTCAGAATGAATTCTGGGAATTGTTGTTATCCCCTCACAGGTGACATTCAAGATTATTGTATTAAGCAATTGACGCACATTAACAAAAGCAAATATGTGTCAGTAAACATTCCAGGACATGAATATAAATCAAACAAGGAATTTAAATTAATAGGTCATCATCAATGAAAATGCATTTTCTCAGTTACACACCATTTCTTGCAATTTAGGAAAGAAACCTGACTAGAAAGTAATATCATTCAGGAAAGGAATTCCAGAGATGCAACTTAAAAACAAATTGAGATGAAACCACAAAAAATATTTGTTGAAGAAGGTGGAGACCACATAAACGGCTTTGGCTTTTTTTGGTGTTAGTGATGCCGGATATTTTCTCAAAAAATTCTGCTGTTTGATCTTTGGATCAATATTATATTGCCAAGTTTCATCTACAGAAACAATCTTTGAAAGAAACTCATCTTCTGGTAACATTAACTGCAAATGCAAACAAACCTGCATGTTGTTCACGCATGAAAAGTCTCGGAATCCACTTCGAACGAGCACGTCTCATTTATAATTACTGTCTCATTTACAATCTCACTGTTACCAACGATTGCATGGCATCTAATTAAATTTTCAGCATTTTTAACAATGCTTTCAACGTTTTTCGATGACCTTCTCTAACAACGAAAGATCTGGTGCTAATGTCAACTTTCGTTAGAACGGCGACTGGAGCTCTGCGTCGCATCTCAATCAATAATCCCTTCTTTAAACATTTGAAACCATTTATACCTGTGATATAGAAAAAAACGGACAATCTATGAGTTCCTGTGTTATTACATAGACCTCAGCTTTGTTCATGCGAAAGCAAAATTTAAAAGCAGTTTATAGCCCGTTTTGTGTCACCTCCAATTTTTCCGTGAACGGACACAAGTTTCAATTTGCAACGGTAACCCCTGATGTAATGATGAAGTCAAATTAATGAAATATTACCAAGTATGCATTAAACATCAAGCTAACAATATATCATAAAATTAAATTATTGCATGAGATATTTCACGAATAAAAGAATTTAAAGTTAAATTTTTATTGATCAACCTTCACACCATGCCCTTTTGTTTTAATCTCTGTAAAAAGAGACCAGAATTTTAAGGCAACCGCGTGCTTTTCATTCCAATTTCATCCCTCAAAACAATGGAATTCAGCCCTTAAAAACTTTATGGATTATTCTCGGTGCTCAATGAACAAATTATTGAGTCTCTTTTTTAGATTTCCATGGGATTTAAAAATTATGGAATTACTTCCGATTCTTCTTTGTTGGCTTTTACATCGTTTTACCTTGAAGATTGCATAAATCATCACAAAAAATTATAAAAATATTCTATGTTTATCTTAAGTTCTTTCATGAGTTATATCTGGAGAGGAAGAAACTTATCTTTCTACTTAAATGAAGTCTTAGCAGAAATTGAACACCATTATTCTCTCGTAAAGCTATTTCTCAAAACGAATAGCCTTTCTCTTAACAGACGAAATACCCGTATCAGTACGGGGTGCATAGCAGCCAATCAAGGACAGCCATTGAAAATGTTAGGAGTAGGCTTAACTGCACAAGGAGCAACACAAAAGGTTCTTATATTTTACGTAGAAATATGCGTAATTAATAGGGTAATTAAAGAAATTGTTCCTTCCTTAGAGAGAAATTTGTTTTTGGAGGCATTCATTATTTTGGCCTTATGCATGCCTTAAAGTTTAATTATTCATTATATATAGTAAAATTCTTAAAAACTCCTTACTAATCAGACCATGGAAATTGATTTCTATAATAAGAAATTAATTTGTAAATTTCAGCTATAATGAGATAAGTCAAATAAGACGTTCAACTATACTCACGAGACGTTTTGGAATCACGTAAGCTGGATAAACTCGGGAAATTTGGTGTAAAGCCAACGAAGTATATTTTATCGATAAACCTAGTCTCAGAAACACACGCGCACTCGTTCGCCTCATTGATTTTGATATTTTTCAATTGAAACTTCCCAAATGATCTATTTTTTTCAAAATTGAGCATGTCCAATATTTTAGGAGCTAATTCCAAAAGAAACATCGAAACAGTTACATGATAGATATTACCGAAAGTATCCTAGTGACAGAGAACTCTTTTGATAGCACCATACACTGAGCTGACCACAAGACTGGATAAACTTGTGTACTTTTCCGTTGGCGATCGCGTAATATTTCTTGGCTTTGAAAGTAAATGCAATATCCATTCACAAATCCTGCTGTTTTCAAATTTTAATGCCACGTAGCCTACTAAGTATGTGTAAAATATTTATAAGTTTATGGGAGCTTTCAGCCAAGATCAGCACCTTCTGTTACTTACTCGGATTATTTAAGTAAAAAGGTACCTATGCATAGTTTAGTTAAAGATACCTTTAAGTGAGTAATAAAATGAGGTTATAACATAAAATGAATAGTTTAGAACCTATTAGAATATATATAAGCAGAAAGGGCATTTAAACTGTGTTTATTCTTAAAAACTGATCAAATCTTGTCTTGAGGAAGAAGAAACTAAAAAATTCAGATGAAGTGCCAACTTTTATATCTACTACATCTACTTAATACCCCGCAAGCCGCCGCAAGGGCGTGTGGCGGGGGGTGTTAGGACACCACCCGTAATTTAGAAAAGAAAAAAAATACCACATGCAAAAACCACAAATTCATACATCCACAGAAAAACATGGCATACATTCATGCAAGAACATTTACACCCCACGCACATGCAAACACTCAAACTACCAAGTAACATACACATGCACCTGAAAGTATACTTAACAGCTTGGCAATGTTTAATTTTGTTCCGACAAGTAAATTCGTTTGTAATATTTCTAAAGTGACTTCGGTTTCTTACTATTATTATTTCTGATTAATCGGGGAAAGAATGAGTATTTGTACCTATCTGTCCTGGAATCTATCTCCCTTAGTTTATCTTAGTGTGGGGACATTATAATTCCTTCAGTGTCATAGTTAAACTCGTTTGTTCTGAACCTTTCTAAAAGTCTCTAGAGAGCAGCTCACGATCTAGTTGGCTCCTTATTTCCCTGTATATCACCGTGTCGTCAGCAAATAACCTTAGATTGCTACTAACGTGTGTGCTTAAGTCATTTATGTATATTAAGAACAGTAGAGGCCCTATTACACTTCCCTGGGGGACGCCCGAAGTTACATCATTCGGTTGAGCATAACCCACCTATGACTACTATTTGTTTGCGGTTTGACAAGAAGTCTCTAATCCAATTAATTATTTTCTCATTGATCCCATAGTATTTAAGTTTATGTAACAATTTATTGTGTGGGACTTTGTCGAAGGCTTTTTTGAAATCCAGAAATACTGCATCGACTTGTGTGTTATTTTCTCCCGATCTAAGTATATCGTGAATGAAGAGACCAAGTTGTGTTTTGCAAGATCTGCTTTTCCTAAATCCGTGCTGGTTGTGGATTAGTATTTTCCACAGGTATGACTACTATTTGTTTGCGATTTGACAAGAAGTCTCTAATCCAATTAATTATTTTCTCATTGATTCCATAGTATTTAAGTTTATGTAACAGTTTATTGTGTGGGACTTTGTCCAAGGCCGTTTTGAAATCCAGGAATACTGAAACGACTTGTGTGTTGTTTCCCCTCGATCTAAGTATATCGTGAATAAAGAGATCAAGTTGTGTTTTGCAAGATCTGCTTTTCCTAAATCCGTGCTGGTTGTGGATTAGTATTTTCCTACTATCAAGAAATCTCATAATGTTACTGGCAATAATGTGTTCTAATATTTTACAAGAGATTGAATTTAAGGAAATGGGTCGGTAATTGGTTGGTTTATCCTTATCGCCGCCTTTATAGATGGGAGTTATATGGGCTAGCTTCCAGTCGCGAGGCACTGAGCCTTCTATCGATTTTAGAAAAACAATATGTAAAAAATGGGGCAATGTCTTCAGCTAATTCCTTTAATATTCTAGCAGGTATTTCTTGGACCACCATTCACATCAGAAGCAACAGATTAGCATGGAATAAATGTACTAGACTTTAGATGATGGTGGAAGGAAGATAATGTTGTATACATAATATTATAATTGCGTACAGAAGACTATGAAAGCTATCATGATGATGTGACAATAACTGTGCTAAAAGGTTTCAATTACAAACGATTAGGTAGTTCAATCTTTACGTGGATTTGTTACTATTGAAAAATATGAAAGTTAGGTGAAAAATTAGCATGTCTCGTAAAATAGACTCTGAAGAAAACCAAAATGAATTTCATATAAATTGAAAAATGAGATGTACTCAAGGGCGTACGGGAAGAAAGCACTAATGCATCCCTTATATATGAAACAAATAAACGGTTACCGAGTAGTACATAAGACGCAATGAGTTCCTGAGAAGCGTTATAGGAAGACAGTCTTATGGAAGGGCCAAAAGGTGACTAAATGGCTAAAAGATGGACAGGAGAATGGATCAAGGAACGATACTTGAGGGATAAATAAAATGAAACTCAATGGACGAGTTATAAGAGAACAAATCAAGAAGATTATTACTGATGGATATCTACAATGCTTTGATGTTACTTGTATACATTTGGAATAGGAGTCTTCGTTTTTTATCAGTTTTTGTAAACCTAATCTTTATTTGCCAAAAATCGTAAAATACCTTATTATCTCTTATAATAATACTTGAAGATAAAAATATATGCAGTCGATCCTTATGAATTACTTTTGGCCACCAACTTGCTCTCATCTGAAGGGTATAATTTGCCTGTAGTTAATTAAGAAAACTATCAAACTTTATATTTATTAGTAAGGGCTGAAATTCCTTCGCTGCAGATGGTCATTTTTTATTCTACGTGTATGAAGTGCACTGTCAGAAAATAATGATTGCATATAGCAGCAGAAAAACCTAAAATTCTCCGAAAGTGTTTTCGGTTTCGTACTTTGATATAATCCCTCACTTTAAGTACTGTGAACTCTTTCGTATTCCTCCTTTGTAAAAGCTGATCATACCAACGGAATATTTAGATGTGAACTCATCATTTGGCAATTGAATCAAATTTTAATTGCCTCCATAGCAAACAATTAATGATATTAATCTAGAGTACATTCTTATTTTTACACAAGAATGTTAATGGAAATTAAAATTCAACGAAATGTAACCAGAAGCATTTTTCATGTCAATTCATTTTCAATAACCACTTAAGCTAAGAAAATAAAACGATTACCATGTATATTTTATTCGATAATATAATCCTGCTATGTGAATCAAATACGATCTGTGCAGAGTAAACTCTGACACTATATCCCTTTCAAAAATGTCTACCTTATAATATCCTAACAGTAGCGTCCCATTGCATGCTCAGCATTTCTACATGCGATTTTCTTCTTCCCAGTACGACCCCCGCCCGCTTCAAGCTTGGACCATTTTATTGCTATCTTGTTCCAAGGTCATTTATTTCTGGCACTATAGGGAGTAACCAAAGTTTAACGACTTGGGAGTAGGTAAACAAGGAGGCCTGGTAACGTGTACGTGATGCAGTACGGAACCCTACCTTACCTCGTAGATACTGGCGAAGGGAGTGGCCCTGTTAGAAGATAAGCTATCATCACCACGGCACTCACCGTTCTCACTACGCTGTAATTCAACTTCGAGGGCAAAGTACACGTCCTTGTCCTGGGCATAAAAACATTATGGACAACTGAGGAAAAATACAAAGGGCGGCACTGAAAAAAAAACCATTGGCATACCATAGAAACCTCACGGTGAGTCAGTCGTAAAGTCGGAAATTTCTGTATGTGATGCGAAAGATGTCAAGAGTGTTACGTGCTGAAGGGACGATGCGTAAAGTGAGAGCAAAGGGAGTAAAAGTTCGGTTATGTATTTGGTAGCGAAAGAAGGAGGCTGTAAGAAGTTTGAAGTCTGATCCATTCCGAAGGTATTCTGGCTTTAAGGTGCTGAGTGGATTTCATGTATTCAAGGCAAAATGTATTGAGGAGGAGGAAGAGAAAAGTTGTGAAAGCATAGTGCTAGTAATTATGTTTGACGCTGAAGTTCCAGGATGATGATTCTTAATTTTCAAGTTCCGCAAAAAATCTAAATCCTAGATATATATGTTAAATTTACAATGGATTTTATTTTATATTTAAATTGGATTCACTGGAATGAATTTTTAAGGCGCGTTATTACACTTAACGTGAGAATTTTTTGCACCATTGAGGGCACAATTATATTATTCCCTCGGTACATATGATAGCGCCAATCAGTTAAGTATACAAGCCTGTATATTATCCTTTTACTGAATATCATTCCATTACATTCGGTCAAACATCTTGTGCAGCTAAAAAGCCAATGGCGGATACTCATTGGCCTGCGTCATTGCCTCTATTTCCTCTCGCTCTTGCTCCAGATCCCTGCTATCATTTATACCGTCAAAACCGAGCCATGTCATCCTAAAGGTAAAAATTACCACTGCTAGCGCAAACGTCGTCATGATCTCCTCTTTCAAAGTTTCAAAAACATTCTTGGCAGGACTAAAGTGGCGTCGATGCCAAAAAAAAGGACCTACAAAAAAAAACCCTCCTTAACAAGTAGGGCTGCTTCCAAGCCCACCCAAGATGGTTTTTAGTGACTTAGACAAAGCGCCGTCAAATACAAGAATCACAAAAAAGCACCTCTCCAGTCACGTGTTGAGCTCGCGGAAGCGGACGGCGATCACGTCCACCTTCCCGAAGATGCTGGCCCATTCGAAAGGTGTTGCCTCGAGAGAGAGAGAGAGGGGGGCAAGACGAGAGGAAAGGAGACTCGACAGGGGAGAAGGGGGGGTCGAGTGTGAAGGCGTAAAAGCCTTTTGAGCAGGGAGGGGTGCGCCACACCGAGAGGGATAGAGTGATAAAGGTGAAGGACAGAGCGCGAGGCTTCGGTGGAACAACAGGCCACCTCCGAGCCATTCGTTCCAGGATGGAATTGGTTTTTGCTGCGGAATCCACTGACAGTTTTCCCGCTGGGTTCAAGGATCAATCTATGGCAACGGGTGCGATCAAGTCCTAGACCCCGGGCCTCGTAAAAAAAATTTCTGATTCGGGTCCCGTTTGTAGAGATTCATCAAACGACATCGATGAAACCCGAGGCTTTCATTGGACGTAACCGTTAACAGGCAACTATTTCGATATTACTCGGGTTTTTTAGCGGCCATAACCACTTCAGGAATGTCGTAACGCCATAATTCCTTCGGAAGATAAGCGAACGCGATTCGAATCGATGTAGGCTGAGAGAAACTGTCTCCGGCCTGTGTCGGACGGCGTAAACATTGTCCGGACCGGACCAGAAACTCCGAATTGGGACCGGCACCGTATCTTACTCGACTATCCCTCAGCGGCTGAGGAGCGGCTGATGGCGAAGGGAGGGGAGAGGGGGTACCGGGAGCGACGGGAAGGAGGTTGGATGCGATGGTCGGGGTGGCAGAGGAGATGGCGCTGGCTGGCGTTGGACTGGCGAGGGGCGGCGCGGGGGTGGAGGAGGGGAGGGAAGGAGGGGCCGGGAGGGCGGTGGGCGGTGGACTGGAGGCGGGCGCTGGGCGGAGCGAAAGCTCAGTTGCCTAGGTTACGGGACCTGGCAGCATCACAAACACGGGGCCGATCAATCATTGGTGAAATTACAGTCCTTCCCCTTCCCTCTCGCGTCCCTACCAACCTTGAAAACCCTCCTCTCTTCCATCCATCCCTTTCCCTCTCCCCGGCCCGCTCCCTCCCTCTCTACTCCTTCGCGAATATTCCTCCTTCTGTTCATTCTCTGATTCCTCTCCCTTTCTCCTTCCCCTCTCTCCCACCATCCCCAGCGTTCGTCGCGCCGGCCACGAAGTTTCCCTCCCCACTTCACAGCCTTCCTTCCCGTTCTCTTTTCCTCCTCATTCTGACGGAGGAACCCCTCCTGCCCTACATACGCACCTACCGCTCACACGCTCTTCTTCCCTCCCCACTTCTCTCTTCCTTCGCGCAACTTAAACCGAGGGCCAACACCCTTCCCGAATCAACCACTCTGAACTCGACCACTCCTCCCCGCCACCTGACCACTTCGTCTCCCCGCCTCGCTCTCCCCCTCCGGCAACTTCTCCTTCCGCGCCACTCCTTACTTAAGGCGGCCCATCGCTCCGCCTTCTTTCGGATACCGTGAATCATTTATGCTTCGGGACTAATCGGAAGCGCAGTCAAAATAGAAGCAGCTCTCGGGGAGCGGGTGGCGGGTTGGGTGGGGAAGGGTGTTTTTTTTCCTCCTCTCTATCTTTCCGCCGCAAGCTCCGTGGTAATGTTTTCAACTTCCCCAAGTTTCGGTGGTGTTCAAAAGTGCATAAAGTCTTGTGCATTTTTCATCACAAACTTTGAGCCGGTAATGCGATGGCTTAAACGTACAAGGAAGGTAGCAACTGCCGACATTTTATTTTTCTTGGCGTTCCACTCGCTTCATTTTTTTTCGAATTAAGTTTCCGTAAAATTGATTGGGTGCTTCAAGGAAATGAGTGTTTTGGAGCCGGATTCAAGTGATGCAGATTATTATGCAAATTATGTTGATGCAAACTCATTGTTGAGAGCTTCTTATTCGGCGCGACGGTACGTTAATTAGCATGACATGCTGATGCAGTCATGTTCGCATTCACCTGGAAAATCCTCACCCGTCAAAAGAGTCTCTCTAATATTCTTGCGGAACAGGTGAGACTTTACGTTATCCTCGGTTTCCATGTAAATTCTGTTTTTCTTCCCGCCGACCCAAATCCAGGATAAACCAACGGTCCGAAAAAATTACTTTTCCGCTTATTAGAATCGCTCTCTCCGGCAACTAGTGCCAATATAACGAGCGAGGGGCTTTAACTGCTGCGTGCCGAGTGGATGCACCGCTGCCTCCGCCTCTCTCCTCCCTGCACTCACCCTCCATCCATTCCCCCTTCACTCCACCCGACACACCTTCTCCCTCGAGAGTTCCTACATCAAACCTATCCCCTCGCTACCTCCACGTCCCATCATCCAAGCACACCAACCCCACTCGTTCTCCCTTTCCAAACCACCCACCCATCTCCACCAAAGCCCTCTCTCTCCCGATCCCGCTAATTCGCCCATTTCGCTCAAAATCCTGTCTCTTCATTATAAGAAACCCTCACACACTGCAACCCCTCATCCCTCTCTCTCTCTCTCTCTCTCCCCCTCTCTACGGATCACACACACAACTATTTCCTCCAATTGGCAGAGCAACGCCGCCACCACACCCCTCCACCTCTTCGAAGCAACATCTTCAATCCACCCCACCTCACGTGTCCGATATCATTATCCCAGTTCAAATTCTCCCTCATCTTCCCCCTCGATCCTCATCCCTCCTCCTCCTATGCCCCCCTCCTTCCCACATGCATAAACACACACCCGCGCACACCAAATCAACCGAGCCGCTCGCACGTGTGCCCGCTTTCCTTTCACCTATGCCCACTACCTCTTCTGCCCGCCTCACCCCCAAACACCCTTCGATTCCGACCCTCAACCCACGCCTCTATACTCCGCCTCCCCGGGCAACCTACTCCCGTCTCTCCCTGCCGACCGGTCGCTTTCCCACCTGCTGCCACCTGTGCGACTGTCTCTATCTCTCCCCTGCTTGCTTCCCCCTCTGCCCTTCCCCCGACAACCCCCCCTTTCCTCCGCACCCTTTCCCTTGTACCCCCCTCTCCACACTCACTCCCTTCCCCTACCACGACGGTGATCCCCCCGTCCCCAATAGCCGGCTATCGGACCCAATCGATATCCAATCGCTCTCTCGTGATGTGGAAAACGACGATTTCTCCGCGATGGGGCACAAAAGAGAGAGAGACGGGGGAATGGGGGGGGGAGCGAGCGCGGGTGATCGCAATTCGCCGCCCGTCGTGCTCTCCCGGAATCACGGATCGGCAATGCATCCTCACCATTTCAATTTTTTTCTCGATTGAAATAACAAACTGCACGAGTGGAGCTAATAATGGAAAGATAATATTGTACTTTCATTTTGAGCCGGGTGAGCTTAATTTATGCGTCCGAAAACATTTCGGCATCCAGTTTCCAGTCGGGCCAAAACTTACAAGTATCCCTCGAGCGCCGGGTGCGACTGTGTGTGAGAGGAAGGGGGAGAGGGTCGCCGTGCGGGAGAGTGGGCGGGCGATGAGGGCGGGGGGGTGGAACGGGAGGATGCAATTGGAATAAACAGCAAATGTTATTTTGCTAAGTGAACATCGAATGAAGACGGTTTTCATAACTCGATAGTGGAGCTCATTCACCCCTCCCTTTTTCCGCTACATGGGCGTGGCAAAAAACTCATTTACCGACCGTTTGGTGTGAAATGAGAATATTTGGATACGAAATTTTCAACGCTTTTTCCAGTACCGGGCTCTTCGATTTTGTATTTTTTTAATTTGGTTCCCTCTATGAGGACGGAATAATTCGAAGGAATTTCCTGCTATTATTTCATGCAAAAAAAGGTGGGGGGGATATAACACTTGAATATTTGAGCTGAGTTTGAGCGGATGTTTGAGTTTTTTTATTGTACTAGAATGCTTTTTATTACCTTTTCATTTTTACTACTTTTAAGTTAACATTAAGTGGCACTAAATATGTTTTTACTTGGTTAGTGTTCCTTTTTAGGCATCAGTTTTGATAAATACCGAAATCTGAATTGCAAAGGACTAAAGATACGAATATAATGTAATAATGTCTGCATATAATGAAACCTGAAGAATGTTTTAAAATTTAGCAATTAAAAAAACATTTTAAAATGACATTACGTGTTGCGAGCTATCTTTACAATGATAAATATTTCCCATCATATATATTTATTGTGTACAAATATGTTTTATTCCTGTTTAACATAATTCTTTTTTTTATTTCCAGGTGAGTACTATTCTGTTGACCTACAACCTGGAAATATACTGCTTGATTAACCGAGTTAAGCAACACTGGAGGTATGGCAATTTAAAATGACTATTTTTATTAGATTCTCGAAATAGGGGAAATTTTTGCATTGCTAAATAAGGAAGTGTTTTGGATTTCCTGTGCAGAGGAAGAAATGTCCATTAACGCGGAAAGTATAAGATGTCTAAAATGCTCATTAGAGCTGACAGGTCATGTTGTACTTTGGGTAAGCACATACAATGCGAGAGATCCGCGCTGAAAGTACTTAGACTAGTATAGTCACATGGAAGGTTGGGTTTCGTGGACAAAATTATAACTAATGGCCAGAGGATAGGCGAAAGGAAATCCAGAGTTGACTTTCAATCTGAATTTAAAATTAAGCGTATTAAGAGAACACATTTTGATGTTTTACCCGGTAACTGACGGTATAAAGACATCCTTATGAATATAATACCATGTTGCATTTACCTAAAGCTGGGCGCCAAATCTACTACTAATGGCAAAAATTAGCGTCAATGATGGTATCTATTTTTTGAGCCGACGGCAAGTGCCATACGAATAACAATTGTTCACAGTCAAGTTTCAGAAGTGTTGAGAGAACATATGAATGTTTTACACTTTGGAAATTCTCATGAATATTCTGTTAAATTTACCGTCCAGTGAACGTTGATATAATTGATGGCTTGTCCGTAATTGCATTGATTTACTCAGCAGTATTTCTTTTAAAATAACATGATAGAGGGTGTGTCAAAGACCTATATGAACCATAGGTTCATAGAGGTTAGATCTATTTTTGTAAACTATGAAATTATCAAACAAAATTACCTTTTCCTAAAATAGTGATCTCGTCCTTCATCCTCTCGATTGTTGATTTCACCCATGAGTTATTGTTTTCTTCCCATAATTGACGATAAAAATTATCTCATGACGGACGTCAAGTGGAAAACAACTCTGCTAAACACTCGTTTTATCCTAAATTCACGCTGGGTGAACCTTGGCTGAATCCTGCGCTACCTTTCCACGAAGTGCTGGAAGTATGGACGGAACTTATTGAGTAAACTCAGTCGAACTTTGTCATGAATATAGGTTAATTATGAAAAACTTATCTGCGTTAGTTTCCTTTATAAACAGAGATCAATTTGAATTAATTGCAGTTCACAAGACTGTGAAGCAGGTTCGGGGACACCTACGAAAACCCCCATCCTCACCGATAAATGGCGCGGAGCCCACGACAAGCACGCAAACCCACCGCACCAATCCGATCCTCCAACTGTTTTGTGTGTGTGCAAAAACCTCAACACCAATGGACCATATTACTGATTTCACCTTCAGTTCTTGACATGACGAGTATAAATTCCCTAATAAAGGTTATGTAGAAGTCAAATTACAGCTGAGAGCACGACGAAATATACATTGTGCATTATTTAACTTTGCTTTCCAGTTTGTTTTTAGCCCGATAACATTTATATTTGTTAGCTAGTGGCGAAGAGTAGATGCAATAAATGGTCAATAAATTAGAAATTCAGTGCATGTGCTAAATTATAAAGTAATTATCATCATCTCATTTATTCGGAACACTTGCGTTTTTGTAAATGGAAAATTATGCACTCGCTACTTCATGGCGTTTACTGAAGTGATTTGATGATATTGACTTTCCGTCCAGCTGAGTAGCGATTGGATGTTTATTTGAGTTTTTTGTAGGATTTCTACTGAGAAAATTGATGAGCAAGGGTGAATGAAAGCTCTGTCGAAGGGAAATTTCAAACTGTTCACTTCACAGCGATTGACCGAGATAGGTTAAAAATATGAACGCTTGGAGACTTTATTTAACAATCACTGTTGCTTTTATGGTCTTTTATTTGAAAGCGTATATCCAAGATGCAAGTGATGGCCTACGTAAGTGCCTCCCTGTTTACAGCCTTAGCGGGTGGACAAAGAGTTGGCAGATTTGACGACACCTACCTTGCTCCTTAGTGTATTCTTATAGAACTATTTTTGCCCGAGGTAAAACAGTGGCTTTCAATGCAAAATTATTGCGTTGTTATCATATCGTGAATGCAAATTCGTATAAAAACTATGAGGTCTATTAAAGATACCCCTGAGGAGGAAGTATGTTTAATTTGAAATATTGTAGCTTAACTATTTCGATAGAACAAATGAAACTTTACGCCTTAATATTTAGTTTAAGCAGTGTAGGGTTGATTATCATAACAGAAGTAAGTTCAAAAAATTCCTCATATTTAAGGCGACTGTACAATTTTCGTTTTTATTGTTTATCCTGATTACTTATTTTTAAATATGAAAAACTGCGCGTTGCAATTGAAACATGGACTTAAAATTAATACTCTACGTTCATCTAATGATTTCCCTTAGTGCTTTTTAAAAATTAAATCTCCATGGTGGACAGTAAATTAAGTAGTGGAACAGCTTAAGTTAATTTTGTTCTTTTATGATTCCATTAAAAATAAAAAGGTAATTTATATTTAAAAATATAAACTACAAATAGAAATCATTCTTTAAAAAAAAGTCATGTAGTTTATGAACGTGTTCACGTTTAATCCGGAAACCATCTTTGGGGCGTTAATAGAGTCGCATTCAAAGCCACCCTTTAATATCATACCCACATTTTCAAAAATATTACTGAAGTACGTGAGCGCTGAGATGTCTGCGTAAAAGTGTAGATTAAGTCGGCATCACTTTTCCACGGCTGAAGCGACCAAAAAGCGATTACTTCTGGATATTTCTCAACGGACTTGGATAGCTTTTGAAGCTTCAACGTACGTTTTTTTCCTCTTATTAATGTATCGCACTCAGTAATTTCACTCGGCGTGAAATAAGGAGGGAGCGGTTGCATTGAGGGCATAATTCGTCGGCGCTTTTCATTCCTCTTATGGAACGTTATAAAATTCGCGACGGAAATTTACTCCCCAATTCAAATTATTGAGTCGTACCCAAAGGAAGTAGCGCTTCCCTCTTTTCGGCCAAAGGGAAAAAAAACAGGAAAGAGCACCCTACATTGGGAGTGGGAGGAAGGCCTGAGCAGAGATTGTCAGGATTATGACGTTATCACGCTGGTGACTGGAAGAAACGAATCGACATAACGGTTTGGAGAGCACGTTTTTAATGGATTGTGAAAAGTGATGGCTCGTCGTAGTCGTCTTCGTCTTCAAGGAGAAAATGTCGCCTTACTCTCGCTCCCGCTTGTCATTTTCCTTCCCCTCTCTCTCTCTCTCTCTCCCTCTCCTTCAGCCCTCTCCCTCCCTCTTTCTTTATCTCTCCCCCCCTCCTGACCCCCATAGCTCCTTATCTCCGCCTTTCCTCACTTCCCTCCCTCGTTTTCACTGTGCTCGCCAAACTCCTCCGCCTCCCCCGTCTCTCCTCCCCGCTCCGCTCACCTTTTTGCCGCTCCCACCCTTTCCGCGCCCCACCCTGCTTGCCATCACTGCTGTTGCTCAACTCCGTGCGTTCCTCCTGCACCCACTCCCGCCGACTCCTTTTTAACTTTCGAGAGAGCCTCTTCCCATTCATCTGTCACACTTCTTTTCATCGTTTTCTCCCTTCTTCTTCTTCCGTCCATCCCACTTCGGTTTTCCGGGACACGCTCCCCAAGTTCCTTCTCCACTCTTCCATTCCTTTCTTTTTTTTCTGTTCTTCACATTCAATTCTCATCATCCAACCCCTCAACTTACACTCCGTCTTTGGGCTGTTCACCAAACCGTATTTTCCACAAATGGCACACACATCTGCGTTCCCTTGCACTTGGTTCTTCTGCTCCCAAACTTTTTTTCTTTCCTCTTCCACACGATTCGCCCTTTGCGGTGAGTTTACCCTCAGAAGATATGTTTTTCCACACATTTATATCGATCATAGTTTCTCTTGTTAATTCGTTTTTTTTCATTCATCCATCGTAAAGCATTAAATTTTTCTAGCGTTTAATTCAAAGGAGAGCTGTATTATTTGCGTGGAAGCAAAATCATACTTATCATTTTGAGTTCCTTCATTTTGAACCTTTGGCTGTTACAAATTGTAAAAGAAGAGTAATGTGAGCTAGAATAGTTTTTATTGACGAGATGTTTGAGTTGACAACGTCCCATTATATTGATTTCGTGGCAAACGAGTTACAATGGGAGACTTCCCCGAGTCCAACTCCGTTGGAACGTGAAAACCTTGGGTATTTACTTCTTCTATTCTTCGTTCATTTATTCTCCTCCAACATACTTCGTTGTTCTCGTTTCCTTTCAGTCTTATTCAAACCCCTACTTCTCCCCTCTATTCGACCTTTGCTTGAGTTCTCCACTTAGGTACCTGCCTCCCTTATAATTTACTTCCTCCTTTCATCCCCCCTTTCTTCTCACTGGCAAACAAAGCCCGTTCTCCATTGTCCTCTTTTGATTTACTGACTGATTCCTCTCCATCCTTCCTTTCATTTCTTTAACAATCTTCTCAAAAACTTCCTCACAGACACACACACTGTTTGAGAGAGCATAAGTTGAGGCGATTTTAAAAGTTTTTCTCAGTGTAATATTTTTTTCCAGACTCCGTTAGTTATTCGGGTCCGGTTACATGGTCTATATTCAATCAGCATGCGCTTTCTTTTCAACATGAATACAACTCAATTTATCAAGAACCAAATAGCTAATGGCAATACGCTATGCTCATTAATTGTTGTACCTCCCTGTAGCCTTATATATTCTTTAATAATGCACAAGTGGATATGGAAATATTTGAAGTGACGAATAATACTCAAATTCTCTATTGCGAAAATTTTGGAATGATAGCCAGAGGTAGCGCAATTTGGGAGACATAATGATGGCTTGTAATTACTGTTTAGTGCTTTCTATTGTCCGTGTTTTTGATCTTTTGTTTTTTGTTTATATTTAAAAGTTAATTGTTCAATTACTTTTCCAGTAATTTTAGTTTTTAACACTCTTTAATGGCCCAGGCATAAAAGGTTGGCCTCTGCTCTCAGTTTATCCGATTCCAACCATTCGTCAGTTGGAATGTCCCCTTGTTCTCCTTTATTTGTTTTCGCTCAACGGCTTCCCCCTCCCGTCCATCCTCCCTTCCTTCCACTCCCATTTCCGCCCCTCTATTTTCTCCTCCTCACCCCTTCACGTAAGCATTCCACCGGCCAGCTCACCTTTGGAAGACCTCGGTCCCCCGCGCCCTCCCCCAACCCTCGGTCTTTGTCCCCCCCCCCCGCCTCATCATCTTCTCATCCTTGGACTTCCTTCCCGTGTCCGTCCTCTCGCTCGCCCATTGCTCTCTTATCCCTTCTCATCCCCCCTCTTCTCTCGTCTTTCCTCCCCCGCGTCTTATCCTCCACTCTAAAAGAATCCACTCTTTCCTTCCTCTCCAATCCCACTCCTTCCCCCCTTTTAGTGCTCCATGTTATTGGGGTTCTGCCGTCCATGTCATAAAGGGAAACATCCTGGGATGGACTTTTTCTTTATCGCTTCGCGTGGATAATGGCTGGCGCTCTTAAGCGGTTACTAAAGCGATGTTTGGCGGCACTTATTGCTCGGGAAATTGAATCGGATTCATCGCTGTTGCCGCGGCTGCATCTTCTGCAAGTACCATTCTTTTATGGTCCTTTTCCCTCAGATTCCGAAAGTTTAAAAGTTGCTCTTGTCTACTTGCGCTGAATGTTCAAAACTTTCATCGTATTCGCTAAGTCAACTTTGTGTCATATTTCTCCAGAATACTCTCGTAATTCGAAGACCTCCAGACGGTAAGCTACCTGAAAACCGATTGCTTCGTCTACTCTTATCGCTACACTCAAACTAGTACGTTTGTCATCTGCTCCACATATATTGTGTCGAGTACTACTTATAAAGTAATCCATAGGAGAAGGAAGTATCTTATGTTACCCATATAAGTAAGTTTGGCTATTTTTGGATGTATATTTTAAGAAAAGTCTCTGATTCATATTTTAAATTCTTATATTTAAGAGTAAGGGCGAAAAGAGTATTCTGGCGAGTCCACACCTACGTGTTTTGCCTGCCAATTAAAGTAAGCTAATATTAGGCAAATGGGAGAAATAATATTCAAATCAAAGCTATACATTTTATTTGTGATATCATCTCAGTTCAAAGCAAATTTTTACGAAAATATGAGGTGACTCTAGTAAAAAATTTATAAATGTTTTTAGTTCTTTACGCACTTACTAGTACTATCAGAAGGACGGCGTTTCAATTCTAAACGATCTACCATTTTTATGGTAAATTAAAATCCCCTTTCTTAGTTTCTGAACTGAGTCAACATATAATCAGAAAATAAACATCATAACTACACCTGATAAGACATTATATGTTTTAATCCATTTGATGCTATGTCTTCATAGATTATGGTAGATTGTTGTTTAAACAATTATGAACAATGGACAAGTGATTTCAGCTTTGACCAAGATGAAAGTTATTGGTGGTCATTTGGAAAAATACCGTTTTCCCTTTGAAAATAATGGATACAAATATGATGGATTATCTCAAATTATCTAAATATAATTTATTAATTATAAACATAAAGTCATATAATGAATACGTAACTGATATAAGCCCATTGAATATTTTAGCATAGTATCTTAAATCTCTTTTCGCACAATCATGAAAGATCACAATGCCTAAACCTATATCTATTTATAACCAAAATATTGGGAGGAATTAATAGGATGATAAGTTCTAGTAACGGTGAAAGCAGGAACACCGGCTGAGACGTGGCAATGAGGTCTCTTGGCTTACCGAGGTATTATGGTCTTTAGATAAGTGGCCTTCTACCGTTGTAAAACTTACCACGGAACAAGAAGAGATTTCGGGAATAAATGAAAAAGAGTAAAAGAAATAAAGACCGCTCTCTCGGTGCCGTTAGGAGGAGGAAAGCTTGTAAGGTCAGTACATCTGATAAGAATGGACGAGAAGAGGAAAATGAAAGAAATTTTTAAGGCTAAGTCAGGGCAAGCGAGGGATGAATAGAGGCATGTGGGCTCGGCGAGAGATGAAGAATATTTTGTGAGAGCCGAAGAGTAAAATCCCGGGGAAAGACTTCACTGAAGATCAAAAAAGTAGCTAAAGATAGGACAAGGGGGTACTCTTAGTAGCCCCTCTCCTGCACCAAAAGGCAGGTATAATTAGATGAAGAAGACTAGTTTGCTTCCTTTATAGCCATGCCACTGGCAGACGTCGTACCGAAAGACCGTTGCACAGTTTGACCCGGGGGCGTATTTTGCTTAAGGTGTCCTAACGATTACTCAGAATAACCTCCCCTGTTTTAGTTTCTCCCTTTTCAATTACTGCCGGCGGAGGTTGATTTAAAAATTCCAGGGAACAATTATATTAATTCTACTTACATCAAAGGAGAAGTATTTGCATAATATTAGACTGCTTATATTCCACTAAATTTTATTAAGGGCGAAGTCATCTCCGAAAAGAATTGTTGGAAATCCTTTTACTTCATTGTTTCCAAGAGGAATACTCACCCATGTCTTCATGCTTCCCGCAAGAATTCGCTCATTTGGTGGTTAATGAAATCATCCTTTATACCCTTGCTTTAAAATTATTATTAAATCGGAAAGTTTGTGCGATGGAGGAGGGTTTTAAACATAAAATAGATACTGATGTGTTTCAAATACCTATCATCAGAAAAGATGAAAAATTAATAATTAAAATGGATAGCGTAGTACCAGCTTATGTATATTTCGAGCTTATTTAAATTTTTTAAATTAATTATAATCCAGCGAGTGTGTGATAGAGTGCGTGGTGGGCAGACATGAGCTACCCGTTGGAGGGTCCCGATTCCTTGGACGATATTCATAATAATAGGAAACCCTTGTTTAATACAGGAGGCTCACACGTGCACTGTGGTTTCCTGGGGATTACAATTTTATGGAAAAACTTAGGCTTCAAAGAAAAGGCTGGCCTCACCATGATATGTGAATTTCAAAGACCGAGGGGCTTGGTACAGTCTTCTCTTCTAAAACCCTCTTTTCGGATTGATATCTGCTAAGGGGGTGATTAAGAGCATTATGAAAGAGAGAAATTGTATCAGCATAATTTGCACCAAAGTCACTTCGAAATTTAAATATATTTACGATTAGCTATGATTGTTTCGTTAACTAAGTAGTAACATATGAGTTTTTTCTAAGCACACACTTATTTTACTGTCTTGAATTATACAACAATTTGCATAGCATTTGGGCATGGTGTAAATATTTCGAAACATCCCGGCATGGGATGACCAATTATTTGTAAGGTGATACCTGACATTGACGACTGTGTAATTAGTTTTGCAGAATTGAAATTCCGTTAATTGTAAAATAACATCATAATTTGCTGAAGATAAATAATTATATTAATGTTCATCCATCAAAACCAATTGCACAGATGTGTGCCTACACCATATACAGATCGATTTATACAACGTTTTCACTTTCTGGGGTTGCAATAAGAAAGTAATTTGCAAAATGAAATTGGCATTACACGAAAGAAAATTCATTTCGAATAATCGCAATGGAAACTATTTAATGTTTCCACACATTTTTTTAATAAAGGCATTTTTGGCTACGGCTTTGATATTTCTGCGGAAAGATTACAGGATATTTATTTCCAGGGGTTTTATAAGAGGAGGATAAAAAAGAACTCGTTCACGAAATTAATGGATACAAGTGGGGTGAGGTGAGAGAGGGGTGGGAGGAAATGTAAGAACAACGAGGAAGAAGGGAGGCACCGAGAGGAGTGTGGGACGGGGAGAGTTGTGCGACAGGATGGGCGCAAGAATAGGAAAAGAGGGGTAGAGAGAGAGAGAGAGTGAGGGTGGGGGACTCGTGGCCGAATAGGAAGGAGGGATGAAAAACGGAAGGGAGGGAAAGAGAAGAGGGATCAAGGAGGAGGCGGATAAAGGAGGGAGGCAGAGAGGGAGTGAGATTGAGTGAGTGTCGGATGAAAATGTTTGCCGAGGGTGTCGCGGGTGGGCTCGCCTCGAGGCGAAGGAAATGAGTCGAGGGAGGAATGGCGGGGGAAGGGGGAGAGAAGGGGATGGAAAGGAAGAGGCATGGGGCGTGGGTCTGGGCACGCGGGACGAGTTGGGGGAGGGCACATATTGTACAGGAGGCAGGGGAAGGAGGGAATGGTGGGAGGGAGAGAATGGGAGGGAAAGGCCCGGAAGGGGGATTGGAAGCGTGGGCGAGGTGAAAAAGGCGGGGGTGAGGGAATTTTTCGAAGGGAGGGCATTTAGGGGAATGAAGGGAATGCGCGGAGGTTGGTGGTGGTGGAAACGGGGGGTTGAGGGCATGAGGGAGGGGAAGCGGATGGGTGTGGAGGCAGGATTTGAAGCGGCGTATGGCTTGTTCTGCGGGCGTGGTGGCGGTCGGCTGCGAACGACGGCTCTTTCGGAAAGAAATGTGAGGCCGCAAAAAGGGAGCGGAAGGGCGAAGGTCTGGTGGGGGGAGTAGAGCATGGTGAGGGGGATTGGTTTGCCCACTCTGGGCGGGGCGGGAGTGGAAGACGAAAGGGTTGGTGTTGGGGAGGGTTTTTTGGAAGGGTGAAAGATTCCGCGCGAAATATTCTCGTCCTAGAGATGGAGCGATGGTGGCCATAAGAGCTGCCGGGGACACTGCTTTTCTTTCTCGGCAGCGGCGACGCCCAAGGAGCTTACCCGCTTATTGAAAAATGCCCCCTCTTTCTACTTCCTCCCCTGCTACGGTTTGGTACGTCCCGCACTGTTCCTTTTCCTACGTGAACCCTCTGCACCCTCCTTTCCCTATGTATCGTCGTTTTAACCTTCCCATCTTCGCTTTACCTTTCCCTTCTAGCTCCGACATCCATCGTCTATTTTTGCGCAACCTCTGCACTCTGCTTCTTCTCTCTTTCATTTCCCTCTGCACTTGAAAGTTTTTTCTCATTTGCTTTATTACTATCAAACTTGTTTCTCACTGAAACTTCCCCTCTCTTTGTTGGAAGGCTTACTCCGTCGTGTTTGTGCTAATATCTGGAAACTTGGATTTTGATTTCCTCTTCCGTCGAATTTTCTACTTGAAAACACCATTTCAGATGCATTTTTGATTGAGTTTAAAGAAAAAAATGCTTTCACTGAACTCAAAGTTGTTTTTCATTTGTATAATGTCATATTGGGCAAAAGGAAGTATTGTTGCGTGTGGACGTGGTTCTTTGGTAGCGAATTTAATTGAAATCCGCGACAATCATAATTTTTAAAGATAGATAGTCGTTTTAAAGGAAGGGTATTATGGAGAAAGAAATGTTAGGGTTGCTGGTGGGCAGGGTATGGGATCACCAAAGTATTCGTAAGAGGTCACAACAACCAAGAGGCAGAAATATGTCCTGTTCCGCCCAATGAACGGTGTGCACCGATAAACGATTTTCTTACATCTATTATCCCGAAAAGAACCTTGAATAATAATGAACACTTTTGCAAATACTAGGGAAATATATTTAAATCACGGTTTTGGTTGAAGGGCGTGTATACCATTCGATTTATTAATATCAACATGGACGTGGTAGTCAACCGATAGAAGGCTGGGCTACTAACCCGAGGTCCCGGGTTCAATCCCGGTGACGCCTGAGAGTATCCTCAGCCTCACTCAAGCATTTTGATTTCTGGGAAACCACAAACGGTGCTGGGAATGAAACTGGCCCCATGCCTTGATATTTTACTCTCCGTTAGGGTTAGTATTGGGTGAGCTCTATACTCACCTATCTGACGAGCATATGGGTTGAATATTTTGGTTTATCAATATGATCCCATTTGACGAGTACGACACTATAGCCTCCTCTTTGCCTTCTGCTTTGCATGGTGTCCGTTTTTGAATGACTCAACTAGAATAACTGAAAATATCTTATTATACACTGTCCATGTATTAAACCCAAAGTTGACATATTTTTTCATACCAATCTAGTGTGCATTATGCCTTACTATTACTAGAATAATTTAAAATTTCGACCGCATATGGAAACAGAGATTAATACGAGTGTTTGTAATTGGACAAAAAATTAACTGGAAGTCTTCTGACAAAATATACCTTTCCCAGTAAATTTTTCATGTGTCACTGAGTATTCTATCCCTTCCATATCATTAACTTCCTGGATATCGCATTAATAAAAGTTAATCTTATTCTACGTTATGCTAGGGTTTTGATTTGCATTGTCGGGTCATATTGAGATGTGATAATGTCATAAATACAAATATATTGATGTAACATATTGATGTATATAAAAAAATTCCTTTTATGAAGTAGCTAACGTCATCAACAATAATAAACTAATTTTTTCGTCAAAAATTCATTTTTATATCACCAAAAATATTCGCTAAAGGCAGTGCTTTAATTTTGGGAAGAAGGGTGATGTAAATAAAAGTGGCGTAATCCGTGTTCAATGCGCATCAGTCAAAAAATAAGCCGCAGCACATTGGAATGTTGCTCACGTCAATAATGCTCGTGAAGATAATCGAATTTTTGTAACAACCGCGTTAAAAAAAAATGCCCCTTACCGAGTCATCGGTGCTTGACTCGATAATTGACTTTATTATCATTAAATGTGTGACCTCTTTTTTTTAAATTTGCATCCGTCACTCGAGCGCATTTCTGATGCTACGTCAACGCCATCGTTTATTTAAGGTTGGTTTTCTTGTTTCTCAATCACTGGATGGCTCTCCCATCTGACTCATTCACTCCGCACCTCAGCACAGCGGCGTTGCTTCCCCATCCGACGGAACCCTTCGTGCGTTCCTTTTCCTCCACCCAACCCCCTTCCAAACCAGTCACCCCTTCAAACCATCACTAAACCCAACCCCGTCACATTTCACCATTCGTCACCCTATCAACCCACCCCTCCCCCTCCTCCGTACCCTCGCCCCTAAAATCCTGAAATGGTACCCCCTCCCCTCCACATTTTACCCTCACCCACTCGAGCGTCCCCCCCTAGCCCTCCCAACCCCCCGCTAAGGCCACACACCATTGTTCCGCGGACCGTGTTTGCTTCCCCGCACACCCTAAGCGAGGCGTGGTTTTGGAGCGACTCGGACGGGTGCGGCATATGGGCCGTCCATTTTGGGGCCCGCCGCACCCTTCTTCCTTCGCATCTCCTCCCTTCACCCTCCCGGCCCTTTCTCTAACCCTCCCCACCTTCACGCGTCCTCTTTTTCGCTTCGGAGGAAGGGATTGGAAGGAGGCTGGACTGTGGAGACGTGGGAGGAGAAAGAGAGTGGTGGACGACCGTTGAGGAGGTTGTGAAGAGGAAGAAGGGGTAGGGTGAGTCAGGGGCTTAGAAGAACGTTGTGATGTCAAGGGAAGCAGGGGGGTTAGGAGGAAGAAGTAAGTGCGTGTGCGTTTAAGTGTGTGTGTGTTTATGTGCGCACGTGTGTGTAAGGGAAGAGAAGTGATTTTGCAGGTGGATACTGTGAGCAGGAGCGAGGGAGGAGAACTCGGAGTTTTGGGAGGAGGGAATGAGTTCGGCTCTTTCGGAGACGTCCTTGGGGAAGAGTTTAGAGTTAGGCAAGAGAGGGGAATGAGAGCGGAGGGACGTGGCGATGGTAGGGAAGAGGAGGAAAGAGGGAGTAAAATCGCGAGATTCGGCGGGATATTGGGGAGTAAAATGGGGAAAGGGAGGGGCAGAGAGGAAGCCGACGGAGAAAAATGTGTTAAACAGAGGGAAGAGAGTTATGGAGGGAAATAGGATGGAAGCGAGGTGGGGATAAAAGCCATATGAGGGGGCGGGTTGGGAGGGACGGGATAAGGGGTGGTGGCGGGGGCGTGTGCGGGTGAAAGGCGGAGGAGAAGCATGGGAGGGGAGTAAGTAATAGATGGGAGGGAGGTGGCGCGGTAGTAAAAAAAAATGAGGCAGTGGATGAAAGGTCGGGAGGGTAAAGGGTGAGAGGGACTGCAAAAGAGCGCGGGGAATAAGGGAAGGGTTGTGTGGTGGGAGGGGAGGGATTGCATGTGAGGCTGCGAGCGAGGATGACGAGGCGGGGAGCGGTGTAAAGGTGCCATGGGATCGGAGTGGGTCGGGAAATAAAGGAAATACAAATCGAGTTATAGTAGTATCTTCACGGGCCCTCGGAGGAACCTGCTCTTTGCGACACTGAGTGATGGTATTGATCTGTGCCTTTTTTGCCCAAGGTGCTTTGCGTCCGGTTGTGATTCATTCGACCCCATTGGAATTAGGCTTAAAATTAATGTCACCTCGATGTGGACAGTACGTTGTCACTTCAGTAATTACTTATAATGGTTTCTCTTATCCTTGACTCCAATACGCTACGAGATATAGGATTCCATGAGCTATGTGACTAATGGATACTTCATTAATATAAATCTTACATTTAACGTATTCGGGAGAGTTGAGTCCTTACGTACAATTTATTGATAACATTATCTATGTCTTAGCTTTAGATTATACCGATTCGTTGCATAATAAGGAAGTATTGATGCATATTTTCAATGCTAACTACGCGAAACCAAAATATTTTTGCTCGGTATTTCAAATCTCAATCGATATTTTCTCTTTGAATTACCTCGTCTTAGTTTTCATTATATTTATAGTGATATTTTTACTTGGAAAAATTGAAGTTTGAAAAATATTAAAATTGCTTTGCAACTGTGAATTGCACTATCATTTTACGTGAAGGTACTTGCCTTATCACTAGAAAAAACTTCAAAAAGCGTACTATTAGTTAAATCTTTTTATTTCTTTGCTGCAATTTTAGATTTCGATTAATTTAACGACCATCCTTGAGGTCTATAATCTTAGTAAAAATGCGAATATGCGTGGAAAACATTTCTTCTCTTGCATTGGAAGAGGAATAATTACTCCACAAAAATTAAGATGCATAAAAATATTGCGGAAAATTTTCCAGAAAAATAAAAAAGTAAAATAATAATGGCGGGTATTAAGAAATAAAGTGCGTACCAGAAATATGAAAATCAACTTAATAAAGCGTGGTAAATATGATAAAAGGAATATTTAATTAGCTATAAGGAACATTGTCGAAACAATAAAAGCCATTTTAATTTTAATAAAATCCATTCCAAACATGTTAATTTTTTAATCTGAAGCAAATTGTTCATTGGTTTTCTTTCACTATTTCGTCTAAGAAACTACCATCACTATTTATATCATCTAGATCTATTTTTAAACTAAAAAAAACTTCAACTGCAATTAATTAACTTCTGGAAATCTTTCTTAATACGTCATATGTTTTGAGTGCGTAGTCAATGCGTTATATTTTAAATATATGCCATCAAATATTTTCAGTCGACATACGATTGCTTAACAGTCGTTGTGGTAGAAGAAGTTAAATAATTTGATCTTATTTACCGTAAATATAATGAACACATTTAGTTTGAAATTAAACCAGACATACCGACTTAATGTTTCAATAAATGATAGGCAGAAAAATCATAATTTACATACATATCTTCGCCTAATATGTATACATATCTCCACGATATTTTTCTTCTCCTGAGTTAGGCTTTAATGAATGAATGACTAGAAATTATTTATGTATTTCTACAATATAAACACAAAATGGAATAGTGGGATACAGAGAATTAGGATTCATATAGTTTAGGGCATTTCAAAAGTAGTCATTTTTTACAGGAATTGTACGCTTTACATGAAATAATTTTACGCTTTACAAGAAAGTGTAGCGTCAAAAGCCTTTTTTTTAATACTTTGCGTACCGTATTACAGCCTCATTCTGTTTTTCATTTACCCATCGCCCGGTAAATTTTAACGATTCCGCCTCTGTCACGTTTTCCGACTATTTTTAAACGTAAACTCGATGAATATTTGACTGACGGTCCTTGGTGAGTTCCTTTCAAATCGCAGAGCGTCCACTGGATAATCATTTCCTCGGGTACGGACACGCCTTCGTTCTCTCCCCGGAGGGTGGGCGCCCTGCCCCGGGAGGGTGTATGTGGGAGGGTAACAATGGCGTATTCGTCATTGCGGCGTGAAAGAGTGGAGAAGGAAGGGGGTGGGCAAGGTGTGAGATAGGTGGGGGGGTGTCCTTCGCCCTTCCACTCTACTCTCTGACCCCGAAAGGGCAGGAAGGACATGGCAAGAATATGGGGAGGCTGAGGAAAGAGGGAGAGTGTTGTGGAGGTCCCGGGTGTCGTGAGTTGGAGAGGGGATGGCTGAGGGCGAAGGGCAAAGGAGAGGTAGGCTGGGGCCATAGAATCGTTATATTTTCGCTCAGACGAAGGAAACGCGCGGCTGTGAACTTGAGATAGCCTTCGTGCATTTTTTCGTCACCCACTCCAGCCACGAACCCACCCTTTATCTCTCCATTTCTCCGGCTCCGCCGCTCAACGTCTTCTCCCATTATTCCGTTTTCCATCCCTTCCTTCTTCTCAGACCGCGGGGACACTTCCATGCTTTTTTTCATAGTCGATATATTATATCAACCTTTCCCCCCATCTCTTTCTCTCCCTTCGACCCTACTACTCTGCCCTAAATCTTCTTCCTTGGAAACAATCGTGTTCTTCGATGGCCTAGGAAGACATATAAATAATTTTCCTCTCATTTATCGCTACGTTCAGCGGTTGTTCGTTTTCTCTTGGATTCCCCCATGTGGAATAAAGGCGTTCGTAATTTATTCTTTTTTGATGATCACCTTATAGGATCCCTTGACTGCTGAAGAAATGGCAGTCCCGCTGGGTCATCGAATGGCCAACAGTGTCTTTTGAAAGGAGCTGTTTCAATAAATCAAGAGGGTATAAGGGAAATATCAATAATTTTTTGAAGGTTTTTGAGTAGTTGAAGAAACCCTGAATGCCATATTTTACAAATTTAACGCATAATTTACCCGTAAATAAGCTCAATATTTTACCGTTTTCTCCGATTGGCCCTCTTAGAACCAGTTTGTGTGAGAAATTAATGGTAATACTTTTCTCATTCATATTGTATGCCACATTATTTTTTGGAAATTTTAATTAGTATGTGTTATTATTGAGCATTCTTTTGAATGAAAGAGTTTCCCAAAAATATAGGTAATATAAAGCAATATAGTGCTAGTATAAAGTAGTACAACATTTTTGGAACCTCCATTGGGATTATCTCACTTTTATTTGTTATTCCGCGCATGAACAAACAACATTCTGTCGGATTTTGTACATCATTAATTAATTAATGTGCTAATAAAACACTCTACCTTGAGGCACATAATAAACCTTTGACCTTTGAACATTTAGGGGTCAAAGTTCATAAAAGTGAAACAAAATGATATTCGTAATTTTTTGTACTTTTTAAAATGAGAATATAACGGAAACCTAATCCAGAAATCAAACGTTGAATAATTACGGATATTATATACGTAAAATTTGTCCCGGTAACTTTCCGTCAGCTTTCAGTCAGAATAAATATGAACCACTTTCCATGATCCGTGTGTGTAATTAATGTGATAAGAGAGTAATTGAGAAGAGAAACCTACAGATTACATAAATGGATTAAGTATTCAGAATTTTAAAAAATCAGCAGAGGGTGGTGGGGTGATTTTTTCAGGGTGTGGCCGTTTCCCGAATATTTACTTACGAAATACCGCTCGGGAAGATTTTTGAGCGCAGATGTCCATCCCATAGGAATCTCGCAGGCTAAATCATATCTTATCTTTTAAAAATTATGTCCATAAAGTTAAAAATAACCGATTTTTTAGAGTTTGGCATGGTTATTAACAGAAGAGTATAGAATGATTTAGTTGAATTATATGAATAATCCTTATTTGTGTCATCCAAAAAAACTGTCGTTGCAATCCTCTGCTTACGACGTACAAAAGAAAATGCAAAAATGACAAATAATATCACAAGTAATGCCCATAAATATTAGCTGGTAAAATCCTATGTATAATACTTCATAGCCCATTCTGATATTTTGTATTCAGTTTTTGAGTTAGCAATCCGAAATATGATCCCGCAACAGCCTCTGCGTTTGAAAATATAACTACACAGGCAACATCGTATTCTTGTGAATTCATGAGCTTATTCAATATACGAACATCAAGACATCGTTTACCTCTCCGTACTTGATACTTTAAAAAAAATGATACTATCCTCTGGAACTATACAATCTCACAAATAGCGAGTAACGAGCAGCTCATGGGCAATGGAGACAAGGTAGTTTTCGGGCGGGTGGAGCTGGATGGCTGGAGGGCCGAGAGCAGTGAAGGGCCAGCTCTCCATTCATTCGATGGGAAACTCACTCTCTCCCTTCCTATCTCCCTTCTTCTCCATGCCGCTCCCTCCGTAATCCCGTCATCTCTCGCACCGCCCGTCCGCCCACACGTCTCCTCTCCAATCGAGCCAGGGCCTATCCTAAGGGCAACTATCGGCCCCTTAAGGCCTGCTACCGCGCCCGTAATTGTTTCCTCCGGTTGGGTATCGGCGGAGAATGTCTCGGGGGGGAAGTAAATGGCATAGAGCGGGGAGGACGGCGGAGCAGGGGTGGATCGGTGGGGAAGGATGGGGAAGAGATGGAGCGGTGGAAGGGAAGAAGAGGGATTCCAGGATCGCTCGGAGAAGGAAGCGCGAAGAATCCATTGCCGCAATTTTCACCGTCCAGCTGGCCGGTGTTAATGAAGAAGTTGCTGGGTTGAGGGCATGGGGGAGGTGTTAGTAGGGCTGGTTACAAACTCCCGGTAATGCGGAGGTGCGGACAGAGAGGGGAAGAGAGAGGGAGAGAGGAATGGTGGACGGGATGGTTAGGGGTGAGGGTGGACGCGGGTAAGGCGTAAATTACGTGGGCCTTGTAGGTGGCGATGGGGTAGTTGGGCTCGAGGTGGGAAGGGAGGACGAGTTGTCGGGTTATGAAGGTAAAGGTAGAGAGAGAGACCGGTTTATGGGGGACGCTCTGGGGTCGGAGGCATTGATGGGTTCGAAGTGGTGGGCTGACGGGTCGGTTTTGAGGCAATGCAGAGAGATTGAAGGAAGAAATGTTGGAGGCGAGTGAAGCAGAGAGGGTTAAGGCAGGTCTCTCTGTAGGCGGTTATGGAGTTATTAAAATGATAGCATGGGGCAATTTGGTGTGTCATCAAAAAGTGTCCACTAAATTGATTCCGTTTAGAGAAATACGGCCAGCAGTCTAAGGTATGGTGGTCATCAAAAGTGGAACCACTTAGGTTCTATGGATGAAATTTTTAAGGAAGCGCTTAACTCTTATCTCGAGCGTTAAGTTTTATTTCCATTTCAAAGATAAAAATTCTTTGCTGATAAATGAAAAAAAAATGCTGATAAAACTAATAAACAGTTTATCAATTATTCTTAAAATTATTGATGCCATGGACTTTTTGGGGATAAATAGGATAACTGTTAACTATCACTGAAAATTCAGTAGCAGCGTTAATTTGATAGTATTTGTGATATCAAGCTATAGATTACTAAAATATGTGTGAGAAGTAAATTAACTCTACCAATACTATATTTCTAAACCAATTTTTTACTAAAATGTGACGATACATTTTATAAATTGATCGAAATTATTGATAAATGAAAATGAAAGGTGATTATGAGTCAAGTTTGTCTACAAGCCCGCGTGATCATAAGTTTACTTATGTCCTATCTCACAGAGGGACATGTTTCCACCAAGAAATTTCCGCAATAGTCAATTTTCAATCCTTATCCTTTCACTGCTCTCCCACCTGTGGAAAACTGGGAGTTTTATTACTTAAAAATGTTCTTTTCAACATTCTAAACGAAAGGATTTGAAATATTATTGGAATTCAGTGGGAGTGGTCAAAAAGGAATGGAAGAAGGTTTAGGATGTATTCGCAAAAACTTACTGGGATAAAGCAGGACCAAGGTATATTTCTTTCAAACGCGTAGTGATAACGAATTAAATTAACGATGTCAGCGTTTTAAAAAACCTCCTTGTATTTCTTCATTAAATATTTTATAAGATTTACGTAACTATTCGTCCGAAATAATTCTTCATTTGATGTAAAATTAAATTCAAAAATATTTATTTTTATTAACAGAATAATTTTCCACGTTTACAATATACGCATAGGCTTTTCTGGACTGGATTACTGTGATCACATGTAAAGTAAAAATGCAGCTTCCTAGTGTTACAGTACCAGTTCAGATGAGATTCATCGAGGTAGAATATTTTTCATTACGGGTATGTTTTTGCGAATTGGAACGCTAATGCAATCCCTAATAAAACCACTCGTTACTTCTGAAGCATGTATTGGTTTATTCATAGACTGTTTCGAAAATTTAATGCCACCAAGTTTTTAGCACTTAGATCAGCAGTTGCAAAATGTATTTCAAATTTCTACAAAGGCTCAGCATAAAAAATAAAAGCATATTTTGATGAACATTCCTAATTATTTATGGGCTGAATAATTTGAAGAAATGGCACAATGTGGTGTTGAAAGAACACTATGTACCATAAGAACTTGTGTGGGTTTTTTTGTTTGGAATTGTTGAAGCTACTCATGAAATGCTTCGCATTCTCTTTCTCCAGTGTTCCTTCACTCTCTAGCTCACGCCAACCCAATATTCGTCTGAAATATACCCTTTTAAAGAACTTTTAACGATTAAATCATTGTCAAATAATGATGGATATAACTATTTTAATTTCATTTTATGATGAATATTTGCATGTAAATGTAATACATAAGTATCTATGTATATCTAGTTGAAATATGTCCGGTCATCTTGAATTACGGTATATCCTAGAAATAGCCGGGGTTTAATATTAACTATGTACCACTATGATTGACCAATTTTAACTTTCCCTTTTGTGACGAGCCGCTTTCATTTTTGCCAACATGTAGCCTTAAGGGATCGTTGGATCAATAAGCCTTGAGATGAACCGCACTTCCCTGAAAAGGTGATCGATGAAAACTTTTTCTGCGACAGAAATTCGCTGCTTTTACATGGGAATTTATCTGTTTTTAAAAACGACCGGAAAGAAAAAAGAAAAGCTCATCGAAGAAATGATTGGCCAAGGAATGGTGGTAAAGAAAGGACGGTGCGAATAGAGAGTGAGTGAAGGGGAAGAATGGATGGAGAGAGAGAAAGTAGACTGAATTTTAGGTGGAGATCGACGGGGATGTTTTCGGAGTGTTGGGTGCAAAAGAGGATTGCGGTGAGGGACAGAGGGAGAGAAAGAGTAAAGTGGGAGGCATAATGGGAGGTAGGGGGCGAAAAAAACGAGGGGAGGAAAAGGGAGAGAGAGAGAGATGGATGGATGAAGAGAGGAAGGGAGCGTTTTTTTTCGATTTTAAAAGCGAGGATGGAACTTTGGAAAGCATCCTTCGAATGGATCTCAAGTGCAAACAAACGACGTCCCAACGACTCCCTCCTGGGGATCGACGCCCCTCCTCCGTCCTCATCTCACCCCTCGTGCGCCAATCCCCTCCCGGAACCCTTCCCCCGGACCTCATCCCAACCATATCGTTCCTTCTCCTCCCCTGGACCTCCAGGAGCTCTCCCACCCTCCACATCACAAGGGATGTGCACTTTGTTTGCCCACCCTGCCCCCCCTACTCCGCCATTGGCCCCGTCCCTCGCTCCCTCAACCCCCTACCCACTCAACCTCCCTTCCGTCCCAACTCGACACCTATCCCTTTTAAAAACCCTACCCTTTGCTTCCCCTCCAGCAACCACCCACCCGCACCCTTACTCCTCTCCGCGCCAACTCCTCTCTCTGTCTCTCTCTACCCATCCCTCCTCGCCGTTCTCTCAAGGCCCACTCATCAACCCCATTCCCCGTCTCTCCAAAAGCACTTTCTCTCTACCCCCAGCGGCCACACTATTTCCATTCGTGCATATTCTGATCTCTCCGCCACCCCTTTAAATCACCCTCCCCCAGACTCTTTGCCCTCCCCCCTCCTTTCACGTAGCATCTCGCCCCACGGGCTCCCGGCAGTTTCCGCTACAGCTTCATACTTACCATACCTTTCAAACGGTTTTCACGATACCGCGAGATCGTTTCCACGTATTCGTTATTGCTGTGCGTGGCCTAGTACAAATGAGTGGGTGCTTATAAATGGCCGAACGTTGGCATTCGGTGGCACACATTCCTTGTAAGCAATTCACACAATCCTAGTAAGATACTTAGGAATGGAGATATGAGTTGAGGATGCGAATATTAAAAGCTTTCGGGGTACGGAATTAGGGATTGATGACTTCCGCGCGGGGAATAGGTATTATTGCTGTTTCGAGCGGAAAGGTTTTACACACGGTGAAAAACTCCGTCTACCATGTTGAGGCTTTTCCCAACAAAGTTTTGAATTAAAGGGAATGAATGTTGGATCCTTATCTCATAGCCGAATGACCTGGTTAAAATTGAAGCCATTGTCATGCTTATGGCCATTATCAAATTTTGAATTATGATGGTTATCCCTCTTCGTTGACGGAACGTTTGTAAAAGGTATCACTGCAATAATCACGACCACTTGGACAAGGCTCATCACCAATTACAGAATTTTGTCCTTATTTCCTCCGAGCCGCTGATTATTATCTAGCGCTGGTTGTGTAGCGGCGATATCCAATGTGCCAAAATCACATAATTTGTGAGTTCTCCTGTTATTTTGAAGCAATGTAACTCCAAATGTTACCTCGAGGATTTGTATTGCTTAATGGGGGAAGGGGGGTCAGATTACTGTAGGCGTCAGATGGTTAAACTAGGATACAAACGCGCATGCCGAAAATTGTGGGTTGCTGGAGTTTTATTTAAAAAAATATTATCACCATTTGACACGGTGATAGTAGATAAATCATGTAGGTCGAAAAATATTGAATTATATTTCTCTAGCAAAATAAATTCGGTGAAAGTATTTTTAAATATGCAGTTATAGAACCGCACCTATCCATTTTCAATGCAATTACGTCTCTTCAAAAACTTTTTGTCATGAAATATTGTAAATCGTCGTGCAAACTCAAATAATATGGTTCATTGAAATAATTACATGCCTAAGGTGGTAATAGAACGTTTACGGATACTTTCGTTTCATTCTGAGCTGGGGGTACAATTTATCTATTTATATTTTGTTACCAAATGAATTCACGCTCCTTCATAAAAATAGCTATTTCTACAAATTTCTCGCATCACTTGACCCATACATGTTCACAGTTTTTCTTATTATGCCTATTTATTATTTTGCATATTACGATGCCTTATTAAAAACTATTTCTTTTTAATCCAAATTTTTCATGCAAAATTTAAATTTTTCATCAAGAAGTCACCCGTAAGAATTTTCGAAGGGCTATAATGCCTTTTTTTTTACATTTACATAAAACGTGATTCATTTTTATGTGACCAGTTGACCTTGTGTAATTTAATTAGTTTGTTCCAGCTATATAGCTTGGTGTGCCGTAGGCTACGTATCCCATGGGTGCTATGAGCCGATTAATCGGAATGGTTCCGTCATTTTTTTAGCATGCTGCTGGGAAGAATGGGAACACTCTTTGCGAAGACTCCAAGCGGGCTAAAAACTGCTGGAAAGCCAGAGATTTTTGGGAACACTAACTCGCGAAACCCATTTGCGACGGAATCATCGGCTGAAACTCCGCTCTCGCTCCTCGTCAACCTCTCCGCATTCGCCTTCTCTGATTCCTCATCCACTCCCGTTGCCCACGTTCACCCACTACCAACTCTACCACCGCCACCCACCCTCCAACCTCCCTCACCCCCGCCCCACAACCTCGCCCCAACCCTCCAACCCCAGGCGGCGCATCCGTCCCGACCCCCCTCTTTGCTCGATCCCCTGTCGGTCACCCCCTCCCCCCCCACTCCCCCGCTCCCTTTGCCAACCCCTATTTCCATTTCCCTCCGCACCTCTCCGAGTCGCATCCTCCTTTCTACTCCATCTCGGCCCCCGCCCTACCCGCCACCCCTCACTCCCATCACATGTCCCCAACCCTCGCAAACCCCCGTGCTGAACCCCCTCACTCTCCATGTTATACCCCCGCTCGCTCCCCTTCTCTCTCCCGCCCCCACTATCTCTCTACCTCGCTCTGCTCTCTGTGTCCCTGGATGTTCGATCGCCTCGTCGTGGGGCTGAAAAGCGATGGGATTATTCTCGTCGTCGGGGGTGCGTTTGGGGGTCGCTTTAACGGTTATTATTCGTGGCCGCGGTGCCGTGGCTGGGAGGCCGCGGGGTTGAGTCGTGCAAGAGCGACACACCGCAAAACGCTGAGGTAGTTCATGAAATCACCGCGGCCCGGCGCCTACGTGCGAGAAAATATTGTTTTTAGACGTTTTCGGAACGCCAAATGTGTCAAATTCATTCTGGTTAGGTTCGCAATTAGACGTAGGTGGGCGGATCTAAGTTGCACGATTGGCTGTCGAGTTTTTTCACCGTAGGGTTGCATCACGTGGACGACGTCACCGGAACCTAAGTTTTCGATTTCAGCGAACGTCATCCTACGCAACTGAATGATGGGATCGTGGGATGGAGTTTTTTCCTTTTAACTTCCTTCTTTTGTATCACAATCATTGAGCAATTGATTTCGTTTTACTTAATATTTGACATAAAAATTTGATGTGGCCACAATAAGAAGTGTGAAGAGTCAAACTCGAGTTAAGAACGACTCTTCTCATTTTATTGCAAAATAATTATAACTGTGCGAAGGTTCACTCTAATTTAGTCAACTCATTATAAGCATATGACTTGGGAAGGAACATTTATTGAGTGCGCGAGTATCTGAATCATATCATTTGTCAAATTCCATCACAAATAGCCAAAAATGCTTCTGATCGTTTGCCACTTAAACGATATGCGTGTTTGATTGGCGTCAGACTCATCGAGGAAAACACATGCACCTTTGATTTGGAAATAACTCATCACTTAGCCGCTGATTTACGTTGTAAACCACTTCTGTGGCCCCTCTATGCCACCCCAGGGACTACTTGGGCAGCTTGGATTAACCTCATTATCACTAACCCGAAATCAACTCCCTCCCTTCTGTTACCAGTGACAAACCCTCGTTGTCCGAACCGTAATTAGCATATGGACAAACAGATTTGCTCATACTATAGCATATTTTAATGCGGCGACTGCTCGTGATTTTTTTTTCATAAATATATATAATTATAATTTGTTAAAATAAAAAATCTTAGAACTATATGATCTCGATTTTGGTCAATGATCAATATTTCTTTATACCATACCAATGTCCACATGTCACATTTTTCTATCCAGCATTCATTTCATAATACGCCCAGCTTCAATATATTTGGCGAGTTGGATCCTCACGGCCTAACTCTTCGGGCCAGGGTTAAAAATGCCTTCGAGGAAAAAACATAATGAGCTTAAGAGCAAATCACTCTCATTAACCTCAGAATGCCGTAAAATCCATAACATGCCGTTTTAAGCAGCTATTTTATATTCAATCTGTGAATAATTATGTCTAATAAACAGCACAACCTCATAGAACTTCAAAATTACATGTGAGAGGCAGTTGAGCCTTTTTTTACTGTGATATTCTAACATTTGGAGAAAGGAAAATTTCGGTAGATATAATAATTTCGGACTTTCACTATCTCTCGTTTTAGTTCCAGACTTTAAGCTAATCTGCCTTTAAAATGCAAGATTACAAAACATATTAATAGATAGTAAAATTGATTAAGATCCACCTTTCCCACGCCAATCAAGTACGAGTAGTAAATGGCTCTACATCCAATTATGCGCGTGTATTTTTTGGATTCACTCAGATAAGCGTCATGTAATATTTATTATTTATCTTCACATGTTATTATTGTATCATTTCAAAAACAACGAGCCCCATAGCGACGAAAGTGATACCTTAATTTACGGAGAAATAATGGGACGTGCAGATCGTAAAACAATTTTAAGCGATTGTCAGCCCATTTTAAAAGAGAAGAGTACTCGACGATAAAAACGTGTCTTCCATTATCGACTCATTTTCATGGCTTGGGTCCTATAATTCACTAACTACAAAGCAATCGCTGGCAGAGAATGATGTGGATGCAGACGTAGGTGAGTAATCTACGATTTAGAAAGATTAATTAATTCATACTAAAACACTCTATTCTCCAAAAATTTTCCAATTTGCTATTTGGCCCAACTTGAGATGCTTGTTGACTGCCATTAATTAACCATGCTGCAAAATACTCTTCATTCATCCTGCTTATTATGTTTCAGCTCTTTTCGGACTGGCCATACGAAAGAAAAGCTACTTTCACTTTTGTAATATTTTCCCTCTGCATTTCTTCAAGAGATAGTTATTAGACTGCTTTACTGAAGTTTTCTATGCCTATCGATTATAAATACATCAACATGATACCCCGCAAGCCACCGCAAGGGCGTGTGGCGTGGGGTCACCACCTGTAAAAGAGAGCATGACCACGTGCAAAATCAACACATACGAGTACATGCAAACCTATACCTACAGTGGTGTAAGAAGGCGAAAAAATGTTAGATTATAAAGCCAAAGCTGACGTTTTGAACAGATATTTAAAATGCCTGTACAATAACCTTTATTGATGAAAAATCTTAAATCTTCACTTCAATGAATCAATGAGTAAGGTTTATCGTGATAAGTTTAAAGATTGCATCTGTAAAATCCAATAATTCCTGAGGACTATAATGGATTCACTGCGTTGGTACAGGCAGTAATAGCACCAGAATTTGTTTTGAAAAACAAAGACAAAAAACCTTTAAAAGATTAACAAATCACCCAAGTCAGTCCTCTTTGTAAAAGCTGAAGAAAATATGATCTCTTAAATTACCAGTATATAGAACTGGGGCCGACCGGAATATTCTGTTGGGTAACGTGGCCAGAGATCGTGGGTTCAAGTCCCACCTTGGGCATGGGGCTTATATCAACTCTTATGGTTCAATCTATGAGAAATTTGATGAAAAGCCAGAAAGACTTGTATCTCAGGAAAACATGATCTATTAAAGTCCGCAAGGCAAAAATATATCAAGTGAACGTCGTAATCTTAGACTTCAAAAAGCCTTAGATCAAATATCACATAATAACCTAATGTGCAGAGTGATATTACGAAAGTACGAAAAAGTAAATTGGCTTTCCGATTTAGCCTATGAGCGGAAAAAGTGCTAACTGATGGATATAATGCCAAGTATTTTATAGTAATCTCAGGGTTTCCTCGGATTCAGCGGTTACTTCCTGGAATCGTTATCGGTGGTCTTATTTTCCTCATTTACGACCATAACCTCAATTGATAGAAAAATTTTGGGAAGGCAAACTGGAGAGAGGAAAATATTAGGCATTTCCGATGGAATTAAGGAGGGTAAAAGTATGCTAAGAAATGATTTCTTATAATATGTATTTTATGTATGTAGTTATTATGGAATTTTAGGATATTTTGTGCCTTACGAGTACAGGAGGGTGCAGTGATCCAATACAAACCTACCCTAAGCAGTGATTAACGTTAATAACATAAGTGACCTTAATTATAAAATAATCATTAGCATCAGATTATTGTCCGATATGAGGTCATACAGGATACCAAGACAAAAAAATAATTACTCTCTTCCGGGAAACTTAATCATGGGAAAGGATAAATATAATTTCCTTGAACATAATCCCGGAGGGGTAGTCATCAGGATTAAGGTAAGAATAATTATAATTCGCGTTATTTGGCCCTCATACGAGGGTCATCCGGAAAGTAGTACCCGTTCGTGAAATAAATACACAAAAGTAAATATTAACAAACATAAAAAATTTTATTTGAAAGAGGATACTTTAAACTACTTCTCAACATAATCTCCAAGCAAATTAAGGCATTTGTCATAACGTGTGACAAGTTTCTGTATTCCTGCTGCATAGTCCTTCGCCGCCAGCTCATTGAGATACGCGAGGGACCCATCTTGCACAAATTTTTGCATAATGCAGATGGGGTTTAACAATTTCATGAACAATTGTTCGAGAACCATTGGGAAAATGCTCACAGATGTCATCAATTGTGACGCGCCGATCGTTCCTCACGAATTCGTCAACTGAGCTCACCAGTTGGTCTGTAATGACAGACGGTCTCTCCGAACGCTCATCGTCGTGTGTGTTCCCCCTCCCCATGTTGAAGTTGCGACACCACCGCCGAACAGACGACTCGTCCATTACATTGTCTCCATACACCTCCTTTAATTGGCGATGAATATCACATGGGCGAACGTTTCTTGCATTGAGGAATTTAATCACTGCCCTCACTTCACAACTGGCGGCGTTCTCAATTTTTTTAAACATTGTAAACAATCACAGAAACAACACAGGCAATGCTAGCGTCACGCAACTTGGCTCAGAGAAGGCAGACAAGCCACTGAAGCTATCTGACCTCGTCCAGCGGCTACTCGCGTCGTCAGCACTTCATGCGGCACGAACGGGTACTACTTTCCGGATGACCCTCGTATTATTTACATATAGACTGTTTGGGACTCCGAACAAAATTTAGGACATGAGGAAAGTAAAGAATTAACTGCTAGACCCGTAAAAAAAATCATTATGAACGAAAAGAAAGCATGATAAAATAGATGGAAACTCTAGTTTTATAGCATGAAAGCAAGATTTTTAAACAAACAAACGAAATAATGTTATATGGAATACCAAAAACCATCATTACTCTGCTGTCTAGTGACCTTACGATGCCTCGTATACCGTCTAAAATACGCCCCCGTCATTCGAGGGTGGCTATTCTCGTAAAATGTTCAGCCGATCCTACTTCAAAAGCCACCATAAAGAATTGGGGGCGGTGTGTTAGGTAACAAGCGGTTAGAAATTGGTGTAATATGTGATTGACGGTTTCCCATGCAGTTTTTTTTGGGAAAGTTAGAATTTTCGTATGTATTTCCCTTGTTTAAGTGATTTTCTTGTCATGACATGTGATAGGGTTAACAAACTCTCGAGATCACCCTGTCCTACAGCCAATGTTTATTCTTTAGCTTTCGTTACGTTCTCACCTACTATTTCAAGTAGGAATAAAATTATTCCGCCTCTCCCAGCTTTAAAGCCAAACGATTTATATTCATAAAATAGTTTTTCGTGTATATAATCATCGCGTTTCCCTAACTTTTAGTCCCAAACTGTCCAATAGTACATAGTGTGACGATTTCTCTATGTCAATAACTTTTTCTTTAGAGCCTTTTCTCCCTTTCTTGTTTAAATATGAGTTTCGGCCTTCCTGGGCAACGTCCAAAATACCCGAAACATATTCAAAATGGGCCCGAATCAACGCGAAATAACGCTTCTTAACTTGGTGTTGATGCAATATTTGAAAATATGTTTGAAAAATACGATGCATAACCAATGTGTTCTTCATGTGGAACAGATTTGGGGTCCCTTGAACCAAAATATGATTTCATTCGTCGAGATTTTAAACTGCATCTTAGCCAAAGTTGCTCGAACTCGATAGAAATTAGCCCTGAGGCCCCTATAACTTGAGAACTCCAATCTCAGATGAGCTCATCAAGAGTCTTCAACCTAAAGTTGCCGGTTTAGAACACCTCCCCTCATAATGCTAGGGTTTTTCTTCCCTTGCCATAGCCTTCACCCCTTGCGAGGCACAGCTCCTGCGACACGAATATGTATGTGCCCCGAACATTTTCAATGCTAACGCCTCCTCTTCAAACCTGTTTCCATCTCAAAGGCCCTGCCTTAAAGGCACGACTCGTCTCCGAGACCTGCTGCTGCTCCGAGTGGCACTTTGAATGAGGTTTCCCACCCCCGTCGCTCCAACAACCCTCCCCCGCATGCGAAAAGAAAAAAATGTCAATTTCTGATCCGGTCGTCTCCTTCGGCCACCAACACCTTTCACCACCTGCATCCATCCCACAAGCTCCTCCATCCTCCCACCTCCTCTCCCACCCCATCCCTCCGCCCAACCCAAAACCCCCACACCCCATTCCGCAGCACCACCTACTCCCCCTTTTTTCCATTCGTCCTTCATCTTTTCCTTCGACCGCCTTCGACCTCCCTTCTTCACTCCACCACCTCCCCCGCGTTCAATCCTTACCGATCCATCCCTTTTCCTTCGCCTCCTCCTTCCATCCGCCACCACCTGTCACGTCACTTTCTCTCCCATACGCACTCTAATTTTCATCCCACATCTTTACTACATCGACATAGAGCGATACCTTTCCCCCGCCATATGTGACTACGAATATTAGAGCACTTTCCTGGAGAAAGAAAAGAAGTGTCACGCTCAATTTGTATGTGAGATGGGAATAGAATGAATCGGTTTAAATAAAAATTTGATACCCACAGATTTCTCCGGCCATTATAGTCTTGTTATATAATTCCTCACTGATCAAATCAGCCACCACCACGACATTTGCGTTGTAATTGACAGTAAAAATTATTCTACTACACTATATGCCTGAAATAATTCACCATTTGGCAATCGCAAGCGTTGTTTAGCGAAATTCTTGGGTAGTGAGTTTGATAATGCCTTTGAATGAGCTGAAAATTAAAGAGGAAAAATGACCGTGCCATTCAATGCCTATATTTTATGTTATAAAAATGTCCGGTTTTATTGTTGTTTTTATCTCAAAAGGTCCTTTCGACACAACTTTGTCATTTACAAGTATGGCAAGTGATATTGCACTGTGGATAAAAAATCTTTTGAATTTCAAGCATAGGAAACAAGCATTTTATTATATGGAAAGGTTTCTTTTACCATAAAATATTTTTTTAGTTATTATTTTCTCCTTCGAAGCAAAAATACAATTTCTAAGACAATTCTGGAAATATGACAGTGGATTTTTGAAACATATATGCGGAAAATCATACAATTCAGAAGCGACCTATTGACAGCATTCTATTCTCCAAAGTAGGTATTTGCTGAAGAGTTTAAATCTTGAGTTTCGCAACGAATCAGTACTTCATAGCTACTGGCAAACATTTGTTGGTTGGCGACACCGGGAAATAGCATTCTACCTTGTATTTTCAGATTTTGTAACGCACTGAGGCCCTCCTTTATCAGAATGTCTCACTCCTAACTTTCTCAGTGTATTCCATTTACTTTACTCTGCATGCACTTGTACCCCACTCGCAGGATTCCAGGTAAGATTCTTCCATTAACGTTTCCTTACATCCCCTGCCTCATCCCCTGTGGGGGTTTTGTTAGGGGTTCCATGTATATGTAAATGTCTCCGCCCCACTGTACCTCTTCCCTCGTCGTTTCGCTAACCTATCTCCTCCCCCTATTTGCCCTCTCCTCCCATTTCTTCCCTTTTGCCGACAGCCTTCGCTCCTCCCACTGTATCTAGAAGGGGATCTTCCACCTCTCTTCCTTTTCCTATCCCTGTCTCCTCTTTTCTCTCCTTTCCCTAAGGCCTCTCTCCGCTTGCTCCTCCCCATCTCTCCCTCATTCCCTACGCTTCTCTCTCTCACTCCCCGGAGCCAGCGTGACGTGGATGGGTGGCTTGGTCGGATGGTTGGTTGGTAGAGCACACACGTGCAAAACACACACGCACCCACACACGCACGCAAACAGGGGGAGATTCGCTTTGATGGAGGTGGTGGCCTTTTGCCGCGTGTGCGAAAGAGCTTCAGTTGCAGGCTGGCTCCGAGTGAGCCGGGCGCGGTGGGCGTGGTTCCATTCAGCGGGACGCCGCCTTTCCCCCCTCGAGTTTCTGATCGAGGGAGGAGGAGGGCCCGTGCGCAGATCTGGGTGTGTGTGTGTGTACATATATATATATATATATATATATATATATATATATATATATATATATATATATATATATATATATATATATATACATAGAAGAATGTGGTTTTGCCACAGAAAATACGTAAGAGTGTACTGTTTTATGTTTTTATTTATATTCGTGTTTGCCATTGGCTCCTTGCTCCTTTGATTGGTTTATTATTACCATCCGTGAGACGTTTATATATATATATATATATATGTGTGTGTGTGCGCGCATATATGTATGTATATATATATATATTTATTTATTTGAAAACCTTGTTAAAGCTTAGAGCGTGCGTAAGTGCATGTGCCTGGGTATCGGACTCTGCACCTTCGATAGGGTGTACGGGAGGTAAGGGTATCAGTGCTCCAAATGCCATATCATATGGTGATATGGTGGAGTCAAAATAAGTACTTCAGCCGACTGTTCCCTATACCAAGGGAGATGGATGTCAAGGTAATGTTTAGTTCGTATTGACGTTTATGAAAAGAAAATCTGCACCAGGGCTGCCTAAGTCCACTTTAAAATACTCCATTTTGCGAGTTTGTATTATTATTGAGGAATTACTTGACCAAAAAATAATACTATGCAAACTGCGAAAATAATTTAATTCCCTTTAATAAAATTACACCTCCCTTAATTTTTTTAGGTTATATCTATGATCACAATCCATATTTAGAAATTAGTGTCTAAGCGTAGGTGACGCTAAAGGATGTATTAAAAATTCTCCTATGCTCGCTAAGATTGCAGACCACAAAAGTAAATGACAAAAAAGCACTGAAAACAAAACAATCTGAATAATTGTGATTGAAGTGAACGAATGCAGGGAGGAATATGGAATGGAAAAAAAATTATCTTATTCTGTCTGTCAATAATTTAGGAAACAGTAGTGGATCTATAAAGCCCTAATTCGTGGAATTTTAAAAACCAAAGCGTAAAATCAAAACTTAAATTTTAAACTAATTGAACTAAATTTGAGTCCACAACGCAAACCGCAACAGGTAAGTTAAGCTCTGAAGACATCCAACATTCAAAAGTAGTTTCGGACATGTAAGCAATATATTCTTTTTCAATTTTACTAGACAAAAAAGCCAAGGGAAGAGGGGAAAATCCATCCACCTCAGAGAATCCGCCCTCAGTAGGGTAGCTCTGTTGACAGAAACGAGAAAACTCTTAATTTAAAACTACATTAAAATGCTCAATTTATCTTTGCAATTTATAGGCTTATTCTGGTTTCAATGCCAGATTTGGTGTTTTTTTCTCGGGGAAAGACCGCATTGAGAAATATCACAGCTTGATGACATCGTATCAGTGTTTCAGATGAGACCCAGATGCGATATTGTGTGGAACATAGTCATTGTCTTCCTTCCATAAAGTTGCCCAGAAAAAGCAATTCGCATGCGTATTCCATCGTTTATGCCATCGTAGAATAGCCCATTTAAACGATAAAAAGAGTGGTAAATTAAAGTGTCCCTTTCACCTTCCAAATACCCCTTTCACCCGGAATCCCTCCAACACCACCTTTCCCTTTCCGGATTTTTTTTTCACTCGGCAATCCCTAGGACGCTATATTTTCTTCCTTCCTATTCTTTCCTCATCTGCTTTTCCATTCTTCTTAATTGGCGATATTTATTTCAAACGATCCTTTGATCAATACTTGCTAATTTATGATAAAGCATGGTACAAAAATATGATGAAAAACCTTCGTGTACAGATCGAGTATATACAGTCATGATTGTATACGCTCGATCCTGATCTTATCGTTTACGTGCCCGTAGCTCTTTAACTTCGTGGCTGACTGGCAGGAGTCATTCGGCGGCTAAACTGCAACGTAGTCCTCGAAAATTGCTGAATAAAATATCATTTGTTTTCAGACACTCGTGTTTTATCCCTAGTGTACCGAAAAGGTGGCTATGGAAGCCCCTGTTTACTTGTGGCAGCAGACATAATTTCATTAATACTCTTCTTTGCTGGACCATTTGCACTTTTATATTATGGCTCAAGATTTCCTTTTTCCAGAATCTTATCAATGCAAGTAAGCATTTGAAAAATGACCGTGAAACCTATCAAATTTATTTTCAATATTTTACGCTGCAGACAAATTAACTATTGATGTAGTATTGCCATGACCTTTGTTTATCAGTCTTGTACATACATGTCAGGATTGGAAGAGATGTATTGCGTGGAATGAAATATTTTTTTTCAAAATTTCGCTTTCTTGTTGGTTCATTTGCTCTGTAATTTTAAAAATTTCCGGAATATTAGTAATTATGAATCTTATAAATGTCGCTATTTTTCAAATTCTTTGTGAGCCATCGATTATCATACTGGTTGAAAATCCTAATTTTTTCCATGACAATAAAAAGTAAAGTTGTCATATTTTTGCTTGAAATGCTGAATGGTATAATGTTTATTTGAAACTAATAGTGATTGCATACAAGAAACGACATTAAATAAATTGGCTATGCTTTAAAGAGCTATTAAGCAATAGGAACAATGCGTTATAATTGGTAATACAAGTATTAAATAGCTATTTATAGCATTAGCTTTCTTTTATTCTCTTCCTAATAGGAATAAATGTGGCCCTTCTTTTTAATGGGGAAAATACCCGCAAAGTAATTCGCACGAGTCAAACTCATTTAACACGTTACAAATAGTATCAAGTAACATTATTTTTCACCAGTAGTTTCTTCCGGTAACGAAGAAATGGTTTGGATTCGCCGGAAAGCAGCGTCAAACTCTACGTTGATTTTGGAGCTATTCTCGGCAAGTCGAAAATACAATTTCACCATCGATGATAGTTTGCATATATTTTCTCTGAGCTAGCAAATGTTTCCTTAGTGTTTCTATTATATTGGTGAGAGAACCTGTTCAGCTGTAGTTATAAGGCGTCAGTCGTTCAATGACTCCTTAGAAAATTTAAGAGACTGCGGTTAAAGTTCGCAATATCCACCACGTGGTTTCATTATCGTAGTTGATAGAAGCGACGAACTTTTTTTTATTTGATTAAATGGAAAGAAATGAGTTTCATGCGGTGATTAAACACTCGCAACGTATTTAAAAGGCCCAACACCGAAAGAGATCAAAATTGAGTTGGATCGGCGGGGTTATCGGCGCCTGTGTTCGCGACTGTTTGGGCATACCATGAGTTCACAGTTGGCCGTACTTTCACAATTGATGAACATCGTGCAGGACTTTCAGTGAAAATGACTTCCTTTTTTATCTTAAAATTATTGGCAAGTCCACGAAATGGTTTCGAGTGATCGAAGAATCAAATTTGCTTTTCCGTCGCAATCCTGACGAGTTTCTGCGCCGATACGTAACTTTGAACGGACATGGGTACCTTACTTCACCACAAAGACATGTGAGCATTGGAAACGTTGTGTTTCCAAGTGCAATTCGTCTCCGAAGAAGACGAAGATGGTGAAATTGGCCATTAAAATGGCATCTATTGTTTTTGGGTTACGGAATCATCTGCATTGATTACTTACAAAAAAGGTATAGGCTAAAGGGAAATATATTTGGCGTTGTTATTGTACCGGTGTAGCGAAGAATCAAGCTAAAACGTCCTTACTTGGCAAATTAAATCATTCTCTTCCATCGTGATCTTTACGGGCACCTGTGAAGTTTTGGTGGAATGATTTATGAAGTTTAAGTTGAAAATATTACAATATCCTTCGTATTCACCAGATTTCGCACCAAAATCACATTTTTTTTCGATCCTGAAAAAATTGCTTGGAGGAAAACGATTCACGTCGAACGATAAGGTCATCGCCAACACAGATGCCTATTTTGAAAACCTTCCGAAATTCTACTCTTTGGATCGCTTGAAAAAGTTAGAAAAACGCTAGGAAAAGTGTGTCAAGCTAAAAGTAGAATATGATGAAAGAGAAGACACTTTCCAAAATATTTTATATGTTTTACTTAGGACTTATCGATCGACCCACGTGTTAGTATTGAACGAACCACGATATTCCTAGGGAAATACTTAGATGTCAAGATCACTTCGAAAAAATATGTATGCGGTTCCTCCTTTAAGAAGTTAGCATTGGTAAAGTGTAAATTTTGAAAATTACTCAAGTGAATGAGTGGATGGGAAAACATTTGTTTTGTTAAATAGCCTGCAATCGATGGTGTTTGGACCCATCCTACAAAAATCAAGCCCAGGATTGATTGGTCTTGGTTCCTGTCCAAAAAATGTAAATATCGATTGATAAGTATTGAACGAAATTCACAAGTAAGCTGTGCTAGTCATGGAAGAACTTCATGCGTCATAATATTACGGAAAAATAAGGGATGTTTTCGTAGCCTTAAAAACCCAGTGAAGCGTTAAAACTATTAAAAATTTATTTAACGTGAGATTTAACGAGGAAATAGTTAGAAGTCCCGCAGATCTTGGAGGGCTGGGAATGCAAAATAATTTTTCAAGATATGCATTCAAAACTTCGGTATGGCTTGCTGGATTCACAAAAATAACGAAAAAGGTGGGTATACTGAAAAAATACATATTCCTCCACCATTGTGTCATCTCGCCCCTTTTCTTCGCCGGTGTTCTAGCGCTTTCTGATGCACGCCCTTTCAGAGGCTTGTGGTATTTTTAATAGATGCAGGTATCGTTATAATTAAATGTGCCACGTCCATAACAAATAATTAGGCCTATAAAGCACTTGAATATATATATACAGGGTTCGTCCGGAAAATAAGTGTACTGATTTTTTCCCGCCGCTCCAGGCGCGCCCAGCACCGCTCTGACGGGCTGCGATTGGAGGGGGGTATGTTGGCAAGCGACGCTGAAAAAGGCAGTCGGCTCTGAGCTGTGATGTAGTGAGGAGCTCTGTTAACGCGAACCTCCACGCTCGACCCACGGCACGGAACGCGATGCCGAAGTTTTTGGAGCAGCGTTATTCCATCAAATTTGCGGTAAAGCTTGGGAAATCGTCTACCGAAACTGTCGGTATGATTAACCAGGCTTACGGGGAGTCAGCCATGTCCAGAAACATGATCTTTCGGTGGCACAAGATGTTCGTGGAGGGCAGAGAAGAGGTCGACGACGAACCACGGCCTGGACGCCCATCAACGACACTCACCGACGAAAATGTGCGAAAAGTTCGCGATGTACTGAACTCTGATCGTCGCCTTAGTGTTCGGATGATAGCAGAGCAGTGTAATGTGCCAAAAACAATAGTGCACGAGATTATTAGGGAGCAATTACAGATGCGAAAAATTTGTGCAAAGTTGGTGCCGAAAGTGCTCAGTGATGATCAAAGACTCAATCGTTTGGAAATCGCGACACAACTTGCGGATCACTGCAAAAATGATCCACATTTTTTAGAGAACGTTGTTTCGGGTGACGAGACGTGGATCTTTGAGTACGACCCGGAGTCGAAGAGACAAAGTGCGGAGTGGCACACCCCATCATCACCCCGTCAAAAGAAAGCTCGCATGAGCAAATCTCGGATCAAGGCGATGCTCATTGTCTTTTTTGACAAAAGGGGAGTCGTCCACTACGAATTTGTACCTGAACGACAAACTGTAAATGCTGCATTTTACGTCCAAGTGCTCGACAGGCTTCGAAAACGAGTCGCCCGCGTCCGGCCAGCGATCAAAAACATCTGTCGGCTGCATCACGACAATGCGCCGTCTCACACCGCGCTTGTCGTGTCGGACTTCTTGGCCAAGCACGGCGTGGCAACGCTGCCGCACCCGCCCTACAGCCCGGACTTGGCACCACCGGACTTCTTTCTGTTCCCGAAGATAAAGAGGAGTTTGAAAGGAACGCGATACGGGACTTTGGACGCCGTCAAAGAGGCCGTGACGACGTGTCTTCGAGAGGTTCCCGATGATGCCTTCGCGGGAGCGTTCCAGGAATGGGAACGCCGCTGGAACAAGTGTATCGACTCACAAGGGTCCTATTTTGAGGAATATTAGCTTAAGATATGTAAAAGTGTAATAAATTTTTTTTCCTGAGCTCATTACACTTATTTTCCGAACGAACCAGGTATATGTATTAATACGTCATTTAAGTACGTATTTACCAGAGGTTTTTAATTTAATTTCAAATCCATAGGTCATTTGGAATATCAACCACCCTATTAGGAATGCAAATTGAACATAGTGAATGTTAATTGTTTACGACTTGTACGTTGCAGCTACTGAACAAAATGTACCAACTGATTTCTTTTCCGGATTTTTCTGCTTATTTAGTGACACGAATTTCACACGTTCATACAAAAAGTGTTAGCTTGATCTAATTGCAAGTACGTAAATGTCTAGCCGTCTAAATCAACGTAAAGTTCAGGATGTAAAAATAGTCAATTCAAAATACGTTCCAATTAATTCAGAAAATATGTAATATTTTACATGACTGGTAGTTTGCAAACCAGTTGAGGCAAGCCAATGAGCAAGAAAACAAAAACCGAAGTGGTGAGCTACTTCATTGCAGAAAATTAGGTGGTTATTTACGATTAATATTTGCATCCATATTTTTCGCTAAATTTAAATTCAATATATTTCATAAATATATATGTTTGTCAAAGAAATAATACTTAGCTATGGTAATATTCCTGTTTCTTTCAAAGACCAACATGACCACCTCATTGCCATGAAAACCGTGATTCTTATAGTGGATGCGTAGATAAATGGATTTCAAAACATGCAATGACTACGGTTATTGCTGCCTCTAAGTAAAGTTTGGTACTTATTACTCAACAAATGATTCACCTATTTTCTTGCTCAATAAGGAGTACGAACATGGAAAAATGTTAGGCTAGAAAGCGAGTGTTGGTCATAACTAAAATAATCAACCATCTGGGCTTTGGTCTCTCTCTTGCATATTTATTTTTCTCCTTCTTAACTTCGGTGATCTCCTTAGTTTTAATGTTTTACCAGCGGAAATGAAAAATTGCAAATTAATTACTTTGTCTATGCGTTGCTATTTTTAATCTCCGTAATAATTAGTACATGTATATACGTAGTTTTTGGACCTTCAAAGAATAAAGTACGCAGGATGGAGAAAAGAACAGGAAATATTGTAGATTGTTTTGCCTACGAGTTCCATTAGCGTTTGAGCATCTGCTTCTGATTTTATTTTCACTCAGATACTGGTAATTTTCCCTTTTCTGAAAACTCCATTCAATCTCTTCAGCTAAATCTTAGTCTCTTTATCCACCTCTTTGCTCTAGTGCCATATCTCCAAATTTCCAGTCATTCATTTTCATAGCATGCTATCCGACCCTGAAGTTTCTTCTTCTGTCTTTTGTATTATTATCCTTTATTCCCACCGCCGCCTCCTCCTCCCTTTATCTTACCGCCATACGTCATACCTTTTCCACCCCTCGGTCTCCTCTTTACCTGTCGCCTTCTCCACCCCCCTACATCTCCCGCTCATCTCTCCTTCTTATCTTCCTTTTCTAACTCGCCTGTTCCCTCCAGCTCGCCTCCTCTCCCGCCCCCCTTCCCACATTTCCATCCTCCTTATTTCCACCTAGCCAATTTGTCTCCCTCCTTCATTATGTCCTCTCCCCCTTCCCTCCTTCAGCTCCCCCTCACTCGGCTCTCTCATCCTCCCCTCCGGCACTCTTGGCTCTCACGTTGCGCCTAATATCACGCCCGCCCTCCTCCGTGTTCGCACCCTCCTCCTTCTCCACACTCCACTCACCTCCACCCTCCATCTCTTTCCGACCCACTCCTCCTGCTCGCTCGCCCTATTCGCCTATTTTCAGGGTCTCATAACACCTCTCCCGCTCGCCAATCGGCGTAATACCCCCGGGTGCTCTCCACGGAGCAACCCTTGCCGCTACCCTGGAATCTAATCTCGAAATATATCGCGTCTCCATGCCCCCGTCGGCTTCTCCTCGCCCTGCTCTTTAATGCCCCCCGCTCCCGACCTTCCACCGCCCACCCCTCGTCTGCGCCGCCGTCGCCCCACAGCATTCCTGAGTCTCTTCTCCATCTTCTTTCGCCCCAATTTCCTATCCGCATCCTCTCTCCTCCGTTCTCCTCTCCCACGCCCTTCCTCTTTCTCTCTCTACCACCCACAGCCGTCTCATCCTCTCCTTTTTGCAGCTCTCACTCTCTCTCTTTCTCTCTCCCACCCTTTTGCTGGCTCGTCTTCCTCCAGTCTGAGCGAAATTACGGGTAGTATCCTTAAATCCTGACAAAGAAACTCCATCCTCTCCTGCCGCTCACGTGCACGAAATCGTCCTTGGAGGCACTGAACTTTCATCTGCGCTTAATGTTGCCACTCGTGAGTAGCGGGTGTTAGCCTTTCTTCCTTACCTTTGTATTAATATTAAAAAAATAATATTTGAGGCTGGTGTCATTATTAAACACCACTGACGGAGAAAGTTGACTTTTTTCGGAGGAGGACACAGTTTACCCAGAAATGTCCGTCGAATGAAGGATTCGGAAAAAAGGTAAACGAAAAAAATATAATAATTTGAGTAACAATGGTTTTGCCATTAAAGTGGCAGTATTTTGGGCCATCTTTCACTCATTTTGGATCAATACACTCAATAGACGCTCTTAGGCTTCATTAAACTTTGAGTGTATTTAGTAGCGCCTTTTGAGCAGCGTCAATCTATTTGCGTTTCATTTTTTATTTGGAGCGAATGCGATGTTTTCCTGCGGGGAAGGACGTACCAGAACTCTGACCAATCTAATGAATGGCGTTAGACTGTATCCTCCATTAAATGTTTCATAACCCTATGGTGATAAATGAAGATGAATATGGAGAAAACGTGTTAGAATATTGCTGCAAATTTTCTTTTCAAATTATTGCGGAAATTAACCTTTTCATTTCTTATAGTATTTTTTAACATAATTTGAATTTCGGGGAAAGCGCGAGATTCTATCTCGTCTTTGTCATTACTACACCGAAGTCCCCGCATGGAGAACTTTTCCTTTTCCACGAGAATCCTTTCTTTTTATCCTCCCCTTGCCTTTCCCATATCAAGGTTCCCCCGTCTCATCGCCCATTTCACTTCCACCCTTCATTCTTTCATTTGCAGAGCTGCGGAGGAGTGTTTGGCCAACTAACTTCCCTCCCGGGAAACCGATGCTGTTGATTCCCCACGGCGGTGTGATTTCATTTTACGTTCCAACCACTTTCCGAGTCTTTACACCATAGAGGGCGCACCAGATGTGGCGTTGAAGCTCTTCCAAAGAGCGTTAAGGACTAAACGTTTTACTCAAATATTGCTATATAACTGGTTACTAGCACCTAATTTTTATCCCGTCGCTGTTAAATCTCATTTGTTGATTGTTATCCCTGGCACCTAAGCTATGCAGGCAAGATATTATGAACAGTAACGAATATTTGACTAATTTTTTTGCTATTTGTATGATCGCTAATATGATGCAATAAATTAAGCAGCTTAGGAAAAAAGATTCATTAATAGAAACGCTGAGTATCTCAGTCTGAGATACGTAGGGTTTCTAGTTTCTAAAGAGGTTATTGACATTATTTAAATGAATTTTAGCTGTTACATCTTTTTTGCTGGATACTAATTAGTAATAACTCAAAGGTATTTAAGGTGCATAGTATTTGGCGATAAGGTATCAGCGGATGCACGAGTATACACAATCAGAGTTTTTAATTATTGATGGTCCTGTAGTGATCCTCCCAACAAACGGAAATCCAAAAAATTGTAACATGTGAAGTAAAAACTAAAAATTGATATTACAAGTAACACATTTGAATTGATATTTTCAGGTGCATTATTTTAAACGACTCATAAAAGAAAATTTTAGTTATAAGGGAAAAATCTGAGCTCAAATTGAGATCACTCTGTGTTTTTGGAAGTTTCCAATAAAGAGGCCTGGTAAATGGTAAACAATAAATTACTGTCAAACATTGGTGCCATAAGTTTTTAGGTGTTCGATGGGTTTTGTCTGTACGAACCATAGCCTCTCCTATGGAAAGACCAGTACCTGAGTAGTTTGCAAGCATAATAAATGCAAGAAATAAAACTGCTACTTTAAATTTATTCGAAGTACGCGCTACTCACATTTATCATGCTCATCTTATCACATGAAATGAATTTTACACATTAAATATATTTTAAATTCTAATTGTGTAGTTAAAATTCATAAGTAAAACAACTTCAATTGATAAACTAATTCATTTAAGTTGGTAATGAATTAAATCGTGGTCTTTATACATTTCGTAGCTTTAATTAGCAAATACTTACATGAGAAAATTTACTAAATTCATAAAGAGTATTATTCTAGAATTTGCATACAATGTTGCTAAGCCCCCATTTTAAGCCTTTGTGCAAGTGTGCTAAAACGTACAGTAAAATTCTTTGACAAAATCTTTCTGATACAAATTCCGACTATTTAAAAATTTTATGGTGTTTAGTTTGCATTTTAACCTAAAAATAAAGTGGGAGAAAATGATAAAACCACGATTTTTTCAAAAAGTCATCGGAAACGTACTTTTTTCTAAAATCCAGAGGTTTATTACAACTGAAACTTATACGTGTAGTCACCCATTATTGTGGTGTAGCCTTTCCATATAATTTGATATTTACTTTATTCCACATTACGTATGCCCACACAGAGAATAAAATATGAGTCATTCAGAAGCCTTTTTGTGTTTGATCTTTGCTACATTATGCCATTTATTATTAATATCACGGTCTTTTTTCAAATTGATTTTTACTACTCTGTTGTTTCTTCAAATTATTTTTCATTTTTAGAATCTTTTATTTTGGTTAAAAAAATTCTAACCGAATTCAAATGATACGTTTGATATGCGTTATGGCACGTTCGAATTTCCAGTCCATAACTGAACGCGCAGATGTTTTCACATGCATCTCTTCCTCTGTGTACTTTTTTTTAAATTTGAAGGCATATCAATATAAAATTTGTGACACCAGGAAGGGTCGCATTGATCTTAAGGGGAGTGACGGTTGTGACACACACTCTAACCAAGTTCAGGATTCGAAAAGCGGGTGTAAACGGAGAAACGCCGTGATTCTCAAGGATGCCAGGCCACTATGACCACCTTGGGCAAGCTGTTACCACGTGGAATAGAGGAGGGAAAGGGGAGAGTTTATGGAGTCAAAGGAAGGGATAAGTCAGAGAGGAGAAGGGTGTTAGTTTTAGGGCGTGGGGACGGAGGAGATAGGTGGGCGCGCGAGGAAGCCGGTAGAGGAGGAGAAGGGAAGGGGGGTGGGGCGGCAAGGAGAAAGTAGTTTGCGGACGTGGGTGATTCTGGGACGTGGGTGTTTCTGGGACGTGGGCTGGAATGTGGAATGGGACTCGGTGTGGATGGATGGGTTTGGGCGGGCCGTGTTCGGAGATTCCGCTGGGACTTCGCGCGACTTCTGCAGACTATTCGGTGCGTGCCTTGCCTTCCATTGCATCTGAGACGGCATCCCAGGGGTTGTCCGCTAATGCACACACCTCGCGGGTGGAGATTATCCCGTGGACTTTTAATCTCCTACTCCTTCCCATAATCCCGCCATGATATCCTTTCTGGCGAATACCGGGGAAGTTTTCTCCCGTAGCCGACCCACCACTAGGGGTTATGCTCCGAGCTCCCTTCCCCTTCCTGCCAGCCTTCATTTCCTCTACTTCGCCCTCATTCCCTCCTTCTCGCCCCATTCCCATCTACATTAGGACCTTTTGCAGTTCTACTTCGTGCTGCCTTTACCCCACCTTTTGCTCCTAGTCTACCTCTCTTTCTACTTTGGCGCCCATCCGTATGTATGTTCTTGTCCACCGTTTCTCCTACCCTGTTTTCCCATAATTATATAAAATGATAATATTTCGATGGAGTTCCCAAGTCAATTCCACAGGGAACAATTTTTACCTATTACGTGATCTGGAACGATTTTTTGTTCATTTGAAAGTCGAGAACATCAACAGCTCTGTTTATTTCCTACCATATTGAAAGTTACGTTGTTTTGTGAGTTATGAACAAATAACAGCTATGGCGAAATAAAACTTTATACCACCGATTACAAAGGTAACTTTTCAATATGTTTTTGTAGATGTTTCTTTCTCCTTTAGGCCAGGAAATACGACGGCATTACTTTTAGATACGACGGAAATTAGGCCAAGCATGGCCTAATTTCCGTCGTATCTAAAAGTGTAATGCTCTTCAGAGGCATCCTTTGATTTTTTCATTTAACTAAAGCTATATTGTGTTCTAATATTCTTCTCTGCACTTCTATATATTTAGTACATTCTATCGTTAATGGTAAAAACTCGGGAAAACTTTATCATGGATTATAAAGCAAATGATGCGGTATCGTATCTTTAATTTGATGAAAATATCCCAACGGAAGTAAATTTACTACTCGTGTTCCCTTTAAAATTATAATGGAGGCGATTATTTAATATTATTTCAGTTTTCCATTTCGTTAGTTCAAACTTGATACTGCAATGCTATCCGTAGCCTTTGTGCTCTTATTTTCAAAAACTGACTGACAAACTGAATGGTAAATTTTAATGCCGTGATAGCTGGACATATTTAAGTTTATATTCAATCGAGAAAACTTCCAGAGAGTAATTTTCTTTTGATTGCAGTATTATGATATTCAAGTCACTTTACAGTAAACTCCTTCTCTTTTGCCGAGGTAACTAATCAAAAACACTTAAGAGGTAATTTCTATTCTGCCATAAAGGGGGATTTTGATAAAAATATTGAGATTAGTTTATCTCAAGGAATATGCTTCATTACTTAGTTCTTCCAAAAAGTATTTAACTTAAAAGTTTATGGCATTCATAAAATTGTCTCATTAGTACGTATGCTTTCTTTTAAAACAATAGAATTTTTTTCCTGAAGTAAAACTTTTTGAAGTCATTTGAAATATTATTTGAAATAGGAAACCTTTCCCAAAATTCTATGACAAAACTTTTGACGAATGTGAGGGCTTCTGCTTTTATAAAATGTTGAATCAACTTTTTTCCTACTTACATTTAGTACCTTAAATAAGATGTGTAGCGGCTTGAGCAAATTCCTAAATGTACCCATATTGATAAGGTGGAAAATATAGCCTAATTAGTTTATTTTTAAACATATGTGCGTCCTAGTAATATTTTTTACGTTGAAGGATAAAAAATTGTCGGTATAAATGTGGTGTTTTGTGTGGTGCATATCTTTGTGAAAGATGAATACGTTTTTTTTTTCTTCAGAGGGCATGGTGAGGGGATAAGAAGCTTCGGAAGGAGCACCGGAGATAACTTAAATTTTAATGTTTCCCACGTTTTTATATAATAGCAATAAGTTCTATGTAGAGTTTCGTATTTTTCTTCACCCAAAAGAAAGAAGGAATCAACTTCAAGTTAACGATTCCGTCTTGTAGTCTTTATTTTTACCGAATAAGATCCTCTGCTTACTATTTCTATCTGTTAACTGTGCCCTCAATTTGCATTTTCTTCTATAGGAACTCTCCTGAGCCTTCAATTTTATCATCCCTTCGGAGCATTCAATAAGGTACTCCCCCGTTCCAATCCTCTTGCGCCCTTTTCGCTAACTAGCTTGATAGCTGCCACTTCAGTTCTTTCAGTCATTAGATTGTACGCAAATGGTCTCTGATATATCCTTTCAATTCCTTTCTAGAGGTGATTCCTATCATACGCCAATAACTCTCCGGATTGTTTTCAGCTTTTGATGATTAATTCTCTTCCTCCTCTGTCTTTGATTCTACTTGAGTAGCTAAAGGGAGATGTGTTGAATTCCTGTAAGATTCTTCCTTTCACAAGCGACATTCATATTTTCTCTTTGTTTCTTTGAAATGTTTTCGTCTCCCAGTGAAATCTTCCGTTAATGGAAGACGTGATGCTTTCATGTTAGGATAAATGATATTTACAATAAAACAATTTGTGACTGAATTCATCAGTGGATCAATAGATTTGGATCTTGAATTACTTTAGGGTCTCAGTATATTTTGTGCTCGCAGTTATCTATTGGCTCATCTTTAATGAAATAAATAGTAGAAAAAAGGTTCATATTTTATGAATTCCTTAATTAAAGCTAACCCCTCTGTGCACTATGCTGGAATGTCAGTATCTTGCGGGTGAAAATTACAAGACATCACTCTATATCTTCTCAATTGTTGTATACATAAATCCCCTTCGAATTAAATGAAGATCTAATACGATATAATGTTTCAACTACTCCATTTCATATTTGATGGGCAGTTTCAGATGAATTTACAATCGGTGTTTTGCCGGTTTAAGATTTTCCAAATGCCTATTCAATGATACCATGAATGATTTGAATGCTTCTAAAAATCTATTCACTAGACTGTTTATCATTAATATTATTTTAGCTTGTCATTCCTCTCTTGATAAGAAGATATACTACATGTATCAAATATGAAGGATCTCAGTTTTTCCCGGCGTATTGTATTCAGCCTGCTCCACACTCCCTAAGATTTCCAGGTAAGGGATTCTCCGAGATGTTGGAACGAAATTCAGACCTTTGGAGAGAACCAGGTTGTCCGGAATCTTCCCGTTGAAGCAGCGGAAGACGTCAGAGGGGAAATCTCTATGGCCCTTAAAAGGGCCGTTCCGCCAAAATCCAACATTTCGGGAGAAGAACGACGAGCGTTGAACACCTTGCGCAAAAACATTGCCATTACGGTCCTGCCAGCAGACAAGGGTAATGCCACTGTACTGCTGAATGCTGAGGACTACCACAGAAAAATCCAAAAGCTCCTCCATGATCCAACCTACCGGACCATACCCCGGGATCCCACGGACTCCATTGTAAGGAAAACGATTGCCCTCGTCAAGAAATCTTTGCCAACGTCAGAGAGGAATAGCAGCCTGGTGCCACAGGCGCCTGTTCCACCAAGATTATACGGTCTACCCAAGATCCATAAGGAGGGTACTCCCATAAGACCCATTGTGAGTGCCATTGGGGCTCCAACATACCATCTGGCGAGGTACCTGACGGGTGTCCTTGCACCTTACGTGGGGTCGTGTGAGCACCACATCAAAAACTCCGCAGAGTTCGTCCAGACGCTACGGACCATTAAGCTGGATCAGCATGACATTCTTGTAAGTTTCGACGTTGTGTCCTTATTTACTAAGATTCCGGTGAAGGACACCATACTGCTGCTGGAAGAGAAGTTTGACAGCAAAATCGTGGATCTCTTTCGCCACGTGCTGACCTCGACGTATTTTCAATACCAAAAGAAGTTTTACGAGCAAGTGGAAGGCGTCCCCATGGGCTCTCCATTGTCTCCGGCCAATTTCTACATGCAGGAGTTCGAGGAGAGGGCACTTAGAACGGCCCCACTAAAACCGAGGCATTTCTTCAGGTATGTGGACGATACCTTCATCATATGACCGCACGGACCGGACACCATCACCAACTTCCTTGGCCACATGAATAGCATTCATCCCAGCATCCAGTTCACCATGGAGATTGAGAGCAACGGTCGGCTGCCCTTCCTGGATATCCTAATTGAAAGGAAAGCGGACGGGAGCTTAGGCCACAAGGTGTATAGGAAGCCTACCCACACCAATCTCTATTTGAACGGGAAAAGCCACCATCACCCTGCCCAAAAACGAGGGGTTATGTCAACGCTCATCCACCGGGCAAAATGCGTGTCAGACCAGGAAGGTTTGGAGGCAGAAGTTCATCACCTGAAAAATACTTTCCTTCAGAATGGATACACAAGCCGGGAGGTCAATTTGGCCCTTAAAAGGGCCTTCACCAGAAACGACCGTCAGAGAGAGGAAAGAGAAAAACCCGTTGCCAGGGTCAGCATCCCCTTTGTTTCCACGGTATCCCATAAGATCTCCAGGATACTAAGGAAACATAAAGTGGAAACCATCCACAAGCCACAAGGAAAATTGAAGAACTTCCTTGGCACGGCAAAAGACGAACGGGGTTTGAAGGCGCCGGGGGTATACCGGATCCCGTGTGAGTGCGGCCAGGTATACATCGGGGAGACTGGCCGCACAATTGAAAAGCGACTAACGGAGCATGAGCGATGCATCAGACTCCATTACCCTGAGAAATCTGCAGTCGCCGAACACAGCATCACGCATGGTCATCGGATTGACTGGGGGAGCACCAAAAGACTTTGTCACACGAACGGCTACTGGGACCGAGTGGCGAAGGAAGCCGTGGAAATCCGACTGGAAGGACAGAATACCTTCAACAGGGACACTGGCTTCCAGATCAGCAGCACGTGGAGACCTGTGCTGAGAAAAATTGAAAGTACGAGACGTCACCGGGGCGGCTCGGCACTTGGGAACACATCGGACCAATCGGAGGACACCTGACCCTACGACAGGGTATAAATACATGGCGAATTCATTGCTCTGCACTTCACCCTGAAGACGATGGCAGAGTTAGCCGTCGAAACGTCGGTGCACACCACGCTGACCCGGTGGGAAACCCGAGAGAACTTCCTGAATGTATCAAATATGTGTACGTGTGTAAATATATAAAAATATATATATGCATATATATTAGCTATATTTACCTTGTTACATAATATCGTGAAAATTATTACGCATAGTTATACAACTAATAAATTTTCCAAAAAAAGCAATAAATTAGCACTTCTTTTGTTGTCAATTTTAATTCTATTTAGTAATCGAGATGCTTTGCAATAAATTTAAAATAAAAGAGGATATATGATATCGACTCAAAAACAATAAATTTTCTGGTCTTTGAAATCAAACGTATTCAAAATTCAATGTAAAAGAAAATAAAGCTGTGGCAATAGCTGTTAATAAATATTTTAAACTGCCGTTGATATATATTAAAGCAAATTTCTGTTGAATGTAAAATTAAAAAAATACATTTGCTCATTTAACTTTTAATGCAATACTTACTTTGTTCGTATTCCAGCGGACCTACAACTTTCAAAATTTTATCCAACAATTTGAAATGCATTTTATTCGTGAACCTTTTCCATTGGATATAAAAAATCTAATTACATTTAACATATTACTCCGGCCTTCCATTCACTCAGTATCAAGGTTGACGTTGTTTGAATAAATCAAAGAGACGCATGAATTTCATCACATCAGCGATATTGGAAAACATTTGGTATGATTTCACGGTAATTATTTGCGATTTAAACTGAACAGCTCCATTAAATATATTGCTAAAAATTTTAATGGGGGGAAGTTCCAATAGTAATATTGAAGAACTGGAAGCACGGACTCAACTTTTGTGCACTTCCTTTGCTCTACATCGTCTTTGGTGAAAGGATCAACTTCACTTCATGAGCACAAAGCCTTTCACAATGGGTAAAATCGTCCATGTTGCGTAAAATTATTGCACTTGGAACAAGAGTATCAATTACAGTCGACTTTGCGAGATTTCCAACCCCAGATGATGAATGCGAATGGATATGTTTATCCCCATAAATCCTTGGCTTATTAATCTGAACTCACTCCAAGGGGACAGGAATTCAAGGATTTTTAATTACATCCTGCCAAATTTTACGAAAACGCATTCCATTTCGGGAATCCGCTCGGGTTCATCAAGGGGAATTCAAAATTAGCCAAACATCGCCCATTCCATCCACTTGTTGGCCCCAAGCTACACTTGGCCTCCCGCCTTTCTCACTCATCCCCCTCACGACCTCCTCCTCCCTCGCTTCCCCCTTGGACCCACCACCCTCCTACGCCCATTCCATTACCTCCTACTTCTCCCACTCACTTTCATCCCTCTGCCTGCCTCTTCCTCTACGCCCTTTCTCCCGTTATCCTTCGCCTCCCCCCTGGTTTCTTCCCTCCTCCTCCTCCTCCTCTCCTGCCTTCCTCCCTCTATGTACGTCGTTTTCTCATCCATCCTCCTCAATATACTCTTTTCTTTAATTCCTCTCACCAAACAGTAATCCTTCCTCACTCCTCCATTTCGTACCTAACTCTTCTCCCCTTCTCTTCCTTCCTCACTTCATATCAACCTTTTCCCCGCAGTCCTCACACCTCCGCCCCACCCAAATAGTCCCAACCCCTCTCTTCCCCTTTCTCTCTCTCTCTCCTTTGATCCCGTGGACCGAAATCCAAAATGGCCGCACACATCAATCTCATAAACCCAACGCACTCCACGCTTTACGACTCCCGCAGCCAGCGCCCAGGTTCTTTCCACGGTCGCTGTTTTATCACCGATCCGCCCGCTATCCAGTGTCATTCTTCTTATATCGGTTCTCTTGCCTTCAACTTTTTTATTGTTTTTCCTTAGCAGCATTCGTGCAAAACTCGATGATCGGATTTCAATCCAGCGTCACCTATTTGCTCCATTTTCCTTTCTAAGATTATTTGTTTTGGCTTGGGCTGTGCTAAAAAAATTTCCTTCCCCTTTATTGCCGTATCCGTCTCATTCAATGGCTCTTTTTTTTGTTGCTTTTTACTGTATCCATGTTTTCAGCACGTTTTGCATTAGGGCACTTAGGGCCTGGATCTTAGTTTTTGAGACTGATTCATTGAGTCGCACGGCTACTGACCTTCTTAAAAGTCAATCTACTTATCCTCAAAGTTTGCTTATAAAGGGTGTTTTAATTATATTGAATGTATTTCAGAACTTGTCTATATTACTGCTAATACTATACAAGACTATTATCAGTATTAGAAGCCTATTTAAATGTTGAAACGATTTATGTTCTCATTTTAACATTATAAGAGTAATAGGTGAAATACAATGTTGAAAGAGCATCGCCATGTGAAGAACCACATGAGTTGTTAGAATATTTCAAAAGTTTTGAAATACACGATATTTACGACCCATATCTGCAGAAAATATCTCACCTTAAAATTAGTGAACATTATCTCAGGTTGTATTTAATAATAAAGTAGCATCAATATTCGCGTGATGCGGGAAATATCTCTTAAATTGGCATAACGCATTTTGCAAAACTAAAATCGTAACAATAGTAGTTATCTAGGCAGCAATGGACTAATTTCAATAACTCGATTGAAAATATCTTCCTGACCTCTTATTTGATTACATTATTATTTGGAATTTTCGATCAGATATATCATCTAATGTGAGAAATTTTCTGTTTTTTTCAGGTGAGTGTCATATGTCATTTGTACGCCATTCCGAAAGGCGATAATTTCGCGCTGAAAAACCCGGTTGACATTGGTAAGAATTAATATATTTTTCTTATAAATCTGTAGTATAAACATTCCATTTTGCTACATTTGAGTAGGATTAGCTGTTGTAAGCATTTTATGAGGACATTTTTGTTATTTAAGTTTTCAAGACGTATATTAACTAATATTTACGTCCATAGTAGTGTGTGGAAAATCTTTTTTTTCATTTTTCAATAAAAATGCTTTTATTTTGCTTTTCCTAAATTGGAAAACATATTATATGGTACCCTAAATAATATTGGATTATTTGGAAAATCGCATAAAATTAGAAAATATGTGTATTAGATTATATTGTAAAAATATCTCCATCTATATTATTTTAAATAATAGATAATGATGATACATTGAACTTGTGATTTATTAGCAAAGTCTCTTTATTAAAAGCATCAAAATAAATTACTTGAGTGATTTTAGAAGAGACATATTCGTTTTTCATTTAAAGTTGCGTTATGCACTGAATAAGTACAATTAATAGCGTTTGCACGAGACAACGAATTCTATTCGAGGAATAACAAAATTTTAATGTGCCAATTTTTAAAGCTATTCAGCTTTCAAACCATGGTATAAAAATATTTACTCCATACTCTTCTATAACCATTGATTGATTTCCACCAAAAAATTTGATATTTAATAAAATATTTAGTCTAATTTTATATATTATATGACATTTATCCCCATATTAATATAATACATCTTTATAATAGTATAATAAATGATTAGTAGGTAATATTGGGTTTTTAAACTAAGGCTTTTATAGTTTTCGTTTAAGTAGCTCCATGTTTAAAATCGACGCATTTAATGCCATCGACCATTGCTGAAATAATGCCGTCTTAATGAATCTTTATAAACGAAAAACTGATATTGCTTTCAGGGCTGAAAGCCATTTTGATAATATTAACAAAAATATGGTGGAGTTATTTCCCATGAAATATTATACTATAACATATTTTCATGTCCACAGTCAATAATTAGCTCCAAAATTAAATGTTTTAGATCAAATAGAATAAAGGAATGTACGCAGATTAAAAATTAAAAAATAAAGGGAGTAAAACGTTCGAACGCTGGATATGTAAAGACCAAATTACGAGGGCACCCAAATTCAAAATACATGATCACGAAGGAGAGAGATTACAAAGTGAGGTTGAACAACAAAAACTCAATAATCGACTGCGGTAGCGAATAAATGCTCTGCTTGGAAAAGCAAAAGAGTTTTAAGAGTGGTGTAAGTAATTGAATTGGTCTGGGTGCAAGAAGGAAGGCACATAAAGAGGATCAAAAGGAACTAATAAACGGATAAAAGTAGACGAAATTGTCAGGAGAGATTGAAGTGGTGGTAAATTATTGGATAAATATAATAAGTATTTGTCTCTAATATATGAGTACAAAATTATATTTTACTCAGGTTGTTATTCGGTACGAGATTTTTTTTATATTCCTGATGCTAATATTCTCAAGATCAGAAAATCCCAAAATTCTATCCTCCCAGTTAACCAAGCATTTTCCAAATTTTCAAATTAAGATTTTCCTAAAGATCTATGAGTTTGTCCACATAGACCCGCGTAAGATCCAGCGTAATAATCATTATCTTAAGATGGCATTAGCTGGTGGATAACATATTTGATTTAGGAAACAGGCATATTTTATAGGTCTAGGCAAAAACAGTCAAAATACCTTTTCATTAATGAATGGAGAAGTAAAAGTATAGGTTCAAACAAGGGCTTTCATTTAGGTGGAATTCAGTTCATCAGTGTAATTCTTGCTCACAGGGCAAGTGTGGACAGTAGTGTGGTGTGTGGTGGGAGGGTAGGAGTTTTGGGAGGCGAAGAGAGAAAAGAGGAATTTGAGAGAAGAAGAGACAGGAATTGACGCGTGGTAGCGAGCGAAAGAGAAGGGAGAGGAAGAGTGGGGGAAAATTCAGCCTGGATACACTTTTGTAAGCGATGAAGCGGAACGGAATTCCAAAGCCAGAATCAAAAGAAGCAGCATTCCAATCCCTAATTGAATCCAAATGGAGAGGGTAAGTTGGTGGGAGAGGGACCAGGATGAAGGGAAAATATGCTTTGGAGGAAGGGTAGCAGAGAATTTGTGGGGGATGGGGAGACTGGGTGGAAGGATATGGTTTGGTTTTTGGTCTGTGGGAGACATGGGATATTACTGGCATGAGTGGTGAAAAAGTGTTTATTATCTAATTTAGTGTCTGCGAGCAAGAGAAAATTTCATTTTCAACAATTCAATTTATTTATTATTCATATTATAGTATATAAATTCTGATCCCTAACCGAATAGAGCAAGAGTATCTTTTAATGATACTGCACAGGTTTTAGCCCACAAAGCGTTAAGGTCTAAATTATTCCAGCTTTGTACAATCAACCAAGTTTGGTTTCTTCTCTTTTTTGGCAAAACTATTGATTTCGCTTGTAGGTTCGATGCCATGAAGGAATATAGTATATTCCACAGTGTTAAAGTGGCATATTTTCATCTTGCTGCAATTCTTTCATAAGGTAACATCTTGCATTTTTCACGAGGAGGTTGGCAAAATAACTCCTATGCAAATAATATATCATTTATTTATGATATATTTATTGCAAACTATCACGTACACTAAATTTCAGGGTAGTAGAACTATGTTGTACAATTATTTGATAGAGTCCTGTATTTTGAGGTGGTAGTTTTTCTGTAAAAGTTATATCTGATATTCAAGCTACTGTGCGGACGAGTATATTGTAAAGACAGTTTCATTCTAGTTTTTCTCTCTTTCCTAATAAGTTGCTGAACTCTCTCTGAGAATCTATTTCGGTTTGTTTTCCGTGGTATACTCTTTCTAGCTCCTACGTTATTTTCGCATCTTTCGCCCAGCCACACTCTTCCCTGAAGCCTTGTGGAATCCTACTGCTGGACTAAGCTCACTCCTACGGAACACTCCTTTAAACTTCTCGCTTAAATCCTTAGAGTGCTTTGCACTTTGCCTGGCCGCTTGAAAGACGAAGAGTGAGTCTAAAGAGGTTGGAAATAGGTCTTCAAGACGAGTCCCTCAGGAGTCAATCCCGAGACTACTGCAAGTTGTAGCCATCGTAATTTCACCAGCCTAAACTCAATTTTGTATCGGGAAAAAGAATTGAGGACTTAACATAAAATAAGTGAGAAGTAAGAGAGAATGATTGGGACCCAGAACACAAAAATTTCATTTAACTGATGCATACACGTTTGCTTAATTTTTAAACCAAAATTAAAAGTATCGTAAATGGGTGATTTTCAGTTGACGTCAGTAGCTGTCAGTCGAAAGTCCTCTTTTAACCTAGCCGTGCAGGGACAGTTTATTTAGATGATCAACTGATTTTCTACATGCGCCTATAATCTGCTTTTTGCCGCCACTGTGCAGAACTTTTAGCATCACTTTTTTGCATTTGGTGGACTCTAATGAACTTATAAAGGAGAATCGGTTTGAAATAATTCAACTTAAATAATAAAATAAAACTGGAAGAAATAATTTTATATAAAAACACTAGTACTTATGTATGGTTAACACTGAACCTCAAATAATTTTTGCTAAAAAATACGAGCCTGGAGTGAACGGCGCAACAGAATGAATGGTAGCAATAGTCCTTTGGCTGCAACGTTCAAAAAAGAAAAAAGGAAGAGGAATATTATAATTTCAGGAATAACTTCATTTAATACTGCGTTTGATAGCTTCTGTAGTAATATTACACTGATCTAAATAAAAATAGAAAGTAATATTAAAGTAGGGTATTTGTGGCACTTAGTAACCGTGTTAACTATTAAAATGTGGTTCAGGTTACTAAGAAAGACATTTTTATACCATGAATAGTTTGTAGAAATCCTTAAATATGTATTTCCTTAATATGTTAATCTTCTTTTCTTCCAATTTCTCGCTCCCCTTTTAGCTCCTATAACCAATATTTTCCATTTTTCGCTTGTCATACGCGTATTAAATTCCTGGTAATTCCTTCTTCGTATGTTCTCTTTGACTATGCTCTCCAACAGACTATCGTTCCTCATAATTCTCAAGTTTCCTTTTTTAGCCTTGGCCATTGATTGACAAGTGATACAATGAATATTAGACCAGGTGGATAGTTTGATTATCACGCAGTAGGCTCCTTTTATGAGCTGTTGATAAAAATTCATGATTTCCATGTATTCTTGAATGGATTTAAAATCATTTTTCCCTTTCTCCTTGCTCCGTGCCGTCGATAAAAATCCGCGTCGGTAGAATTTAATATCTTGCGTTATAGGGTTGTAAGATTTAGTTTGGAGGATTCGCACCTGCTGAAAAACATCCTCGAGGAGCCTTGAAGGATCTTAAAGAGGACGGCAGCTATTCGAACCTGAGCGAAAAAAAAGAAACAGCCACAGCAAAGACGGCATAAAAACCTGTGAAACCTCAAGATAGTTCATTGAATTATGAAGAAGGGAAGTGACGCGACATGGAGTTAGGGCTGGGAAGAGGGGGTGGAAAAAGGTTGGAGAGGGTGAGAGGGAGAGAGCAGGAGAGGCATGCAGGCTTTGAGAGGGGAGGGAAATGCTGGAAGATTTAGCGTGGGGGGGGGGCTGGAGAAGTGGGGAGAAGAAGGAGAACGGGGGAGAGCCCTGGAGAGCAATCTGCATTAATCGCGCCCTTTCTCTATCTCTCGCGAGATGGATTCATTCGCTCCCTCGTTATTTTTTTTTTGCTAAATATCCCCAGTCTTTCCTACCCTTGCTCCTCCCCTACCTCCGTCGTTCTCTCCATCCTATCTTGCCCTCACATGTGGCCACTTTTTTCTCTTTGCTAACCCTCTCCCTCCCTGGGCCTTCCGCCTTGATTGCTGCCCGGAGGATAGATGTGCTTCTCAGCGGGTCGACATTCTGAGCCGGAGTTATTATTTTAAACCAAGGCGTGATACAAACTAGCGGCAATTTATAAATCCGGCCAACATTCTTTGTTTTTTATTTTCCTTTCCCTTCTCCTTATAATTCCTGAAATGAGGTGCTTAACGTGATTGCTATGCAGTGCCCAATTATTCATGCCTAAAGATTTTGTTATTAGTTCTGCGAAATATTATTTTTTCATGGTACGCTCATGTAAAACCGCAGTATGAAAGGAACAAGAGACATGTTTGTGGTGAGAGAACAATCGTAGGACTATTTCATAAGCTCAATTGTCCACAATGTTGGATGTGTGATTTTATAAATCAGTGATTGCAACGTTTTTTTAAGTTTTATAAATGTTTATTATCTATGTGTAGCCCTGCAATGTTTTATTGTGTGATTTGGATTGTAAATATCATTCGGGTTTATTGTTTTTTGACTATATCATATTATTGTAAATACTTTAATATCAGTTACCAATCACTTGGCGTATTGGTCCCCTTTTAACACAGACGTAAGCGATGCTTTATTGATAAGAGGCCACTTCCTTTATTCCTTTGCCATTGCGCAACATCCCTTCCAAAATTACTTTGTCTCAAAGAATGCAAGTAGTCATTCACGAAATGGAATTTTTCATGTTTGAATGGCTATCATTTTCTTGCATATTGAAGAATGTTATGAATTTGAGAAGTATGAGGTACTCTTCGTATAAATCATGCTTGCAAGTGTTTATAACCAAGATGTATGTCCTTAGCCCTACGCTTTTTTCATTATTATAAAATATTTATAAGAAAGCCATAAACACACTGATCAACCCTGTTTGGTTGGTGATGTTAGAGACCTTTATAAATTATAAACACAGTAATCAACCCGAAGGTCGGCTTGGTAGGTGATGGTAGAGTTTACCGAGTACCCGACGGTGTGTGAAATTCACCCATCAGTGAAGGGGTGCCAGTTCCTCTCCCTGTGCCGGTTATGGCTTCCCAGGAAGATTTGCTACCCGAAAAATCACATAGCTTGGGTGGAGCTGCGGGTACCCAGAGAGGTTTGCCTTGATATCGAACCCGGGCCCTTTGGTCAGTAGTCCAATGCTCTATCCCATGGACTACCGTGACTATGCTGCAGCAAAAGTGCTTTGAAGAAATGATACGCTATTAGTAGTATTATCCTGAATTTGAATCTTAGTTGCTCTTTGGTTACAATTAAGTGTAGCCATATCAAGTGATATCGTTCAACTTTTTTTAGCACAGTGATTTTGTTTCTCCTGCAGAGTAGAAGAAGGTGGAATAGTTATCATTAATCTATTTTAAAGGCATAAGCTGCACAGAACCTATAGGAGAACACGAGTAACGGGGATTCTAGAGAAATATTGTTTCATTGATCGAGCTATTGAGATTGAGGTAAAACTTTTTGTCATCCAGTAGGATAGACTTTCTTTTCCTCAGCGTCAAACTGCGACGGATACAGATAGATTTCGAATTTCGATTCTATCTGGAATTCGATACGACATCATCCTGGATTTTCGAAATCTCTATTGTATTCCTGGCTCGTTTCTCGGTACTTTTCATTCTTTTTTGTATTTCCTGGTCACCTCTAGGGGCTCAGAGGATCGAAGGCTTCTCTACTTCTCTAAAACTCTTAAAAAAGGTTTTTTTTTGTGCCCAGACGTCCCTCTCTTAAACCCACTCCTTTCAGAGACCCACCAGATGTTTGGAATCGAAGACTCTTTTCTTACCGGTACAAAAACCGTGCCTAATCTTTTGTGATGCTCAAAACATTGAGTGTCTCGTGAGCACAACTCAGAGGCATTTGTAAGGAGAAGAGGGTCACTTAACTCATCTTATCTTATCGATCCTGTATGATGGGCGAAAGATGGTACACGCAATGCAGATCAAAGGTGACTCCATGGGTTTTTTTTCCGCAAGCAAATGTTGGACTCTGTGCATATCACCCGCTAAAGTTAATGATTGATTATGCCCATTGTCGAAGTTGACCAAATTAAGAGATTAAATGCCAGACTTAGCAGCTAGTCTTATATGAGAGACAGATGACGATAACTGCTTGTTTATATCGTTTCTAGAGTTTCCAAATGGGAAAAAGTAAATTTGAACTATCTATTAGTTTTATGCGTTAAAACAATTAGCAGCAGTTATTGAACCCTGTGATAAAAATAGCCAAATTTTCGCAGGTAATTGCTTTAAGTACAAGTCAGTTTCAAGCTTTTGCTGAAGATATTTCTTATTGCATTAATTGTTTTTAGTCTCTGAAATTCTCTAATATATGGTTAACTCTAGCTTAAATACTAGTTTGGAGGGTGAAAATTGTTCCTGAGAGCATAAAATGCTTTTTTATTGGGTTGTTACTCAACTCAGATGTAAATATCTGATAAGGAAGTTTACTAGGTCCTAGTTTCAATAATAATTTAAGCCTAATTTATAATCCAAAATCTCTAAAAATTTCCATTTGCTTAATACAAATTCAGAAACTACTGTAGCAGCAACCTAGAGAATACCAGCAGTCTGAGTGAAATTAGGAATGCCCACGATGTTTTAGGAGAGGAGTGGTTTGGTATATTCAGCTACTTTTAAAATTTGTTCTAAAACGGATTTAGAAGTATGTGCGACATTATTCGTGTTGAAATTTTAAAAATGAGGAATCTGAATATTCATGATTTTGGGCCAAGGAACTTAAAATTGGTACATGTTCCTTTAAGCTCTTTATTTTCTATCAGTCGATTCCTTCACGAGAACTTCCAGTTCCACACTCCGGACCGCATTAAAGGGACAGTGGTGCATTTGGGGTCCGGTCAGCGAGGCTTAAAAACCGGCGCCGTCCTCGGGCAGACAGCACACTGTGAGGAAGTGCTGCGGAGGGAGACTTTAAGGCACGGTTTATCGGGTCTCCTCGGGTGGTTTCTTATCTCTTGGATGAGACGCTGAAGCGGAGAAAAGAAAAGACGATTTCGGGGAAACGAACGGGGGAGATCGGGAGGGGAGGCAGTGGGTCGGGTATGGCGGAGAACGAAGGTCTCGAGTCGATATATCCACTGGCGAAGGATTAGTCGTGGGTGCCTCCACGAGGAGTCTTATGGGAGGAGAGAGGAAAATGGGGATATACCATGCACACGTGTGTGTGCGTATGTGAATATGTATATGTATATATATATATATATATGTGTGTGTGTATATATATATATATATATATATATATATATATATATATATATATATATATGTGTGTGTGTATATATATATATATATATATATATATATATATATATATATATATATATATATATATATATGTGTGTGTGTATATATATATATATATATATATATATATATATATATATATATATATATATATATATATATATATATATTTTCACGCACATTTAGAGAAGGGGATGACAAATGAGCGGCGAAAAGAAAATGAGCAGGAGAGTGGTGGAACGGGAAGTAGGGTATCGAATGGGCGAGCGAGTAGCTGGGGGAAGAGAGATGGGGATTAAAGAAAGATGGGGAGAGAAGGATGTAGAAGGGGGGTCAGTAGGAAAATATATGGGAAGGGAAGTAGAATTAGAGGGTGTGTGTGTGAGGGATGAGGTGGAGAAGGGAATGAAGGATAGAGAGAGAGAGAGAGAGAGAGGCGAGAGGAGGATTTGATTTGATTTTTGAAATTTTATTAGGCCCGTCGCTGGGTGGGACGATATTCTGGATGGAAGGAAGAGGGTGCTCAGAAAAGGGAGGGAGAGCATAGAGGAGACAAAGGGAAGGGGAGTTATAAAGATAGAGAAACAAAGGGAGCGTTAGTAGCGTAGGGTGGGTAAGGTCTGGGGGAGAAAGGCCTATTCGAGTACTATATGAAGGGATGGAGGGCGAGAGTTAAGTTTTAAAGCGTTTATTGGGGTAGATGGAGTGACGGAGGAAAGGGACGAAGTGAGACGGGGTAGAGGTTACAAGAGACGACCCTCTAGGATTTAAAAATTGAAGGGGAAGTGTGGTCCGGAGGGTGAGGGCGGCGGGAAGAGAGAGAGAGAAGGGAAGGAAGTCGGTAAGGAGGAAATGAGGGAGAGTGAATGGAGTTGGGAGAAGAGAGAGAAAAGATAAAAAGGGAGAAGGGTTGTGAAAGAATGGTGGTGAGCGGAGGACGGCAATTGAGCGGACGAAGGAAACAGGGAGGATGGAAATTTTGTCGGCGGTATCGCTTTTATCTGATTCGAGCTCCAATGCTAGTATGCTTTAATTATGTCTCGAGTTGCATTCGCTGTAATCATCTTAGTTAAAGTTGGAATTTACGAGGAAAAATTATATTGCCGCAATATATCTTAAGTTTTTATAAAATATCTCTACAAGAAAGTACAAGGGATTCAATCCAAGGAACTGGAGGCAAAACTAAAAGAGAGAAATGTGGAGCACATCCGGGAGCATCATGCTAGTTTGCTTAAAAATGGTGCAATTAATCTCAGAACAATGCGAATCATTTGTATGCTTACTTTTAATTCACTTGTGTTCCACAGAAATAGTCATAAAGGTCAATTAAAGTTCTGATTAAGAAAGTAAAATGTCCTTCTGCTGAATTTATGTCCAAAGTTTAGAATTCTTTAGTCTCTATTTCCTACGTTGCTGGTCTTGGAATTAATACAGTCACAGTCTTTCCTGATTAAAAGTCTTCCATCTTGGTTTCAGACCAAGCTGGGACTTATATTAAGTTCTTCAAACAAGCGCTCAAGTAAACTATAAAAACACTTTAAAAACTTTTAGTTCTAGCGTATTCAGAAATCAGCTAAACCAGAGTTTGATGAGTGTCGAATGATAGTGTCTCTGGCGCCACTGAGGAATTAAAACTTGAACTTTAGCTGCAAATCCTTGTTTCTTTGTAAGAACCATAATTCGTCATTTATATTTTTTTAGTGAAAAATCTAGAGGGAAAAATATCATTTAACCTTTAGTCTATTTATCATTTGATGTAGAAAACTACCGTGGATTTTTAACTGGGTCGCTTTCGTAAAGTTGTTGGATTCTACCTGTTTTTCATTAAAAGTTACCCCGCATTTTGTGTAAACTTTCTGGCATAACCTGGGCCCGGTGAGTTATTTAATGAGTGCGCGCGTGGGTACGCAAGCAACTTAATTAAAATTCATTTAAGTAGGAATCATTGTAGAGAATCGACACTAAGTTTTAGGGACTTCTCCGACGAGCTTAGACGTGGGGCGCGACAAGGCTGTGTGGTGCGCCAGGCTGTAGGCCCTGAAGGTTTGGAGAGAGCATCTGAGGGTCTCTTTTGAATGATGGGGGCGGGTGGAGGCCAGGGGGGGGGCCGACAGTTTGCATATCCGTCGGGGGCCCTTTTTCGCGCGAGCGCCACTGCCCTCCCTTAGGGCCCCTTTGTTTCCGCTCCCGACACACAACCTCCACCCCCTTCCGAGCACCAAGTCGCCTCGGGCTCCCCTTTCGTCCACCTCCGTGTCCCCCCCACCTAACTCCATAACCAACCCTCGTCCCTTACCCATCCCCTCGTTCCAATTCCCTATCTCTTCCACTCACCCTTCTCTCACTTTCATCCCTCCTTTTTTTTGCTCCTTCTTCATAACGTTTGGAATGTTTCCTCCCGAAGCCCCAAGCACATCATAAACAAACCTCGTATGTGCCCCTCCCCGTACTCCCCCACCCTCCCTGCAAGACAAGCCCCCTCCCTTTGCCGTCATTCACCTCCTATCTTCCCAGGAGCCGTCTTCCTCCTCTCCCTCCCACACTTTCATTCCCGTAGCCTTGATCTCACCTGACCCGTAGAGCTACCCCCTTCTCCTTTCCCCTTCTCCCTCCCTCCCTCTCGCGCCACTCCCTCTCGCCCGCGCTTTGGAAATCGCGGCGGAGGACGATGCCCGACGTTCATGGCTCGAATTATCTCCTCCACGGTTCCACCTCATCCCACGCTCTTCCTTTCCCCACCCTCCATTTGCCTTCCGACCCGCTCATTACTTTCATCATTGCATTAAAAGATACGCGATGCCATAAAGAGCTTAACGCTCGTGCTACCGAAACGAAAATCCATGCAAAACTTTCCACTTCGTGTCCCAAAGGCTATGAAATGACCCACCTGATAACTTCAAGGGTATAAACGAATTACGGCCATCAGGAAGGTGTGCTTTTGTCTCTTTCTCGGAGAGATAGTTGGCGGTTGATATGAATCGACGTGGACGTTAACTTTATCGTCACTTTGGGTTGGAATAATGAAGTGCTCTCTTATCCAGGTAGGTATTATCGGAAGGTTTGCATGATGCAACGAACGATTTTTTCCGACAAAATAGGTGAGATTGCTCCACGGTGTGATGAAAACGGTTTTTGTAGTTATTCAAAAGTTGTGCGCGGAGCGTACACGTTGATGAAAACGAATGCAACGGACATTCCACTGTTTTGAAGAGAGTTCTCAGACTTCAACATTTTCTTTTGAAAAGGAGTTTTTGGCTTTCCTCTCATAGCTTCTCCTTTCCTCTTAATTCCTCTCGCGCGTCTCCTCTTCCCTTAAGGCCCCAAGGCGTATCTATATGCATTTTCGTTCTAGGATCTTCCTTTCTTGCCTTAGTTTCTGTAGAAGCATGACAATTGTGCTAACTGTTCTCTTAATTACCGACAGCTTGTTGCTCTAAAACTTTAGTAATTCAAACTAAAACGTCAGTAATTCTATGAACGTTTTTGCTATATAAGACAAGCTTTCAACATGTTTGCCATTTTCAACGTATGTAGCAGTATACCCTCATTGGTATCCTTGGTGAATTATCTAGTAATGAAGCAATATTGTGATAGCATTGCCTCATTATTTTTAATACTTTAATTATATTAATGTCATTAATATACATAATGAGTGTTTGAGTATATTTTTCCTTCACTGTTTCCACACTGATTACTAATATTGTGAATAAAACAGTAGCTGAAGTTGAACCTAATACCATTCTCTGTCAGCGCTGATATAATAGGCTGCTTTATTTAATTAAATTACCGTCATTGCAATCAAATGCACTCTATGTTTGCAAGTCATAGGAGCTTATTCTCGATTAATTAACTACATCCAATTGTCTCAGAAATCAACAAAAGAACACAGGATTACATATTTTAATATTCATCCTGATCGCATTGAAATGTGATGGCTCATTCAAGTCTAACCACTAAAATTAATCCTTGGTTTTCATTTTCTAAAAAATTATAACTCGCTAAAACTTCATTTTGATTATTGACAGTGAAATTTCCATGACTAATGCCAATATTACCTCATTGATATTCGCTCTACCTAGACCCTCTTCGCCCTCCATTCTCCCTTCTTCGCTTGCTTCCTCCTCTTCAAACCCTCTCCCTCCTTCTTGCCTAAGCTCTCTTCCATTTGCCCCTCGACCGCCCTAAACCCCCGAAGCATTCCCTGCCTCTCCTTCCACTCCGCCTTCCTTCCCGCGGTATCTTCCCTAAACTCATCTGCGCGTGCTGCTATTCAAATTTCCCACAACTCCAAAGCTACTCACTCTACTTAGCAGCCCTTCAACCCCCTGGCATTCCCTTTCCCCCATTTTTCCCTCACGTCCTTACAACCCCTCTCACTCCCTCAGCACCCCTCTAAACCCATCCCACCCGCACTCTCTTTTCCCTCCTCACTGTGGCGACCAAAAGTGCTTTCGAGCATAATCCCTGGACCTTCGGCTTATCCGACCCGTACACTTGGTGGGCGGGAACGCACCGGGCTGAAAAGTGCAGAAGTGACAATTTGAGTGATTATATTAAATTCACCTCTTCCATATTCCTGTGATAATATATTTCTAAATTACTACCCAGGATTAATTAGTTACCACCAATACATACATCTTAAAGTTACATGCAATACTTTATATTCTACATAATATGAATAGACTGGATTAATATTAATAATGTTATAAATGTTAAACGTATGGATATTCGTTGATATAATTTATTTGATATTGCTAAATTTTGGAAGCTGCAGGTTGACTATTGATCCAAAAACATTTTCGCCAAGCCTTAGGTACTATTTAAGAATCCGTCCTAGAATTCAAAATCAAAGATCGCTGGATTGTTGATTCTTGGTAATTTTTCGACTGTATCGACGTTGAAAATTCGACTTCAGCATTACTAGCCACCAAACGAAGTTTTTGCAATAAAACAAAGCATGAAATCTATTCAATTCCTAATTCCCGATGTAAAAGTTCGTCCCTGCATCATTAAACAACTCATCGACCGTTTTCGATGTTTCAAGGAGCCATGCGACCCGTTTTCGTCAATTAGGATTGAATTTTAAAATAAATGCTCTTCTGTACGTGGCCTCGGAAAATATTTATGGATGACTACAAAGCGTGTATCATCGCCACGGGAGTAATTCTAATCGCTTTGTAGCTTTTCATGCTCCTATGAATGATTTTCATCGTGGATTAAAACAGCCGAGCTTTACGCGTAGTGTTCCTTCGTTTCCACTTAGTCACTGAAGCGTCCCGCGGCTGCCTTACGCACCGTTGCCTTTGGAAAACACAGTATGTCCTTCTCCCACTCTCCCTACCCTTGTAACTTTACTTACCTCAGCACCCCTCCTCCCTCTCATCTTTCCTCGTTACGCCTCCTCCTTCTCCTGCCTCTTTCCCTTCTGGGAAGAGACCTAACTCCTCTCTCCCTCTCATCACGGTCGCCGTCTTTCACGCTCACGCCGCTCCATCCACGCCGACTCCTCCCGCTCATTTTTCTACCCTCTTCTTCTTCTTCCTTTTCCTTTACATCTCAACTCCGTCCTTCTCCTCTGCCCCCCCCGCTCCCTCCCCCCCCACCCGACCCCCACCCGGCCTCTTCAGCCAGCATCTGATCCCACGGCATCCTACCTCCATCTCCTCTTATCTTCCTCTCCTCTCCCCGTCTTTGTGTCCTCGCCTTTCCAAGTTCCCAGTCCCGCGCTTAGTCGACCCTCTATGTTCCCCCCTCCCCCACGAGCTATACAGGCAGCCGCTCTTTTATTTTTATTTCATCTTTCTCCTCCCCCCCCCACCCTCCGCCTGTGGTGAAAGAGGGTGCTTCAGTTTGGTGGTGTGCATAAGAATGGAATCCGAGTTAAAGAATTAAATGAAATTAGTCCGCGGCGAGGGTGGAGGGAAGGTAAGGGGTAAAGAAGTGTCGGAGCGGCGTTCCGTGCTGGTAAGAGGAAATGGACGAAGGGACCTTTTTACGGGGGACGGGGGGAGAGGTCCGGCGGGTAGGTGGCTCTCGCGGCAGTGAGGACAGGGCACTGGGGAGGGGGGAGGAAAGGGGAGCGAGAGGGGGAGAGAGAGGACGGAAAGGGCGGATAAAGGCGGCTGAGCCGATGGCCAGGATGCGACCCCGTCCGGGGCAATAAAGAGTTCACTCCAAGTACGGCACCCACCCACCACACCTCACCCTCTTATACTCCAAACCCCGCCCTTCGCCTTCTCTTTCCTCCTTCCGCCCCACTGCTAGACCCCCCCTCCTCCTTCTCTTGGTCCTCAAATCCTTTTTAGCCAAGGTCTTCTTTGGGAAGCAGCACTCTTTGCCTTTCAACTTGATAGGAGTCCCCTCCTTCCCTTCTACGGCGGTTTTGTCCAAGGGAAGAAAAGTCCGGCGTAGTGAGAGAGCAAGGTGGTTGGGGGGGGGGGTAAGGGAGGGAGTTGGGGGTAGGTGGCCAGCGCTGGGTCATGCGAGAGTGGAGTGGGGGATTGGGGGATTGTGGTCAAGGACAAGGAGAGGGTACGGTCGAGAGGTGGGACAGGGGAGATAGAGAGAGCAAGGGAAAGTTTTTGCGGTGGCATGAGAGATTCTGCGGGAGGGGTGAGTGGGTGGAGGAGGGCTAGAGATGAGAGTCCGGCGTGGAAAGTGGGCTGTGCGGGATGAGGGAAAAGGGGGTGGACAAGGTTGGAGATGACCAGGGGGTGACGCGCGGAACAAGTGTTATTGTGTGGTTACCGCGGTATGCGTGTGAAAGAGATAATAGTTTCTTTGGGCGTATGCTTTGAATGAGGGCGGTGCGTTTACGGTGGCGTCATGGCTTGGCGGGAGGAGGTGGGATGAAGGAATGATAGAAGTAAGAGGTTCAGGGAGAGGAGGTGGATCTTGGAGTGCTGTTGTCTTTTGGGGGAGGGGTCGAAGGTAATCTATGGGGAGACACGCTTCCAGTGAATCACTCCGACGCCTCACTGGGAGAAGGTACTCCGATGTTTCGTGTTGCTGCATACGAAAGGGTTCCTTACTCCAGATGATATTTTGGGATTCAAATTGGAATGCACGAAACAGTCGTACGGACCATAAAATATCAAAAAAATCGATTTCCATTGTTGCCTTGAGTGTACATCCTAAACTATTAGCGTTTCTCTCAGTAGTATTCGTGAGCTAACAAACCTAACTTCTACAGATTCCCTTTCGTTCTTCTTCTGCTGACCTTTTCGGTAACTCTTAACTCCCTAATTTCATTTCTACCTGGTGGGTTCATTTCATGAAATGTGTAATCCATTCATAATGATTCGTGCCTTCTATTTTTACTTCTATGATATAAGTGAATGAAAAGGCTGCGATTTTAACTCAAATATAATGTTCATCCTATTTCCATATTAATAATTCTCTTTTAATTCTTACTCCGCTATCGCTTCCGACTGAGCACTCTCTACCCCGACTTACGTAGTGCTCTTTCTATCCGATAATATGGCACCGAAAACTTGTCAAATATTTAGATTGATAAAAGTAAGCAAAAAAATTATAAACTAAATTTTCTGTGCCAAAACTATATTCAGAAAATAGAGTTTATTGAGATGTATTTAGGAAGGGCATGTAACTGTCATTACTAAACAATTACGACGTTCTGACGCTGTTTCCTCACCGAATCACGATATTCATCAAAAAACAATTGGGATTTATCCGGACTGTGACGTTACAACCGTGATATTGTCGAGTAACGACAATTTTGAGACTATACTGAATGACCATGCAGGCAAAACTTATGTGAATATTCTCGCTTTTTGTTTCCTTTTATTCGATTTTCTTTAATTTTCCTTGATGCAGCTTTCCAAATTTTATATCATTATTCTTCCAATATAATCTCGTATATCATCAATATATTTCGACGTAACTATGATATAGAGACCAATATAAATTTGTGGCTGTCCAGTTATTATTAGAAATAAATAGATTTTGACTGAAATCACAAGTTGATTTTCTTTGACAGATTTTTCAACGGAAGTAGAGCGGTAAAATGTCACCTTACCGACAGTGGACAATATTTTTAACCTTTCATTGGCCACAATATCACGCCGCGTTTAGTCCCGCCTCCCTTAAAGGGTTAAATGTATTTCCTCAATATTAGCCAATGAGTTTCAGGTTACCTGGAAGAATCTTCATTCAAAAGGATGGAGTTGTCGTAACCATAAATTTGCGGCTGCCCAATCACTTCGTTTCGTTTCTACGCAACGAAACAACCCAGAGATGAGGTGAGCGGAGGATAATTTAGTGAAAACTCGGAGCTATTATCGGGGAGAACAAAATAAAATGCGAAACACGAAAAGAGTTTGCCGTCACTCACCACAACTACAATATACTGGGACAAGGGTCGCCCCTCAGACGCTGCGAGGGTCGTGCACGTAGCGACGATTGAAGTTCCCTAGCGCCGCTCCTCTCTCTCTCTCATCCTCATTCGCTCTCTCGAGAAACCAATCAAATAAAAATATCCCCGCAGCAGTCGGGGAGCATTTATTTGTCTGTCAAAGGGTCAACAAACTACTCCCGATTGATTGCTCAGGCGAAGTGAGGTTAGCTATGAACTCAAAAGCTTAGTGAATCGGCAGACGTCATCATTAATCCGTGGGAAGTGTAGGGTCTCGAGCCCCAGAGACAAGGAGGCGGTCACGACGACGGGAGGAGGGAGGGAGGAAAAAAAGGAGGGATTGGAGAGGAGAAAGATGAGGGGGGGAGAAGAAAGGAAATAAAAAAAGAAAAGAGTGGATGGGTCGGAAGGAAGGAAGGAAAGAAAAAGAAGTTGGCTGGTGGGAGCTGCTATGGGATGGGGAGGAAGAAAAAGAGGAGGATCTTGGGGAAGTAGAGTGGGAGAATGAGCACACACGCACATACACACATATGTATATATATATATATATATATATATATATATATATATATATACACACACACACACACACACACACATACATATAGAGAGAGAGAGGGATAAAGATAAAGAGAGTGTGGGGGAGAGGTTCAAGGCGAGGGTTATGTGAGAAAAAGAAGGGGCCAAGCAGGAGACAAGAACGAAATGGAGGTGGGTTCAGAGAGAGAGGGAGAAAGAGGAAGGGAGGGCGATATATATGGAGAGGGAGTGGGGGAGAGATCTCGGTCGACTTCTCTGCCCGGCCTGGATCGATGGGTAGTCGTTAGTCTCCAACCCATTTCCAGCGGCAGCCAAACCTCCGACCCCCGGTCTCCGGAATTGCACTCGACGGGGTGAAGGAGAAGCCTGGGTGGCAGTGGAGGAGGCGGTACGAGAGAGACGGGGAGGGAGGGAAAGAGGTGGGGGAGAGGGAATACCGAGCTGGATAAGTTGGGGCTGGAGGATGATAAAGGAAGTGGGCGGAGGAGGGCGGGAGGAGGAAGGAAGAAAGGTGAGCGATGACGCGAAGGAGGTTGGGCTAGATGGTGGATGGGGGTGGAAGGGGTAGCAATGGGAGAAAAAACTCACAGGGTGAGCAAGCGAGGGAGGGTGAGGCGAGAGGGGGTTTCGGTAGAGCGGAGTAAGGAGAATTTGATATCTGGGAGAGAGAAGGGAGGGATCTTGTGGACGGGGAAGGCACATGGCTAAGGGTCGGGGTAGGGTTTTTGGGGGTCGGGACGGATGCTGACGAAAGTGCGCGTATGGATGGGAACGAGAATTGCGATACGATTACTTCGGAAAGCCGTATGAAGACGGCGGATAAGAAAAAGGGGGGAGCTTGTCGTCGTGTTTGATTAAATTCTCTCGAAACCACCTTGGTGATCAGTTTTCCATCCGGAGTATTTTATTTGCTTGCTCGCCGTATTCTTCATAATGAGAAACTCAGTAGAGCTATATTCGTTTCAAATGTCCTTGCACGTATTGCGATTATAAGGTGTCCATAGGAATCTATATAGGCTATAAAAAGTTTAACTATATTGAATATAATAAAATGATTTAGTTTACTTATAAAAATCTTTAATACTTTTCCCAAATGACTGCTTGACATAACATTTTCGCATTTGTATTTGGATCAATGAGGTTTGTAAGCAAAACGAAAATGAAGATTTGTGTCGTACGTTTGTAAATTATCCATGAATATCTCTCGTTATTTCAAAGGTCTTGTTTTATCTCACATACCAATTTTTAACAATCTTTTAAAAATCTTGCAAAACAATATTGCACAATTGCAAGATTATATTCCCGGATAAGTGAATGAATATTAGGCTTGAAGGTATTGTTTAAAGTTCCTTTTCCGGAGGATCTTTTTCAGGCCTGAAACTTATTTGCATTCGCAAAAATTCTTCGGAATTTCATTTATGCGTGTCAGAGGTATTCATATATTTGCAGTTGCATAAGAGTGTCTTCATACGGCGAATAATTAATTTTAGGCTCATTTTTTTAATCTGTTGAAGTTAAGAGCCACAATCCTCCTTGAACGGCGTTCATCTTGGCTAACATTTCTATATGGCTATATGTGCCGCTATTATCTTTCACATTTGCTAACTGAAACGGAATATCAAACTGGAGGAAACCCGGGAATATAATGGGAGCCAGTAACCAAAAACTAGAAATATGAGAGAAAAACAACCGATTCAGTTAAGCTCAGGCAATAACTGTAGGCAGGGTGACCTGGATTCTTCTTGCCGAGAAGATATTGCCAAGAAAAAAATTACGCATTCGATGACGCTGTCCTTCAATGCAAGGGAGCGTGGTGATAAAATTATGAGGGGGTGTTTAAGAGAGTGGTGAAAGAGAAGACCCCGATGGTGAGAGAGGCGGGGCGCGTTCGGAAGGGAGAGATTTGGTGGCCGTGCGGTGAAGGGGAGGGAGGGGTGAGGGAGGCGTGGTGCCCAGGAGAGACGGACGGACGGATCCCTAGCCCAGATTCCCGTGGCCTGCAGAGAGCGATGTCGAGTAATCCCATAAGATCGAACCCTGTCCACCGCCATCCACCCACCCATCCATCCCCCGCCTGGAAACCCCGTCGCAAAACCCCTCCTCCCTCTCCCGGCCCACGGTCTCGACTCTCCTGCAGCCCGCAACAACCATGTTCCAGCCTCTCTCTCTCCTCCCCTCATCTCTCCCCAGCCTCCCCTAATCTCTCTCTTTCTCCCCTCATTCCTTCCCTTCTTTCCTCTCCTCACCCCACCGGCGTTCGTGGCATTCTCCAGCTCTCTTCCCCAATCCTGCAGACTCTCCTCCCTCCCATCGAGGGTATTTCAAAACCCCCTTTCACATCATCCTACTCCTTTTTTTTAGTGGTCGGCTAAGAGCTACCAGAGCCACGCCTGGTTCGCCTTAGAGGTTTTCTCAAATCCTCAGGAGTCTCCTCATTTTCGCTGTATATCCCCAGTTTCCTCTCGAATTAATTTTAGTGGGCAAACAGGGAAATGGGTCGCACCCTGAAGCTCTACTTGACATGCATTGGACTTTTGGCTCTAGCTAAAACATGATTGTAAATTTTATGGTGTAGTTCTTGGCGTGTGTCGGTAGCAGTAGATAAATATTTTAATTATTTGAATTATCCAATTTGGTTTGTAATTAATCTGAAATCGGTTATTCATGTTGACCAAGATTATTTTTCGGAATATCGTTTAGTGAACGATATTGTGACGATCAGGCTATCAGTATTTTTCAATAGAAAATTAGTTTGATTACTCATTTATTCATTTCTTTGATCTGAAATACAAATAATACAGTGCCTCGAAAAGTGAGAAATAACCTTTATTAACGTTTTACTTTCGATAGCATGGAAATTAGTAATTTAACTATCTAAAATTGTTAACTTAAAAAATGTCATTAAATTTTCACTGATTTATCGCAATTATAGCAGATATTTGCCAAGTTCTTTTTTTAGAATTAAAATGGTCAGTTTTTTCTTATCATCATTAGTTGATTTAATGAAGTAACAAGCCTTGATAAATTATTTTGTATTGTGTTGAAGAGAATGTGGTAAGAGTAAAACTTCAGGAAATGATTATATTTAATCTCTACTCCTTCTGTTCTATGGGTGGTATATTTTCCTTCATCGGTTCCTTATCGTGTGGTAAGGAGGGCTTTTTTTTATCATTTTTAATGTTCGGGCCAATTCGGCATTGATATTTTCTACCCCACACTCCCGCTTAGTCACTACTCTTTCAACTCGTTTCCTTCCTCCCCTAATTCCTCATCTCCTCTAACCTTCCATCACCATCCCCTTTCTATATCCCCCCCGCCTCGTCCACCTCGACAGTTATCCCTCGAGTCTCGTCCCTGCTCCGCTGCCACCCTAATATCTGCCTCCCCCGTCACTCATTTTATCTCCCTTAGCACTTGTCCTTATTCGCCTACCACCCCCTCATTCTCTAATCGTCTTTTCCTCCCCAACCCTTCGCAAAAGCCTTAATTTTCCTCACCCCTTGTCTCCTTTTCTTTCCTTCCCACTCTCTCCTCCTCTGTTTTCATTTTTAAAAATTCTTTTCCTCTCGGTCCCTCCCCAAGACTTTCCAAACTATTTACTTTACTTTGTTATATTCAAGCTTTCTTGCCCTTCGTGTGAACGGACTTCTTTCTCTCCTTCCAAATCTTGTGTTTTGGCTTACAATCATTGAGGTGGCGTCAAAAAGTCATTTTCTCCAAGAAATGGAAGGTAAACTGTAGGTTTGAATTAAATTCACGCTCGAATCTGTGTTCGGCTTGAGCTCTAGGGATAGATATGGTGTGAACTGAAAGGGCATTACAGATGAATTGGTAATGTAACACATTCAAACCCTTCTTACGTAAATATTGCTAAGAATAATGCTAGGCGCACCGGGCCTAACAATGTGTTTTAATGAGTTCTGGCACCAAGTGATAATGATTTGAAAATAAGAATTGCAAAATGTGTAAAAAAATCCTCACTGCCGTAAGAATCTCACCAATTTCATCTAAGTTGTTAATTGAGGTAGATGTGCATATAGGAATATATTGTTGGTATCAGTTAATTAACTCATGGGATCTATTTTCATACATTATTCGTGCCTAATATCAAATCTACGGTGGAGAGGACTAAACATCAAGTTGTGTCAAGCAGTATTCTACATCGGAATTTTTTTTGCTGGATGAATGTGAAGCATTACGCTGAGAGTAATAATCCAAAGCTATGCTCCCTTGTTTGTGTGCGGGGCTCGTTTTGTTTTTATTCAACGAGGACATGTGTAACAAGCAGTAGGACAGTTTTTACACACACTTTTTCACCCTACAAAGAGTAATTCAACGACTGCAGTATGCCGCGCAGTGGAGATAGAGATGTGGAGTAGGATATTGTTTTCTCCGATGGGCGCGACAGAGATTGGGGAAAGAGGAGGAGGGGGAAGGAAATGTAATTTGTGATGAGACTGGATGCAGGTTTGCGCCGAGCATTGAAGTGTGTCGAGTGGATAGCGTGCCGAAGGACAGGAAATGAATGGAATTGAATGCGCAAATGCTGTCGGCGGCAAAAGCGATTCGCGGATCGAAAGGAAATGGAGCAAAAGGGAGAAGGGTGATGGTTGGTAGTGGGTTGGGGTGTGTCGGGGGACGGAGGAGGGAGAAAGGGAGGTCAGGAAGAAGGAGGGGCGAAGGCGGGAAGAGACGACGATAGTGGCCTGTCGGTGCAACGCCAATCGGGTGTGCGTGCTAGGATGTGGACTCGGAGACAGCAGTGACTCGCCGGAGTCACGTGAGAGAGTGGTGAGGGAATGGGGCGTCCGAGCCGTTATTTATGTTTCGTCCCCCGAGAGAGCCCCATGCCAAAAGAGGGAAACGATTGAGATGTGACCCTTATAAAACCCGTGAAACCACTCTTGTGTTTTCCCTCCGGTAGTTCAAATAAAAAAAAATGGCAGAGCGCGAAGAAGTTTGAAAGGGATGGAATCCGGCACATTATTTCACGCCTCCGTGATCGAGAGTGCACGTATGAATGGATGGGCAAAGCGCATATCCCCGTGTGACTACCAATTCTCTTGATCTAAATATGCCTCCTGCGTCCAATGCTACGGTATTTTGTTACCTAATTCATTTGCGATATCCGATAAGCACTGCCAATGAGCTTATTACAAATAAACACCCGTTAATGGAGCCGAAACCGGGATTTATGCTAAGCTTTCGGCTGTAAGCTTTTTTCGTGTAAGTCTTTTGGAAAACGAGAGGTCAAAGCTCGGATGTTTATCGAAAATCGACGGGTCGCCAACTGGAATGTCCGTATTCAGATCGTGGGAGAGTTGGCAGCCCTAGTCTGTGGGCGTCCAGGGTCATGTATGGGGGGAGCGTTGGAGGGGGAGGGATTGTCTGGCGGGAGGGAACGCCACTTCCGCGGGTGAGCGATTCAGGGCGTGTCGTGCGTCCGCAGATGCTTGTTCGCTGGGGTTTGGAGGAGGCACTGGGGAGAAGGTGGGGAGGTAGGCACTGTGATTTTATCTGCCCGCTACAAGTGCAATCAGGTTAAATCAGGTCTCGCTATCCTCTGTTAATGCGCTACTGAGGCGAGGCTGCTATTCCTCTGTGGGTACCGTCGGGGTACGAAGAGTTTGACAACGCCAACCAGTTGATATCAGTTGCAAGGGGGAATGATTGGCACATTTTCGAATGAATTTAAATTTCCATTTTATGGAGCCATTTAAAGTGCTTTTTTTGCTTCCGTGTATAATCCAAAATCATAAAACTTACACATTTTGCTAGTGGCATTCCGCATCTCAGTAGTAATTTTGCTTCTTTTTGGAATCAGAACACAACTCTGGAAGTAGTTAAAATATATTGTGATGGGCATTTTCTTAGAGAAATGTATGTTTTGGCCACACAGCTAATTCTCAAAACATGAATGTTGAACAGTGTGATGAAAAGTAAATAATAATTTATTCTTAAGTTCATTCTACATCCTAAATGATAACTTATATCTGTTTTTGTAGGAATAATCAAAAATTTATCAGTAGAAGTTTAAAAGACGTACACTGTATTTTGCTCATGCCCACAAAAGTTATTGTTGCCACCTGTACGAATTACAGGGCAATGGAAATGTATTATGACTTGATAAAACACATTCTAATTTTCATGATAATTTGAGGTCTTAATGGGGTTATTTTAATCTAAAACTATTATGCCAGTGATTTTTAAACTACACCTCCTTCGTTTAATTTATTCTTGGCTCAATACATTACTTGGAAAAAATGCCACATATAATCATTTTTTAGCTGTATTAAAATGTCAGCTTGATTTGACTGTAATGTGTTACCTCAGTGAGCTACGATATGACATCAATATCGTAAATTATAGGTGATCTTTTTACGAGGTCTTCCTAATCCTCAAATAGTAAGCAAGCTTCATCTACATGCACCGTCGTCAAAATAAATGGAAAGGGATTTAACTGCGGTTAAACATCTACTTCCTTTTAATTTAGCAACGCGCCTTTCTTCAGATCCCCATTTCAAAAAAGTAGGAATCGCTCAAAAAAATAATGAATGACCATAAATACAAAGATGTGTACGAATCCGCCGGTAAAATTTAACAGGCAAGTGATTAATGATGGCCAAGCAGAAAAGGGAGAAGAAAAAGTGAGGAAAATGGCTGGAGGTGGAGAGAACCATGGGGCATTTGGAGGGGAGGGAGAGGAAAGGAAGAGGAAGAAAATGGTGGAAGAGATCTTGTCCCTCTTCTACGTTTCTTTTCCGTCTGCTCTGGACGGGTTGATAACAAGAATGCCTACCTCAGACAGAGAAAAGACCTCAAATTTTTTATCAAGCCATGCATTATTGCCGTCAGTTTGGTCCATTCTCCGTTGTTATTGTTTTAAAAATATTGCTTTTATCGCTGCCAAAAACCATAAATAATCTGTGTTACATAATTGATAGCAGTAAAATTTCTGAAAAATTTTACCTGATTAGTAAATTGTCTGATTAATTTTCCACATTTATTCTTCCCATTTTCTTCGTCTAATTCAAGTGAGTTTTTAAATTTAAGCATGATTACTCACCTATTTTTGTATATTTAATTTTGATATATTTTGCGTTCCATTCTGTCGAATGTGTCTCCCTGTTTCGACCGATTCTATTGTTTTATTTGCCTAATTTTACATGCTTCTAGTTCATATTTCTCATAATATGATTACCTCGTAAGGATTTTATTTTTATTTATTTCTAATTTGATTCTATTATGTATTTTTTTGTCTCACCATCGACATTTGAAACCATCCCGCTCTTCTTCTCTGCACATAATCTCCATCCACCTGCTAAAAACTTCCGAAGTCCTCCCAAGGTGAGCTAAATTCAACGGACGGCGGGACCAAATTCTATCCCAAGTAACTGTGTCTTTATCTCTAGTATAAGATAAGCAAGATTAGGTATGGAGATGAGTTGTTATATTCAGTGAATGTTACGGATGAAAAATTAATCCCAAATGTTACTTCCTATTTATGAAAACAAAATAGCGATGCGAGTTGACGACCCAAATGCTTATATTCACGCATGTTGTCATGTTTCAAGTAGCTTCCTTTACGTGCTCCAAACGTCATGATGCGCTCAAAGAATGACTGCAATTTGCTAACTCACATGAATTTCGTCAAGTGCTAATTCATGCTGTTTCCCAAATCTAGTTTAGTTTCGGTAGAGGATTCATTTGCCGGACAATAACCGTCGAGTGATTGCTTTCACGTCGGCTTCTGCTGTGTGGGATATTTTTACCTGTGTACGTCAAGGGGCATGCATTATAAATTGCTGATTGGTGATTGTTCGCACGAAGGGAATCGGCCACATGGGGGCATATTGGAGAAATGGTTGAGAGAAACGACCATCCCGCTCTGTGAGAGCACACCGCCCGCATGTTCCGCTCCTCCCTTGACGATCCTTCTCAAGGGATTCGTTCCAATTACCCTAATGTCACCCTCTTCTCAATCGCAGTGGGGAAGGTCAGACCGGGAAATGGAACGGGAGTCTTCCGCGACACTCCGTATCCGACTTCTGAGACACCAAGGCGGCCGAGGCGACAGCGGAGGGGGTTGTACTTTCAACCCATCCCTGGGGCGCACTCCAAGCCCTCCAACCTTCCTCCTCTTTCCTCCCTCCTCATAAAACACGATTCTGATTCATTGTGCATTTCTTCCGATTGCTATTCCGTCGGCGACACGCTTAAAATCTCTGCCGTTTTTATTTCCGGAGCGTCTTCTGCCTGATCAAAAGAATCCACCCGAAAGATCGTTACCGGAAGGCAGCGTTGTAGGAAAAACGCGGTGCATGAATATGAAATGAGACTCAAGGGAGGGGAGGAGTGGGTGGGGGGAGGGACGCATGATGGCGAATATTGAACGCATCGAACGCCATTAGCATTCGCTTCTTTTCGTCGAGAAAGAGTGAGAGGGGAGGGGAGTGGGAAAGGGAGAGAGGTCGGAAGGGCTTGGTGGGGGAAGCACGGGCAGAAGTAAAAGACCTCCCTCTTCTCTGTAGTCTACTGTGTGTTCCTTTAAAAAAAAATTTATGTATAAGAGCGGCGGTCCGCGTACCTTAGTTTTTAAGTAATTTTATGTTATATACAGGGTTTGATCAAAAAGCAACATTTTGAGAACTGAAGTGGTATCAGAGGCTGTGTATTATTGTAGATGTACGAGTTGTCGTTTCATAGACATTTATAGCGTGAAAATCTCTTGAAAAGTGGAAATAAAAAAAACTTGTGCACATGGTAGTTGAATAAAATTTATAAGTGTGGTGAAATTTGAGAAATATTTATTTTATATTTAATAACAGACACATGATTTAAGTTAAAATCCCTCATTAAATAGAGAAAACAACTCTTATTCGGCTTTGTCGGGTTGAACTCAAAGATGCTTTTAATGAACGGTATTGGATATAATTTGGATTGGTACCTGCTTCTGACACGAATGTTCACATTGGAATTTTCGGGTTAATAATAATTATTTTCAATGTTATGTTTGCTCATGCTTAAGTACTGTGTGAAATGTACGTTAAGCAGTTGCAACATCAAGCAAACGTTGACGGAATCGAAGTTCAAATTGTCTCCGGCTCCATTCGTTTGTAGTCACCTGCTGGCGATGCAGAATTTCTCTTTACTACTTTCTGTCTGAATCACATTTTATAGCCAACTTTCCTTTGTCGACTGCCTATTCGAAAATACTCTAACAACCTGATGGATCGCACTCCTCCCACATTATCTCCGACCGCAAAACAAACCCGTTTGGAGACTAAATTTATCGGCAATGTCAATCGATATTTTCCCGCTCACGTTAATATGGGGAACTAATTACGAAGATTATTTCGTTGTCAGAACGTGACCAAGAGACTGTTTGCTTTTTCTTCCAGGAGAGGAAATGGCATTTACCTGCGCAAATTAATTAGATTGAAAGATAAAACAAGCTTGGTCACGATGCAGGTAATCGTTTCAAGTAATTAGCAACGCCCACCTCCAGGACTCCGAATGTAGTGGCGGGTCGCCCCGGCGTTTTCAAAACCACCATCTCGCGTCCGCGTCCCCTGTCGACGCCCTTGTAATAGTCTCACCCTTCCTCGCGCCCGCCCCCGCCCTTCCTCCTCTCTCACTCTCACAGATGCATTTTGCTGGTGCACGACCGTGCCGTGCTCAACATCCCCCCACCTCTCGCCTCCGCATCCTCCTCAGCCCCACCCGCTCCACACCGATCCCCGAGCCTCGGCACTGCGTCCCAAGAGCACCCCCCCTCCCACACCCTAACCCCTCCGCCTGCCCCCCCAACCCCACAGTTGTCGTCCCTCCCGGGACGCCACGCTTCCTCTCCCTCCCCCATCTTTCCATCTCGCTCCCCAAACTCCTCTCTTATTTACCCCGATTAAATTCGCGATACGCGATTGGCCGATCTCCCCAACCTCTCCCTCACCGTACTCCCCCACCCTGCACAACCGTCCATCTGGCTTCACTCCCCCCATCCCCACCTTCGAGTCTCCCTCGCCACCCCAAGCCACGGCCCTCCCCATTCGCTCGCTGTCTCTCCCGGGCGAAATGTTTATAACTGCCGCCCCGCGTGCTCTCTCCCAAATCATCGACCGTATCAATAAATTCGTAACTTGATTTGGTGCGAGGGGAAGACGAAGCGCTTTGGACGGCTGAGGGGTCGTAGGCCTGGGGAGAGCGGATGGAAGGGCGGGGGATGTTGGTAATGGCCGAGTTGTGTGGCAGACGGGCAGAGATTGGCGTACGATGAAATGGTTGACAGGCAGGACCGAGGAGAGGAAAGGATTCCGTACCTACTGAGGACAACAATAATCGGTGCTTATCGCGTTAAAATGATGCGGATTGTTTTATAAAGTAATGCACCAGTTACAAACCGTTGCATTTCAATTTTAACTAATTGTTAATTATAGTGAAAATGGCGTGCGTGTACGGTACAGTCGTCATCATCAGAATATCTGATGAGGACGTCCGTGCCGTGGAAACGTCAAAACTATATATGTGTTTGTCCTGTCTTTGGTTTCAAAATCTATATTAATTTATTTATATATTTGTGCGTCACCAAACAGTGTTCTGTTTCGAAGATAACCTGGTAAATTAGTGTGTGTGTTTATATGCATATATTTATTTTTTATATTCAGTTTTTTCCCTGCGCGAGCTATGGTTTCCAAGGAGTATCTAGCACCCGACAAATCACACAGCTCGGTTGAACCTGAAGGTGCCCAGAGAATCTTTCCCGGGAATAGAATTCCGGCCCTCCGATAAGTAGTTCCAAAAAAATCAATCTGTGCTCAAAGTACTTGCCTGGTAGACATAAATTATAATTTATACTTAAAGTACGCAATAACAAAAATTGTGAATCACTTACTCCCTATTCCAACAACCCACATAGCACTTCTACATCGTTGAAACGGTCTGTAAGCGTAAAAATTACTTAAAATCCGCCAACCCATTGTCAGACCCTCTCGTCATCATGCACCGGTTTCCGCCGTAAACAGTACCCTCTCATCCGTTCTGTTCTATCCCGCACTAATCCCTTACACCATCACGCAATTATTCACTCCACTCCCACACAGACTGTATCTTCAAATATGTTATCTACATCCTCATAGGCACCTTTCTCTCGCCTTTTATATTGCAGAATGTACACCTTCACTCTCCCATAGCATAAATAATCACGGCTTCCAAACAAACCTGCAGCCCTGTCCACCCTCTCTTTCTTTATTTATCCTACTTTCCAAGAATTACCTTTTGATCACTTCTCCCTTTCCGTTTCAGAATCCCTCTCCAATTCCTCTAACAACATAAATGTAAGGACCCGCAAGTCCGCATATACCTGGGAGCTCCATTCCTACCAAACCCCAGGTCTCAACAAAGTAAACCAAGTGCTTCCTTCCCCAATCTCAACCCCTCTCTTGCTTTTTAATCCATTTCCTTTTGCTCTCTTCAGTGTTCTTTTGGCATAGGTGGGGAGTCGATATCGAAACAGTGCAATAACCGTGTTAATGTTCTTCATGTATTCTATGGTTGGTATATGTACAATTTCCTTTTCATACTATCGAGTTCGTACTACGTGTCTGAAATTTTTCCATTAGTTATTATATATATATATATATATATATATATATATATATATATATATATATATATATATATATATATATATATATATATTACATACATATTTACTCTTGTGAATAAGACGGCTTACTTTATTGTGTTCTCTGCTATATAGTAATTTTTTTGAGATTTGTTCCATCTCTGATTATCGTTACTCCAAGTTTTATTCATGTATACAGGTATATATGTGTATATATATGTCTGTATATATTACTTCAAGTTTTATTCATGTATTTGTATATATATATATATATATATATATATATATATATATAATTATATATATATATATATATATATATATATATGTATATATATATGTATATATATATATATAATTATATATATATATATATATATATGTATATATATATATATATATATATATATATATATATATATATATATATATATATATAACGATTGTCCGGAAAAACTCATACGAGCGGCACAATAATGGGCTGACACAACATAACACAAATAGAAAAGAATAGACACATATAAAAGAACACTTACACGGTAAATTGTTCGAGCTTTCGGCCCTCTCAGGGGCCTTCTTCAAGAGAGACTGAAAATATGCTATGGATCAGGAGAGGGGAAAGAGTTATGGGCGTGGAGGGGAGGTGTGGAGGGGAGGTGTGGAGGGAATGCTGGGAGGGAAATTAAATATGGCGGTTAAGGGTGGGAATTTTGAAGGAACGGAAGGATAGTATGTAGGCGGATTCACGAGTTCTCACCTCTATGTTGGTAGCTGAATCAGGTAGGGATTCTCGGATGCTGAGGGAAAAACACTGGTCGAATGAAAGGTTGTGGGAATTAGCGTGTGAAGGGATAGGAAGAGAAGAGAGTGAGGCAGAATTATAGGAGTACCGGTGATTATTCATTCGGATGGATAAGGGGGTAATGCATTCACCTATGTAGAAGGAAGTGCAATGTTTGCATGATAAAAGATAAATAATATTTTTTTTTGAGAGGCAATTAGCGTGGGAACGAGGTGGGGGGGCTATGAGGGGATGTAGGGAGAGGGGAGTAGGCATAATAAGAGGACAGGTTTTACATCGGGGGCGGTTGCAAGTTGGGGAAATATTGGGAAACTTGTCACGGGGGGGCGCCAAAGGGTTGGTGGATCTCAGAAGGTTTTTGAGATTGGCGGGTCGTCTGTATGCGATAGATGGGCATTGGGGTAGTAAGGATGAGGTCGCGTCATTGTCATGTAAAATTGGAAACAGTTCTTTAAGACAGTGTTTTTCCCTCAGCATCCTAGAATCCCTACCTGATTCAGCTACCAACATAGAGGTGAGAACTCGTGAATCCGCCTACATACTATCCTTCCGTTCCTTCAAAATTCCCACCCTTAACCGCCATATTTAATTTCCCTCCCAGCATTCCCTCCACACCTCCCCTCCACACCTCCCCTCCACGCCCATAACTCTTTCCCCTCTCCTGATCCATAGCATATTTTCAGTCTCTCTTGAAGAAGGCCCCTGAGAGGGCCGAAAGCTCGAACAATTTACCGTGTAAGTGTTCTTTTATATGTGTCTATTCTTTTCTATTTGTGTTATGTTGTGTCAGCCCATTTTATATATATATATATATATATATATATATATATATATATATATATATATATATATATATATATATATATATATTATACACACATACCTATACATGAATAAAACTTGAAGTAACGATAGTCAGAGATGGAAAAAATCTCAAAAAAATTACTATGCATGTGTTTGTGTGTATATATATATATATATTTTAAATTTTATTAATGCATTTCATATTCGCTTAGTTTCCAACTATAAAGAGTCGCTTGGGATGAGATCGGTGACCTATATACCACCGCCATACGAGGCGTGTTAGTTCCTCTGGCGTACCAAATTAAAAGGATTTCATGCACAGAAAAATTCCAAAACCACTATATTCTGGTTCACTGCAGTGCCATGAAGTCCAAAATGAACCGCAAACACACTAGTGCTTCTAGTTCAGATGTATTCTAGGTCTTCTATTATCGATGGAGCGCATAGCGGAATTCAAATTTAGCATGTATTTGGGTTTATCGTCTACAATAAAAGGCTGAAAGTGCTGCCCTAATTGTAAGTGATCGTACTTAAACGTTATATACTGGGCTATAAAAGCTCTTGCTAAAGCGGCTTTGGGGCTTTTCAATAATGAAAAAATGTTTTATTTGGTTCTCCATGGAAACTGACACGCCTCTTGGCCGCGTGACAGCAGTATATATCTGTCACCGATCTCATCCCCAGAGACTGTATACTAAAGGGAAATAAGCGAATTTGCAATTTATTCTTATTTTTTTGCAAAATCAGTCTTGTCTTGACGAAATAATATTCATATTATTCCTCTCGTATTCGAATTCACGCGCTCAGGACCAACCATTGAACTCTTCTATAGCCAAATAATATTACTCGTATATAATTGGCACTATACGTTGGACTAGGATTACACGCTACAAGATATTAGTACCTTAACCTTTTTCTTAGAGCGTTTGTCGCCCAGATACCTACGCGACCTATTTTTATATCGTAGGATGAATTATTTATTTCTTCAATGCTTTAATTTATTTTTCCTACTAAATACTCAATTACAATTTTATCCAGCAGTGATGAACTTAATAAGGGCGGATGGTCCCTATTCCTTGCAAAAGGGCTATCGGAGCATATTTTGTAGGTCAACAAAGACTCCACTTACTACACAGATTCTACTTCCCATTTTGTAATGGAATGGTCTCAACACGTTTGTCCGACGGTGCAACAAGAAATCAATGCATATTCTAAAAATCAATGCATTTCTATTTCGTGTATATTTTACACAAAGCCTATCTAGCCAGAACACCTCCATTAACTCGGATATTTTACTCTGCCCGGGGATCTTTAAACAAAATATTCCTGTGCTGCAATCCATTATCCAATAATTTAAGCGTATTTACGAACAAATTCTATTTTTCAACAAGGTATTTTTTGCTGTACGATTATATCTGCTCATCCTTACCCACAGATAAGATCATAATTATAACCTTTTCTGAGGATAAGGATGTTAAATATCTGAGGGTAAATATTATTTCACACAATTGGAAGACTTATTGGTAAATAAAATCCACGTTTTGTACTGCAGTTGAGAATACACGGGGTCATTAATTAAACCCTAATTTAATGATAAATAAATAAATAAATAAATAAATATATATATATATATATATATATATATATATATATATATATATATATATATATATATATATATATATATATATATATATACATTCAAACACGAAATCCCGCCAAACGGCGAATAAATACTCATATATACAGAAACAGATATAAGGAAAAGGGATAGGAACACATATAAAGGACGAACACAATAGAGGTGGGGAAGGCGGAATCGAACGGATCACAGGAGTAAAAATTTTTCCTCAACCGGGACAGTCCCGGTTGAGGAAATATTTTTACTCTTGTGATCCGTTCGATTCCGCCTTCCCCACCTCTATTGTGTTCGTCCTTTATATGTGTTCCTATCCCTTTTCCTTGTATCTGTTTCTGTATATATGAGTATATATATATATATATACACATTCAAAAATACGAAATCCCGCCAAACGGCGAATAAATACTCATATATACAGAAACAGATATAAGGAAAAGGGATAGGAACACATATAAAGGACGAACACAGTAGAGGTGGGGAAGGCGGAATCGAACGGATCACAAGAGTAAAAATATTTCCTCAACCGGGACTCGAACACCGGATCTTTCCACTTGCCGGGCGGATGCTCTTAACCACTTGAGCTATCGAGGATAGTCAATTTACCCTGAGATCCGTGGGTCTAATATGTCGCCAAGCGCCCCGATTCTTTCAGCCAAGAGATGGCGTCAGGAGGCAGTTTCACCCACCAAAGGAGAAATAGACAATACACAAGGAAAGGAAAGGACAGTGGGTTAGAATTCATACAACATCATACAGGAAAGGAACAGTGCGTTTCGTGGCACGCATAGCCAGAAGGAAGAGATGAGCCACATAGGCCAAATACACGCAAATATCAGTCATGTATATATATATATATATATATATATACATGTATTTTTTTTCGAATACCAATTTAATACCTTAAGAATTAATATGACGGAATGGAAAGTCTATGCAGCATACGTGTTACATGCACAACAATCATTAATCATTATCCTATATCAAAATTATCAATCTATCAGTAATTATCTTATATAAGTCTACATCCCTCTTCCATGGTAGCTTACTTTTTCATGCTCCTAATCCATAAAGAACTTTCCTGTCGCAATTCAGAAATCCGAAGTAAGTTGAAAAATCTAGAAAATTATCATTCAATTTTTAGACGGAATACATGGGACCTTTTTTGACCTAAACGCAGTTTTACGTTTTACCTTTCAAGGAATCGATTAGAGGTGTTTCTCGTAAGGTTATTAGGCAATGGCGACATACAGTGACCAGAAAATGGGCGTAATTGAAAAGAATAGTGGTGCGATTTGAGGTGGAGGAGGGCTGGATCCGCTAATGACCTTATCAGTCAGACGCGACCCTGAACAATGCAATATACGGAGGTTAACGATTCGCCAGCGCCAGTGTTTACGTCGACCGCTGACGAGGGAAGAGGAAACGAGAGGAGGGCGGGGGGTTAGGAGGCCGGGGACGAAAATGGCAATCGGAAAAACTGGTAAAGTGAAGTAGGGATAGTGAGAGGGGAAAGATGGAGGGGAACTAACTGCCATAGATTGGGAGGAGTCCGAGTTATTTCAAACGGGCCGAGATCGAACGGCTAAAGGGAGGGGGTTGGTGGCTGATAGCGCGATTGCTACATTGAAGGATTGGGATGGAGGAAAGGAGCCCTGGAGAGTGGCAGAGGAAGATAGCGCCGGGCGTTGGATGGATTTGGTTAGTTATTGTGGGAGGGGAGGGAGGGTGGTGCCGGAAGAGCGGTGGCGGGCGGGGTGCGATCCGGGGTCGGGGGACGCGAGAGTGGCAACGGGGGAGCACGGCTGTCACTTTATGGAGTGTGTGCGGGTGCCGATCGAAAATCGGGAAAGAGATGGGGCGGAGAGGAGAAATGGGAAAGAGGGAAGGGGTGGCGAGAGAGAGAGACTGAGGGACTGGGTGAGAGGTGGGAAATGTAATTGAAAAGCATCGGGCACCTGTCGGGTGATGGAAGTCACAAAACGCGTCCCAGTCGGTGATTACAGAACAAAGATAACAATTCGAGTCCGGGAGCGTGTTTCTCAGTTACGTGAAACACTGACTAAACGCCACGAATGGACAAAGCAAACATTTTCTAGCTTCGTATGATCGTTTCATATTGGTTTCTTGACCAACCTCCTTTTAATTGCACAGAATATTTTCTTTCGAAATCAATCTATTTCTTGTAACTTGCTGAGCTTATAAATATTTCATATTACTTTATTTTGAAATTCCAAGCCATCCTACAAGTTGTTGTGTGAGCTGTCACTAGTTACCTGTACATAATAAAGTTGATGGTTTCCGGCGGTACTTTATGGACTTTGCTGGAAATTTTGGTTGAATAAGGTACACTTTGCTATTGCACAATTGAATTTAATAGCTTACGACCATAGTTTTGACGGTTTACGTCTGACAATGACGTTAATCGTCAAAACCATGGTCTTAAGCTATTTAGTTTTAATGTGGAAAAATAAAGTGCACCTCATTCAACCAAAAAAAGTTATATGTTATTATTAGGACGAGATCCTTATCGCCAATAATTATAACCTTTCTGCCATCAATAATACATAATGAATTAAGAGCTAGGATCGTTGTGTTAACGTTGTTCTGATTATAAATTATGACAAAAGTGTTAATGACATATAGTTGCTACGTTAACCTTTTAATATATCCGTTCACATGAGAGGAAAATGGTAGTTGCTGCGGCCCCTTGTGCAGCGTTGTATCGCAATTGTAGTTGTAATGTGAATGCCAGGATTGGAATGGCATTATCATCCGCATTTTAATCTCTTTTCAGCGCAACTGTAGGCCTCGTACTTCCATTTTGCGCTTGTATGACTTGACCCTAAAAAAATGTCACCACGTCCGCAGTAAAAGGAGGATTTTCGAAATTTGAGGGTATGTGAGGACGGGATCGGCTTTATTTTTTAGGAAAATCCTCGTTTTTAGAGCTTCCTCCCTCTTCCCGCTAATCCTGTCCTTCCATCGCCGAGCAGCCCGGCTCCTGTTCTCCCACCACGCTTCCCAATCTTCTACCGCTCCCTAAATCCCACCGAGATGTACTTACGTTCATCCTGCTTAAACGAACGTGGCATTAGTGATAGTGAGTACGTGATGAGATCTCCATCAATGACGTTAGACCGCATAAGGGGTCGATCATTTGATTTTAATCCCTAAAGTTCAAATACTAAACTTAATGGGTCTCAAAAACTATTCATCTTATCTGTTCTGAAGTTGTTAAGACGTAATCTGGCGAGTGTTGTATAAATTTCAGAAAAAGCACTAAAAGTGTTTAATATACTTTTGTAGTCTGTTTATCGCAAGTGTTTTCATTTTGATATCACCTAATTTAAATACTTTTAAGCGTGTTAATCAAAAGAAATAATGTCCAGCTTGGTGGAGGTTCTTGGATCAGTGGCTGTAGGGAATATAGATTTTATGGGGAAATTCTTATCCGATTGCAAAATGAAAATAATTAGTAAGTCGTTTGAAAAATTTGCTGAAGTACTTGATAACGTCTTTCCTCCTCTCGTCAAACAAAGCAAAATTTGCATGACATTAGATTGTACGAAATGAATTGCATTCTTAGTGATTTGACAGCGTGGACACTCTGGATGATTGAAGAAAACGCATTCCGTCAAACGGAGAAGTTGAAAAGGGAAGTAGATGTAGGAAAACATTTAACAGGAGAGAGACTCTCCAAGAGTATTGAGTGGGTTTTAGGTAAACGCGGCAACTTGTTGCGAGCAAATTTCCTTCCTCGCCCTCCTCCTCTTCCAATTCCTCCACCGTCCATCTCATGCCCGGCGCACATTCACCGTCAACACATTTCCCTTCTTTCGTCTCTCAAAATATCCGCAATCACTGCACTCGCTACAATCCCACATCCACGCTCACACCAGCACTCAGGCCAACCGAGATCCGTCCCCATTCGCCCCAAACCATTTCATTCCCATTCTACCCATCCACCCTTCTTCCCTTTTTTCACGCGAATTAGTAGCGTGTTAAAATCATTGCTGAGCTCTCCAGCCAATCTCTCTTTCTCTCCTCCCACTCTTCCATCCCCCGCTCTCTCTCTCTCCCTCTCTCACCTCCACGAATTCCCATCCGCTCTCCCTTTCTTTTATTCTCCCCCCCCCACCCTCTTAAGCCTATTAATTCCGAGACTTTGAATGGTGAGGCTTGAATCAATGCTTAAGGATTGTGGAGTGGAAATTGCGCCGTCGGTGAACGTATCTAGCCAAATGCGCGAGAAGGGGTTCGTGGAGCGAAGTTGAAGTTGGGAGTGTTGGGAAAGGGGGGGACGGAGATGAAGAGGGAGGGGGGATCAGATGGTGAGAGAACGGAAGGATTTGGCGGAGAAGGGTTTCTAGGATCAGTCCCTACGAGGGCAGCAGGGTGTGGAAAAAGGAGAGGTGGGAGAAGGACGGGCTCGATAAAGAGAGACAGAACGTCCCGCGAAAAAGCACTTTGCCCGGCGAATTCAAGATGACATTTGACCTTAAAGCTTTGAGCCCAAGTAAGCGCTTAGTGTAAAAAAAAGTCTGTTGACTGCTCGTACTGGACATTTACCGTACCCTCTGCTCTGGCTGAGAAAAGGGATAAGAAATTATTATAAAAGAAGCTAAGATTTTTTTAGATCCTCTTTGAAGGCGGATTCAGACTTAAAATGTATTGTCCCGCATCACATCCCGTAAAGGGGGCACACAAGGTTTACATGTATACGAAGGAATATGCGATTATTGAATTCTTCTTCCTTGGCATTTTCTTTGTACTCAGCATACACTTTCACCCATGATTTATGTTTAAGTCTAAAAACTAAAATAAAAATAGATGGAGACAGGCAGAAAATTCCATTTTCATGTGTCAGCTTGTGCTTCTCAGCAGAGTCATGTACTTAAAGAATAAATGTGGTGTGAACATCCATCCGAAAACCTACACTTTCTTCTTCTTTATCATTTTCAGTTATTTTTGTTTTCATATTTGACATTTAAACAAAACGAATACGGAATCCAAGGCGAAGATATCATCAAGTCACAAGCTTCTGTGGCGGATTATGAGAACTGCGTAAACGGCCAATTATTTTTCTATAGGAAATAAATTACGAATTCATCTAATTTTACATAGTTAATGACGTAAATCAGTCAACTTTTATTTTAATTACTGTAGTTCTATAAGTATGGCCATCTGAATCAACCGTGTCTATTGGATCTTTCGAATGAATCCCATTAATGAAATTTATTAATGGTATAAAATAATGATGAAGTAAAAATCATCTAGAATGGAAACAGCTACCAGATAAAATGATGGCATCATGTCAACCAATCAGGAGCTAATTTCTGCTTCGACGATTCGGCAAAAAGTGTGATTAAGACTATATTTGTACATGATCGACATGTTAATGCTAAAACTAACTGGGGTAAAGTTTATTTGCGAGAAGGTAGCATTTAAATTAGCAAGTCAATATTATTTCCCTTGTGAATATAAAATTACGTATGCGATATGTGCACCTTAAATGCTATTTAAAGTATTTAGACTATAGTAGCCAATACCAAATACTCCATTAGAAAATAATTCATTTAATTGAGGTAGAGGGAGGTCTAATTTCGTAATAACCTGTAATTTTTAATTTTGTCATACATGTCTTCCGTTACAATATATATTGTTTGAATAACGTATATACGTTACCTATTGCAAATTTATGACGAATTTCCCTTATTAATTAGTGGGAATTAATGATTGTGACTTTTTAATGAAATATTTTAAAGAGTCACTTCATGGAAAAACAGCATTTGTGAGTTTGGAATGGAACCCGCTGGCCTTGGGAGTCGTCTGGTCAGCTATGAAATGCAATTGAAGTATAAAAAAGCATAATCGGATTAATATCCTGGCATTTGGCTACATTGGGTCATCTATGGCATGCCACTGGAAATTGCCTGGCATAATTGGATATCAAAATAACACGACTAATACCTTTATTGCGAGCATACCACCGATTATCTAAAGGAATTATTGGACATACTACTACTACTATATTTTCCAAATTTCCAGCATGCGCATTTTTCATTATAAAAATCCTGAACAAATTGGACCCAATGATGAGCCTGATTTTTTTGATTTTGCTTGCGGGCTCTAATTTTGCATGGATGTGAGCCTAACTGTTGTGGCTGATTCAGCGATGATTGTAGAAAATGCGGCGGATCTGAGAGGCTGAGTGCAGAGCAGTTAAAAAATACTGCCGGGGGGAGAAAGCGAGTTTAACACCGGGTAGAGGGAAGAAATCAAGAGTGGATCGGAAAAATAACAGATTAGTGCGAGTTAGCCCAAATGAGCTGACAGGGAACATTCCCTGCAAAGTAAAAACTGGGGTAGTATAGTTTAGCTGAATAAACAGTCCCGTGACATGAAGAACGATTGTAAATCAATTTTAGACCTAAATCCATCTCCTACGAGTCGTACTCGTGCTAATTACGTATCACGTAAAATTATTTTTTATGTTTTTTTAAACCATTAAATATCCATATTTAAGCAACGCTTAAGATCTTCGAGAGGGATCAAAGGGAATGAGAAATCAGTGGGGAATAATGAAAGGGTAGAGAGGGGTCTCCGACGGGGAAGGGATGAGAGAGAGAGAGTGAGAGGACGATTTCCATCATGCGTGGAGGCGTGGGGGCAACGGGAGAATGGGGGCAACGGAGGGAAAGGATGGTCGTCATGGGACTTAGGAAATAGAGATTGATATAAAGAGTTAGTGTGGAGGGACTCCAGGTTCAGCAAGGGCGATGTTCGCATTTTGGTGTTAGAGAGGGAGGGTGAAGAAGGTCTGGGAGGGAGAGCGGTGAAGGGAAGAGGAAGGAGAGAATGACCTTATTAGGACGAGATCGAGGCCATCAGCAGCCGAGCCTGCACATGATTCGAAGTGGTGCGATAAAATTACTGGAATAAAAGGGAAAGCATTCCTCTTTCTGCGCTGCACAAGAATAATAATGGGTGAGTAGACATTTCCATCATTCGCGCTCATGACGGGGGTGGCAGTTAAAAATTTGAAAACATACCCGCCGCACGAAAAAAAGAAGTTTTACTTTTTGAATGACTTAATTTCTTTCTGAAGGGTGGGAGTGCTCGATAGGTATTCCTAATGATTTCCGAATGCATTAGGGACACAATCGGCGAAGATAGTACGCCGTAACGCCCACGATATAAAGAAATCGTTAATTGAAAAAGTAATCAAACTGGAAAAAAGCCCAATCAAGAGAATTTACTTATTGGTGGGAAGGGTAGAGGAGAGCGGTTCACGGTTAGAGTGCGGAGATAGAGCGGGGAGGTGGGGCCAAGGGATGTGGAGAAGGGCAAGGGGGAGAAAAGGGAAATGGCGGACGGATAGATAGAGGCTTGGGGATGGGATGAAGGGTGGGAAAAATCGGCAGGGAAGAAGAGGGTGGTTGGCTGGAAAGGGTTTTGGAGGGCAAGTTGGGAGGGATCAGGGGATTGAGGGGAGGGAGGATGGTCGTAACTCGATTAGGCGCGGGAGGAGGGAGGGTAGGGGCGTGCCTAGTGGGCCATGTTAAAGCCCCGGGCTGATTACCTCGCTGTACTCAATTTTCATCAATGTCATTGTTCCAGCAAAAGGAAAAGGAATTTGAGTGTGCGTGGGAAGAGGTAGGAGAGGGGTAGATGGAGGAGTGTAGTGGGGGAGGGAGAGGCAGATTCGGCGTCTTTTTGATGGTAGGGGGGGATGAAAAGCTGCGGGGTAGGGGGTTGAAAAGGAGAGCGGAGGGGAAATCGGATATCGCTGGCGGCGGCTTGGGGACCAGCAGTGAAAAAAAAGCGTAACGAGCCGGGGCAGTTTTTGCGGGGGTGTGGGACTCGGGCGGCGAGAGGAGGCAAAAGGGGTCCGGATTATGGCGGAATTAGTCGCACGGCTGCTGCCTTCCCTCCTTATTCGCACTCTTCGGAAGCCGGGACGATCAGTCCTCTGCGCGAACGTTTGGCGTCCTATTAATTGATTTAAGCTACATTTCCCAAGTTGTTCGTGAGGGGGCCGATGGGGGAAGCAAATTTTAATCCGAGTCTCCCCGTTTGCTCGCCTCACCTCCGTCCGCAGAGAGCTTGACCGATTCGCCTATTTTCCTTTGCGGGGATGGATGGTAAGGCGTGGTGCGCGGCGTCGCCCCGTGAGGTTTCGTGGACAGGCCGACGGCGCCCAGCAAACTGTATGAAGAGGGAGAGGGATTCGTGGACAAGGTCCCCATCATCCCCCGGTGAAACGCGCATGTAGTTATCACTTGTGATATCTCTTCATCAGCTGATGAAAGGTAAAATCTATGAAAGCCAGCAGATTTTTTCCAACAATTCGAAAACACTTCCCCCTTGAGCCCCATCCATACATTTCAATGTTTTCCCTCAAGTGCATGGAAGAAGTATGTCAGAGAAATGAAGGAACGGCAAGGTAGAATCTCCTCATTTCTCAGAATAAATACTCAACGTAGGAGCCAGTAACATAAGTCATTTACCTACCCACAAGTTCGCTTTTATCAATCGCTGTATAGTCTGACTTTGATGATTATATCTCTGAGTAACCAATACCTCAGTGAATTAAATCGTCACATAGGCATCTCGTCTATAAATTGCAATTGATACAATTTTGGATCTATTTGAAACTCAAGCAATTGCAATTTGATTTGCTTTAGTAATGATACTGAGGCACTATGTGCCAGGTTTCCTTTAGCAGCTTGAAACATTTAATGGAAACGTGATTTAATTTATAAAATATTGATTTGAGATTTTTTTTAATGTTTTGGTAAGTATATCTATTAGATACTTTTATTTTCCTATGATTTATTGTCCTACATATTTCCAATGCAGGCGTAAAAAAGTGAAAAAATATCTAATTTAGCGAACAAAATGATTTTCACCCTTATTTTTTCAGGATTTGACAGTTTTTTTCAAAATAAAAATATTTAAATGTCCAGAATCAAGCTTATGCTAGATTTGTTTTTCACACCTGTTATATTTTAAACAGTACATGTAGAAGTCTTTCAAATAGACAAAACCTCGACTCTAAATAGCTGTCAACTCAGAGTATCCTCTAAAGAACACAGTCAATAGCCTAAAAATAGCGTCCTAACTCTTTCATTTCACTGCTTAAGAACCTTCCCTTCACCAAATAAAATACATTCACCTACCGCAGCTTTACAAAACTTCTTGTATTTTCTTTAAGATATTTCTAAATTTTAAGGCCTGGTTATGCTTGTAGAAAATATCTGGTAAACTACTCCCGTTTAAGTGTAGACGTGTTAAAAGCGTGTTCTTTCACGTAATGGCACTTAAAAAGTATCGCAATTAAAACCTTCATCCATGTTATTAATATTTTACTTCTACTCACAATTGTGCTTTTAACCGTTTTATAACAAAAGCCAGAATGACAGTATATATTTTTGTGTGTTCAGAATATTGTTTAATATTATTGAACCACTGAACACCTATGCATACATCTAATGATATCAGGCTGCTCTAGGTGGTGGGGTAAAGGTGAAGTTCAAACTGGAAATAATTTTATTTTCAATAATTTATGAATAAAATGTTAGACACTACGGATAGATCTAATTGAATCCATGGGAGTAACCATAGTTACAAACTGCTATACAAGCGTCCCACTATTAATACTTTAGTTGGTACTGTATACATAAGGGGCGGGGCAATAGCAATATTCATGGCATAATAAGAGTTGTACAAATTGTAATAGAAGGAAATTTTGCACTTTGATACAATGGATTATGTCCTAAAACTCGGTGGTAACTTTCATGATCCCATATTATTTGTGGAAGATATTAATGTAACATCTGTGCTTTCTGAAATGTATCTCTCTATATTTGCTTTCATGATTCCTCCTGCCACGTTATGGTGGGGTTTATGATGCACTCGTGATATCTCCAAAACATAGGTCTTTTTTCCAATGATATGTTTATTCTGAATTTCATATTGACTGATAGTGATAGCTACGTTAGTCCTGGTTTCATTGCAGTCACGCTACTGTACTTTACATAGTATATTTTTACGAATCTAAATTCTCTTCATTGAGATTGTCTGTAAATGCAAGCTAAGCAGTGATTTATATCATATAATGAATAATAAATGACTATTTTTTGCATATTTAAGTTTTTACTTAATAATTTCTAAGGAGTTATATTAAAGAAAAACACAGTATAAAACGTAACATAACCAATGTCATGTAATCTACGCATTTTCAGAGAGTATTACACTTGGATAGCATGACTGATCTTGAAAATACTACTTATGCATTAATTTTATTTTTGCGTGGTCTCTTGACTGCGTATATTAAACGCATTTTATTTGTTATAATCTTTGGAATGGGTGGAATGTTCTATTTCTGCCTCAACGTTTGGCAAAGGGGACAATTTGAAATTAACGCCTCCATTTTCCATCTGCAAAAGGAACTTTTTGAGCGTCATGAATGCTTTAAACGGTCAAAGAAATGGACAAACCTGCTCATGATAAGAAGAATTCCTTGTGCATACTGTGAGAAAATATTTCTTTACTTCTTTCATCTCCCTTTCCTTCTGGCAGAGCGACTCTTTGCCATCTCACTCTTTCTCTCTCGTCGTCCTATCTATTCCAGTCCCACGCACCACCTCCCACATTTTGCTGTTTCTTTCATTTTGACTTTTTCCGCGCCAAAAGCTCTCCTTTCGTCCACTATCATAACCTTCTCGCCCGTCCTAACGTTCCATCTTGCTCACTCTCCTTCCTCGGCGTTCGCTTTCACCCAAATATTCTACTCTCTACCGCGCCCCCCTTTACGTCGCTTTGGGTATCACTGTAAGGGCTGGAATTTTAGTTTGCGCTCCATTAACTCCACTTCATTTTAATAAATCCACCTGTCTGTCTCTACTCTCCTCTTAATATTTCTCCCTTTACTCCCCTTTCTAACACCTCCCGGCCATTCCCTCCCCACTTCCCCCTTTTCACTGTCTCCATCCTTGCATCCAACGTCTTATTCTCTCTCTTTCTCATCCTCCAATTCCCATCCTAGCAACCCCACCTTCCCACTCCCAGCTGCCCCTTGCGTCCTTCCTGTCCCTTGACATCACTTTCCTTCCGTCAGGCGCTGCGTCTACCTCTGTATTTTCATAACCTTTCCTCTTTTTACCCTCTTCTCAACCCACCCACCCATCGGCCTTTTTACTTCCACCTTGTCTCCTTTTCCTGACTCGACGTCCATCCCCACCTTCTTCCCTCACCCCAACCTTCCCCCCAACATCCTCTCCCTTTACCATCAACCAACCACCTCCAGGGCTTCCCCTCTCCTCTCTGAGCCCGCTGCTAACGCCACTCCACCTCTCATTATCTCCCCGCTCTTTCCCCATAGGGGCCGACACGCTGTCGCTTCCCTACGCCTCGGTGCTTGCCTTCGTTACAAGCCCAATGCAGCGCCACCTCGCTTTTCCAGCTTCGCTTGGCGCACGTATGTTCGTACATACATGCGTACTCACACGGGCCTCGCCTACCTATTTCGCCTCCTCCTATCCTACCCTTTCACTTTCGTCTCCTCTCACGCCCAACTCCCCCCCCCCAAACCTCACCCTACTCCCTCTCTAACTATTCCTGTTCACCCCCACCCCTTTACTTTCTCCGACCCCGACTCCATCCGACCACATCTCTTCCTCAGTTCCCTGCGTCGCACATCCCGTTCAATCTCGCAAACCCTCGCTCTCTTCTCCCTTCTCTTCAAGCCTTAACTTTGCCCCGAGCTCCAAACCGTACCACGCTATGCTTTTGTCCAATATCTCCCCGCTGTCGTCTTATTGCGTTAGCTGGAGTGGCAGTATAATTCGGAATCGAATTAGTTATCTTCGAATCTCCGGCGGAGGGCAGGAAAGGGAATTAAAAACACGACCGTTGGCAAATGGGGAGTTACGAAGTTGCGTGTCTCTGGTGTGGGGAAACCGGGCCAGCGTCACTTACGTAGGGACTTTGTTTCATCTCTCTGTATCTCTCTCGCACACAAACACCCACGGCCGCTGAATTTCAGTACTCAGTGTTTAGATAGCGAATTCCCAGCAATGCAATCGCCTACATCGTGCCGACCAACAATGGAACGTTTATCTCCACTTCATTGAGGGAATCCATATCTTGTTTTTCATCCATTTCATTACGGTTTGCTTTTATTTTTTCTTGTTGAAAAAAAAGTAATGATCTTATATTTGAAATTTCATTTAATGTTTTTAATTACTGAGATATGAAAACTATGAAATTCTTTATTCTATATCATTCCCTTCGGAACTACATGTGAATTTAAAATTTTAATTACGATTTCTACCTCAAATAACACTATTTTATGCATCATCCGCATTTGTGCCCTCATGCCTGGCGAAATCGTCATACTTGGAGCGTAAAATTTGGATATGTATGAATTCGTCTGTAATTCTTCTAACATTATGGTATTTAAATCCTGATATTCAAAGACATGTATTTTGCAAGGTTTAACCTTCAAAATCCATTAACTTCCTCGACCTCTAACAACCAGTCATCTTACAAATTAGCAAAGTAAACGTTTCAATTTCATTTTAACAAATTTTCTGCTTTCTCTGAATGTTATTAACTTATGAAATTACAATTTTAGAGCTAATGAATTGTTTTGACTATGCCACGTTTGTATACATGTCATTACTATGTCTGAGCATATGTACATTGGCATGAATGAAGTAATTCAACTTAATAAATGTTTAATATTATAAAAAATGAAGGGTTTAAAGTATAATGTTAAATTCATTCTCATTGTTGTGAAGGGGAATTTTATGTGATTCAAATAGTTAAAAAATAGAGAATAAAGAAGTATACATTAAATACTGAAAGTCTAATCTAAACTGACTTATGGTGGACAAAGATTAAAATAGTTGTACACGTGCAAGTATCTGAGCTATCCGAAATAATTATTAAACTTTTATGCAATCTGTTGTGCAATACTACGCATGTACTTGACAGCATTATGTCACTTACGTGTTAAATTGAGTGTGGTGTATTTTCTCCCCGTCGGAAAATATTAAGTTTTGTACTGAAATACATGAATGCATAATGAATATATCATGTATCGTTCGAGGAAACCTTTGAGTACCCACCAGGAATACATTTTACTCTTCTCCTCATTGAAGGCGTTCAATTGGGTAAGGGAACAGCCAAAATCATTTAAGGGAGGGAAAATGATTCACCTAGCTTCTCTGTACGAAAAACGAAATAGACTCTGAAAAAGCGTATGACGGACATAAAAATAAACAGCAAAGCAGACACCTAGATAATAATCACGAGAATATTAAGCACGAAACATTCGCCCCTAACGATTTTTTACTTTCTCTAGGCGCCCCACGGAATAATCGTTGCACGATTAAGAGTGAGTGGCAAACGGGTGAGGGATGAAGGCATAGGAAGTCGAACCCGCAGCTCTTTAACCCAGAAGACCGTTACCTCGATCATGCTAATCCGCTCCCCTGTCCTCATTATGAGGCACCCTTTTAAAATAGATAGTCCTCCGCCTCTCCCCCGATGGGCGTGGCATACACCGCGTTTACGAGACGTATTTACCCGTAATCAAAAGAAACGAGTCACCAAAACGACGACGACAAAGCAAACTGCGTCTCCCGCAGCTCGTCATTTTCCACCGAGTGGAGAGGACGAAGTGGGCGGCGAAAAGTGGGCGCTCTTTAAAAAAAATATGCAAAAAAAATAATGCGAGGGGAGAGGAGGCATCTCTTTCCATTCCTCCTTCCACCCTTCCCCACGACGTCCCTTGAGCAAAGAGGGCGCTCAAAAAAAAAGCCTTTCCATCCTACTCCTCACAGGTGTCCTTTATAGGTGTGCGCGTCTCTCCTCTCTCTCGTCCTGTAAAGTGAGAGGGGTGCCTTTCTTTCTCTCTCTCTCCCCCACACCCTCTTCTTTCGTTGGTCCCTCCTTCCACAGACCACCCTACCAACGAGCTCACTCCCTTGTCCCCTCTCTCTCCGTTCACCCACTCGTGACTTTATGCCACTAATGAGCGGGAAAAGGTAGAGGGGGAGAGTGGGTATAGGGATGGGAAGGAAGGTCGGGGTGGACGTAGGGGGTGGCGACGGCGCGGACGGAAAGAAAAGGGGTGAAGGACAGCTTGGGAGAACGCAGAGGGGAGGCGCGGGAAGGTAACAGAGAGAGAGAGCGGGGGATCGGGGTGGGATGTGAGGGAGGGTCCGCTTGGAATATGGATAACAGGGTGTCGTCGAGGAGGGGACTAAGGGGCGAGAGTCGTTTTGCTGTTGAGAGAGCACACGAGGTGTAAGGGGTGAAAAGGGGTGCGGGCCACGGAAGGGGAGAATGGTGAAGAGCGAGCCTTAGGGATGTGGGTGGAGTGGGGAGAAATTTGGAGAAAGGAATGGGAGGTGGTGGCTTCTTCAACGCGGCCAGGAAGAACGTGGGGCCGTCCGAAATTTCAAATAATTTGAACCCGTGGCTTTCTTACGTGAAGAGATCATCTGTTGAGCCAATGCTTTTTCTCTGAAAACACATTTATGCGATATGATTCACGTGTATCAAAAAATGGTTTGAGGCCTCCAATCAAATTTCTGTCTCCTAAATATCATATTAAACACCGTCTTTTTTTAAATCGTTAATATTTTTTGTGAAATAATTTTCTAATATATTAATCTCATTGTGGTATTTATAAAAAGTATCTCTGGTAGGTTTATATGGTCCCTGCATGGCTTAAGAAATAATCATGTAAAATATTGTAAAAATCACTAACCTTTTCATGTAAATCTTTTAGTTTTAGTTTTCTGATTCGTTTTCCTACTTTTAATGAGGCACATGATACCTACGTATTAGTATTTACTTCAAACCACTTCTGGAGTTGCGTACTTAAATTACTTGTTGCCAGCAGCCAATATCATGAATCTTGAATATATCATGTTATTGATTATTATGCCTTCATTCATTGAATATTCGTGCATTTAGGTAGCTTCTTTCGTGTAAATAACTTTGAGTGTATGATCAAACTAATATCTGTTTAGAGGTGGTGTGATATTTGCATGCATGGCTGATAACCTAACACCCCCGCCAAAGGCCCCAGCGGCGGCTTGAAGTGTATCACGTAGATGAAGAAACTGTCCTCAGTTAATTTTTCTCTAAAATCCAACATATCTTAGGTATTGATTTTCCATCTATCTCTCTACACCCATTTAACCATTTATTTTCCCCAAAAGTCACATTTGAAAAATAATTCGACTTTCAGTTGAGGCCTATCCTTTTTTCTTAAACCCTTGATTTCAATTACCCAAAGAATCGAAGCTGCCTATTAGTTTTTCATTAGGTATTGCAGTCATAATGTTCGACCTGATTGGTATAATATTTATTAATGCTCTTATTCTCCCCAATTGGTTTGAGCATTTTCATTTAAAGACAATGCGTTACATTTTTATTACTTGCTCTTTTTTGAATACAATAAGCACATTTTTAATTATCTCCCAACAATAAAATTTGTGACAAAAAACTCAGGAAAAAAAATTTTGAAAATATTATTTTCTATTAACTTAGCTGCAGTGGTATAATACGCGTAGTTTGTGGACTGGACAGCACACCTGGGAAACAACGCACGAAGCATTGAGTACGTACAGGAAAACGTCAGCAGTTGTGAGGAGATGAGGTTGATTCAAGGAGACGAGGAGCATCAAGAAATCAGAATAGGATAATATTCTACAAAAAAACCACGAGACCTTAGGGGTAAAGTGATCTAGAGATGATATTTTCTTATTCGTCAGTTATTCATTGTCAAAACAAAAAATTCGCAATGCTGATGATGTTTTTTCGGACTATATAACGAGGTTTAAAAAAAAATTATAATTAATTATTCATAAATATTCGTCAAGATTGGAGTTAAGATGCTCCACCAGCTGGATTTATTTCTACTGTGGAGACATCGCAATGTATACAATTAAATTACTTTTCAAAGTCCTTGCCCGATTTAGTACTGTGTACGCTACCTTAGTTAGCTATAGGGTTAGCTTATTTAAAAAAAAGGATATTATTTAGTCATAGTTATTTATATATTAATATTTATTAAGAGTTAAATAATTTATTAGTATACCATAAAAGACTAGAAGCCTTCGAAACCTGGTGCTGGAAGAGGATGCTTAAGATCAAATGGACGGATAAAATTAGAAATGAAGAAATATACAGAATAGACGAAGAACGGACCCTATGGAAAACCATAGGGAAAATAAGAACCAGATGGGTTGGCAATACCTAAGGCACAATTGATTCGTCAAGAATATAATAGAAGGAAAAATAGAGGGAAAAGTCCAGGGGATAAATACATTGGGCAAATCAAGAAGAAAGTACATTTTCAAAAATACCAGGAGGTAAGCCAATTAGCATCAGATTGGGTAGGATGGAGGGCTGCAGTCAACCAATCTTGGGATTGAACGACCAATGATGACCTGGGATTATAAATTGACATAAGAAATGTCATGAACTTTGAATGAACATCAGGCAAATTCATCAAATGTACCATCAATTGAACAATTAACTGGTTAGAAGTACTCTGCATTGTCGGGTTTCACCGCGTCGTTGTTTGATTCAGACAATAGTTTCGCCGAAGTTGCATTCGGCGTCTTCAGGTCAAAGATGAGGGACTCGGAATTTTGCCACCCTTATATAGGTGGTCCCGTCTAGTGGCTGCTCGCTGATTGGTCCGTTCCCGGAGAACTCTCTTCCACGCGTTGTGGAGATGGTAGCCTTCATCTCTGTTAATGTTTTCCGGGTTTTTTTGCGATCTCAATAGCTTCCCTAATTAATCGCGGGTAGTATCTACTCTCCTTGGCTATGATTAAACTGAATGAATTATCTGGTCACAAAAGCTGTTCGAAAAACCTCATTCAATGAATCCAAGTAATCAAGAGACAATATAACGATAAATTTTTCAACGGGATACAAACTTTCCCTGGATATGCCGGCAAATACATTGTAAACGAAGCACTTTTTCTTGGCAACTGTTTCATACGATGCTAATATTGAGTTTCCCCACAAACAAGTAATTCTACACCTTAAAGAATAAATTGCTAATCAGGGTGGCGAAAGATTTATTTATTTCTCACATGGGCAGAAAGCAGTTGCAATGACATTGGTGTGTAAAATAAATGCAGTTTGAAGAAATGTATTGCAATATTATTGATATTTACTGGCCTGCTTCAATCATAACATTCTTCGGATTAATAATTGAGGCGAAAGTGCTAAACAAACGAGAAAGTGCTGTGCATGGTGTGGGAGAAAAGTATTTTATTGGAAGAAATTAAAAGGAGGTATCAGAGCTGAATACAAATAATTTTGATTGGTAATGGGGAGAACGTTAGGCACACTAGGAAGGGTTAGTAATAGGATAAGCATATTGGCCAAAATGGAAAGAAGAGGGAATTTTGCACATTTTAAGAGGGCCTTAGTGTTATATGGCCGGTTGTGTGTTTTGTTAGGAAAGGCAAGGAAATATATCGATTTACCATTGTGTAGGCTGTGCCCATCCAAAGTCTAACTTAACACGTCGAATACCAGATAATAAGTCGAAATATTTTTATTTATATAATAGGTAAAATGCGATTGATTCGTGAATTTAAAAAAATATTCATTCATATTTCGATTGTCTGACATGAATTGATTTATTTTTAGCAGATCATGATGAAAAATCATGTCCTGATCGAAACACCCACGCGTTTGAGACCTCGTTCAGGAATATTATTATTATTAGGTAATCTACCGGTTAAGGTAGGTTTTTGGATGGACTAATTAAATGATTTGTGACCCCTAGCAAAACAAAGCATCCAACTCTACATCAGGTCCCTCTTCAGCTCTAAGTACTTTCTTCCTCCCTTCATCCCGTCCAACATCCCTATCCTGTTCCTTCCCTTTCCTCGTTTGCCTAACATTCTCCCCTCAATCACAGTCTTCAACATCCCACTGCCGGCCAATACCCCCTTCATCCACTTTTCCTGCCTCTATAGGATTTCTCCTAATAAACCCCTGTCCTCGCCCACCATACCAAGTACTTCCTCATTTGTTTTCTTTTCTGTCCATTTCACCTTCTCCATTCTTCTCCACACCCACATTTCAAAAACCTCCAGTCTACGTCTATCCTCCTGCTTCAATGACCACGTTTCCGCTCCGTACTTAGCTACGCTCCATATCAGAGTTTTTACGAGTCTTTTCTTAACATCCTTACTCAACGTCTCTGTCATAAACTCCCTCCTCCTTGTGAAGGCCTCTTTGCCTAGCGCAATTCTTCTCCTTACGTCTACGTCCCCACTACTTTGACCGTGGTGGTCCAAAACACTTCCGAGTATACGTAAACTGTTCTACCTGCTCTAGTTTTTGCCCTCCTATTTTAATGTTTAGCTTAGCCTTTTTCTTTCTAGAAAATCGCATAACCTTTGTTTTATTAATATTGATTCTCATCCCATATCTGTCACACTGAATTTCCAATTCACTAAGCAATGCTTGCAGCCCCTTGGCTGACTGACAAACTAAAGCTTGGTCATCAGCAAACCTAACTGATTTTATGAATTCCCCGCCCACTTTCATTCTTACCTCCAGTTCTTCCCATGCCTCTTTAATCATTTCACCTGCATACAGGTTGAACAGGAACGGTGATAATGGGCAACCCTGCCTTACACCTCATCCTAACACTGCCCATCCGGACTCCCCGTTCCCCACTCGCACCTGAGCAGTCTGAGACATGTACAAGTTGTGGATTAGCCTCCTTTCCCTCCAATCTATTCCTAATTTCTGCAATATACTCATTAGTTTTTCCCAATTCACTCTATCAAACGCTTTTTCGAAATTTTCGAAACAGGCAAATACCTCCTGGTTGTGTTCTATATTCCTCTCGATTAATAATCTCATTACTGCAATGGCATCACGCGTACCTCTCCCCTTTCTAAACCCAAACTGATCATCCCCTAAGTAATCATTTGCCCTACTCTCTATCCTTTTGCTTATAATCCTGAGAACAACTTTAGCTGCGTGTGATATCAAACTAATTGTCCTGTAGTCCTCACATGACGTAGCCTTTACCTTCTTCGGAATAGGAACTAAAACCGATCTCACAAAATCTTCCGGCCAGATTCCTTCCTCATAAATACAGGTACTACGGATCAGCCCATATAGCCTCTTCCTCCCAAACTTTCCTAAACATTTTAATAGTCCCGCGGGAATGTTATCCACCCCACGGCCTTATTTAGTTTCATCCCCCTTAATGCCCTGTTCAGGAGTATATAATGGTCTTTTTCTTTTTGATAATTGCAACAGTCAATATTGCTGTATTTCATCTCTAAATTAGGGCACCCATTTTTTGCCATAACTTAATTGAATACATGATGAAAATTTGAGATTATTAAGTGCAGTATTTTACTGGATTACCTTTAAAATTAGTAGAAATTATTCCAACCTAATTATTGCTCTTCAAATCAAGCTTTAACTGATTGAAACTGTATATCATTAATTTATAAATTATGGATGCATATATTATTCGTACTACTAGTCAAGCTTTACTTTTAATAAAAAAATACACAATATGCATGTGTATAAATAAATAAATGAAAAAATAAATGTAAACACAAAACGTGTAATATATATATATATATATATATATATATATATATATATATTTATAATACAGTAGTATAATAGTACACAGTGGTATACAGTAGTAATATATATGCACATATATATATATATATATATATATATATATATATATATATATATATATATATATATATATATACATACATACATACATATTCCTTCAAGATCTGAATAATAAAAAATTATAGACAGCTCAACTTTGTACAATGTATGATCAGTAGTCTTTTCGTCCCTTTTCTCCTTGCATTTCATTTTACGTTCCCTATTTTCTTACTATTAAAATCAATAGAAAACCGGTCTCTTGTCTTTTTTACAATCAGCCCACATTTATCACTGCTGTATCATATAAGTTGTGTGTGTTTATATATATATATATATATATATATATATATATATATATATATATATATATATATATATATATATATATGGTTCGACGCTTAAATCCGGACAAATTTCAATTTGAACTTTCCACCATATGGTTGTTCCATTGGAGTCGCGATTGGCGTTCTTGAAAGCTTTACGATATAGTAAACAGTCATAACCTTAAAATGGCCGAGATGTTACCTAAACGTTCGGAGTACGGGCACCTCAGATCAACTGATGACAATATTGCGGCTAAGCATAATGCTTCGGAGAAGTGTGGGGAAGGTTCCGCTAACCCGATGAGGAAACCTCATTCGAGAAAATGCGTTTCACGAACTGCGACAGTCGTCGAGGAGGCTCAGACCTTATTTCAGAGGACCAGGGGCGATAGCTGAAGAAATTGTCGTCAGAATTGAATGTTAGCGAGCCAACAATGCATCGGATGACAGAGAAGGACCTATAATACCAGTCGTACACAATAAAGGTGCTACACATGCTGTCTGAGGCTTCCAGAACAAAGCGGATTGCTCGCTGCAGCCTGCTATTGTGATCTCTATAAAATGAAGCTGCGGGGCGACTCAGATTCTTTTCTGATGAAAACAGTTTCACCGTTGGCGTACCGTTGACGCGGTGATCAACCGGAGAAATCGCTGGCTCGCCCACGACCCCGAGGACGTCCCGATTGCTGCTCGAACCAAATTTCCGGCAGGTGTTAACGTCCTAGTTGTTCTATCCAGTGAGGGTAGTATGGTGCCGCCACATTTCTTTAAAAAGGGACGAACTATCACAAAAGAAGTCTATCTGTAAATTTTGAAATATATCGTGAAACCGTGGATAGTAAATGTGGCCTCGGGGAGACAATGTCTTTCAACAGGATGGTGCACCAGCTCATTTGTGTCATTTATTCCAAAGCTGGCTCTAAGGTAACATTGGCATGTTCTGGTCAAAGGAGTTCTGACCTTCGAATAGCCCAGATTTGAACTCCCTCTACTATTATATTAGCAGCGTAGTTGAAAGAGTTACCAATAAGTCGAGGCACCCTAATTTCGCATCTCTACGCACCGCTGTCGTACCAGCATTCGCGAATATGAACAGCGCTGGTTTAAAGAGTGCGTGCGATCGATTCAGGACAATATTTGTAGGTGGTCATTGCAGCTGAAGGGGAATACGTTGAGTAATGTTACTCATGACAGGTACTACTTGTATGTAAAAGGATTTTAATTTTCATTTGTATTTTTTGAATAAATTTTCCTTTAAACAAAAGTTTCATTTGTTCGGATATGTATGTATGTGTGTATATATATATATATATATATATATATATATATATATATACACACACACATATACATACATATATATGGCAGACCAAAATAACGTTATTGGAGCCTTCTGTGTTCCATGGCTATAGGAATTAACTTCACGTTCACCCCCAATAGCTCGCACGTATTCTTACTCAACTACTGTACTGGTCGTATTACTTCGTAAAATTAATCTTTAACTTACAGAAAGATGATTGTTACATAAAAAACATTAGGATTACATTTCCCAAATATCAATTAAAATTTGGATATTCTATTTGAGAGAGGATTATGAATTATATTTAGCGTCGTTGAAACGAACGTTATGTTTACGCCATTTGCATCTTTCGTATATTATCCACTAAAATCCATAGAAGACAATACTTAAGGTGTTAATCCCTGCCAAGTTCAAGACGAGCAATATGGCAGCATTTTCCACTGATTATGCTTTCCCCAAGCATCAGCCATTATCTTACCCAAAGGTCTTTCTAAGAATTTCAAGAATATATCGTTATAAATTATATCTAAAAGATGTTATTTGAAATGTTATTGAAAGATATAAATTCCCATTTCAATGCACTGCACATTTCCCAATGGATAAATTCCCATTTCAATTTTGAATTACATCGTGCGGCCTAATTTTCAAATCTGAGCAAAATATCAATGTGAAATCTTTAACTTTAGAAATTTGGTATTATTTTTTTTCGCTTTGCCAGAAGAATAACTGTATGTTTACATAATATTTTATTAGTTAACAAAACCTATTAGTGTTTGTCATTTTTTGTGTATATGTGTTTATTTCTCTCTCTTTCCATTTATTTTTTTAATGCGTTATATTTTGAAATTTTTTGGGTCTGGTGTTGTATCTTTTTGAGTTTAAATATTTTCTTTCGACTCCGAATCTAAAGCGCAATATAAATTTTTATTTGTACCCTGTGACTAAGTAATTCAAGGGCATTTAATAACCTTTGCTAATTTTTTCTATCTTGAGTAGAACCTTTTTTTCTTGAGAAGCCACATACATCCACGTAGTTTTGGCAAAATATTAGTTACTAAATGAAATATCTTCAGTTTAGAGTTCGGTCTCGGGTATTTTCCTTTTCAAAACGCAAATTAAATTGTGTCAATGTAAGAATTCAAACGAATGCCTCAGTCATGCATTAAGTATAATGCAATTTTTGTGTCATTTTATGTTGAGATTGCCAAAACCAATTTCATTAACCTAAGTCTTAGTACCCCACCAATATATTCTAGGTTTTTATGTTTGGATATTTATCTTCATAAAGAAAAAATCACAATGAATTATGATCATATATTTTTTGGACCAACTTTTGACCAGGTTCTAAGATTATAAAATTATATTTCTATCCTCACGCATGCGCCCTGATAAAAATTGTGCCCATTTTTGCAAAAATAAAAAGGATGTTAGTTTTTTAACCGTATGAGTAATAATAGATTTGTGACGGTTTAAAAAACGACCATCACATTATCGTCTTTATCTTATAAAGCTATTTTTTTTATTTACAGGTAAGTCGACCATTAACAGTTATAATATCTTCAATTGCAGAGAGCAGCCAAAGTGAGTAGTGCTGAAAACCTTTTAACTCTTAAGAACTTTGTCACAATGAATTTTCAAGTCCCTTCGTAGACCGATGTGAAAACTATTTCATAAAGGTCCTTATCTTGGTGCAAACGATTTGGCCTGAAAAACCCCGAGGAGTATGAAGGCTCTGGTACGACCATGACCTTAAAGGCAATAGTCAGTTTTGCTTTTTTTTTGCGAGACGAAGTCAACCTAATCTCGTCCTTAACTCAGGTCCTCGTGTACATTGAAACACCCTGCATTCAAATATGGATCCTCACTCCTACCCGTTCTCCCTTTCCGTTACGACTAAACAAGCAATTACCTCGTCGGCACGCTCACTTCCGTCTCACTGACGCCCACCATCCACCATTCTTTCTCCACCCTCTCCCGACAATCCTTTCTCTCTCGCACCACCACCCCACTCCCTCCCCCTTCTTAATCTCTCCTCACACCCCGCCCCCCCCTTAAACACACGCTGACGACACTCTGGCACTTTTTAGTTTGCAACACCTCCCTCGGTCCTCCATCCGCCCTTCCCTCTCTCCCTCCCTCCATCACCATTCCTCCGCCTGCCCCTCCATCCACGAGAGGCGTCTCGGTGAAAAATGTCCTCCTGGCATCTCGCTCGTTATTGCGTAACTGCGGAAAGAAGCCAGCGTTTCAATTCGGGGAAAGGAGATGGCTGCCGGGCAGGAGAGCGTGTTGAGCATGGGGAAGGGTGGTGTGGGAGGGGTCGGTTGTAGAGGAAAGAAAGAGCTCGTTGTGGGGGAGCGCTTTTGCGGAAGGGGAGTGAGGACGAAGTGGGCAGGGAGGGCGGGAAGGAATCGCCCGAATGAGAATATCCTTCCCAGAAACGCGGGGCCATTCTTTACGTTACAGTTAGCCTTCGCCTAAGAGAATGAAGAAAATAATCAGTCAAGCCTTAGTGGAGGTTATGTTTTTTTTCTCTCTTCTCCAACATCGTGTTCCATTTAGATAAACCCAGGTTCGGATTCAGAAACAAAGCCTCCCCTAAATTGGACGGGCCTATGGCTTAAAGTGGTTAGGGCTCTATTACAAGGAATTATGCTGTCAAGCACGTAATAGATTCGCAATGAATGGGCAAATCGAAGGTCTGGAGTGTTAAGAGCACCGCCACCTGATGCAGCGAAACTAGGAAGCGGTAAATTTGACGACGACAGCAGCCATGAATGCACATTTGCATCTTCCTATGAATCGTTATGAATGTAAATCCTGAACAAGGACCCGGGAAGAGCAAATAAATCGAGGCGAAACGAGATTTTTATATCGTCCCGAGACAGAGTGAGGATGAAATTTTATTAATATCCCACGGGAGTCCCAGAGCTTCCCACGTTTGTTTTTATGAGCAGTTATTCACTAAAATTCCTCGTAAAGTCAAATTGTAGTGAACTTTTAACACTGTCTACAGGTATAAAAGAGTTTTTAATTAATAGGCGATGAGATTCATGCGTTAATATTTTAAAAGAACGATCCCGTCTCATTTGAGTGTAGGCTTTAACATCTTTCTAAATATTCATATCCTCGTTAAAAATGTGTAGTGCGTTTAGGTTAATATAATTGCCCCGAGGCTTTACATTTTTTGCTCAGCTTTCTGCGGCGGGGAGCGATCGATGCCACAACGCCTCTATCTGCATTTACATATTTTCTTGAGTTGGAGTACAAAAATAGTAAAGGTGGAGTTTGTTCGATGTCTCCACAGCATTTTTCTTCGTGAACACGACGCGCACGTCTCTGGATAAAAAAAGAGCTCGGCGGATGAGATTATATGGCATCTTTGTCGCACTAATTGCACATTATCGCAATGCGACATGGCGTCCTTTCTCGCCGGTCTTGTCAACCCTCCAGCCATCATTCCCTCATACACGCACACCCCCGCTTCCCTCTCCCGGCAAAACCCGTCCTCTCTGGCAAGACAGCGTCGCTGACCTCGCTCCCCCCATTACCTTTCTCCCCGCCTCCACCTACCCACCCGCACTTCCCCTGTGACCCGCCTCCTCTTGTTCCACTCGTTAACGATAACGAAGGGGAGAGGGTGGTTCGGTCTCTCCCCCACCCGCTTACCTCCCCCTCTCTTCCTGTTTGTCTCCATCTCGCCCCAACCTCCTTTCCTCCCCGCAAATACCATCCTCGCTCCATATCCTGCCGGCGTCGACCTCCCATCCCACCCGCACTTCTCCCGCGTATCCCAGGGAGTCGGGCGCTTGAGAGATAAATAAAAACTGCCAAGAGCCCGGCACAATGGCCAAAGTGCGAGCGGCGCGATCTTTTTCCACCGCCACACTCGATGCCTCACCCCACCTTCAATCTCGCCCGCCGCCCACCAGCTCTTCCAAGATTTTTCCCCCTTCCGATATCGTTTAGCAGTATTATGTCCTGGAGTTGACGGAAGAGAGCGGTCATTGAAGATGCTCATGCCACACCGGTGTGCTTTGGTGCTTTTCACTAATAAAGACAACGTTCTGATGCTCTTGGTTCTACAGAAATGACGTTAGAGCATCCTGTCCATCGATTCCTTCAGTTTCTAAAGTTTCTATTTAGGGCTATAAATTAGCGTACGCAATTACTGCTCATCTTATCCGTGAATATGATGTTGACATCTATGATCGTTAGCATCGGTCCAGGCCATTGCTTTTGAAATAATAATGGAACCACCTGAAGGATGCCTTGGAGGTTTTAATTTACACTGCAATTATTATAACGTTTTAAACCTTTTTGTTAGACATTTTCAATAACTTCAGCGCTTTAAAAGTGTCAAAATCATTCATATTGACCGGGCTTATGATTTTTACACTTTGTATTTGTTGAATTGTACTGCGTATTAGTGGATGACTCCGTAAAAAGTTACTGTCACGTTATCCCCCGCAGTTTCTTGGAATTTGATAAATACAATTGTAATTACTGCAAATATTGAGAAAAAAGAAAACCAATGGGAAAATTTGAAATCAGTTCATAATCGGTGGCCGTTGAAAACACAAATATACCCTAAGACTAAGGGCATAAATAAATTCCGTGGATACCCGCAGACATGACGAGTACCATGCTATATTTCGCTGCAAACCTCAAATTTTTCATAGACGTCAGATAAATACCACAATTTACTGAAATGAAAGCCAAGTAAAAATTAACTAAAATTTAAAACATTTCCATAATATCATTAGGTACACAAAGGATTAAAGTACTTCACAAACTCACTTGTTTGATTTTTAACTTTATTTTTTCCTCGAATAAATTTCCAACGTTCTTGCAGCCGCAATTCACCTACATTTTCTATGTAGAAAGTTACCACTCATGATGCTCGAGGCATGCATTTATAAACCTCTCTCCAAAGAAAGACAAAATAGCTTGGAAACGGATGAATAGAGTAAATATGATCTTCGAATCTGCTAAATACTTAAATGTACTCACCTTTGACATTTCGTGATAAAATAAATTCTAGAATAAATGGCTTATGATCAAAGCTAATGATTCTAGACTCATGATCAAAGCTAATTTTTGCTTGTTTTATTAAGAGTTACATGTCCCAGTTTTCCCCTTTTGCTGCTCCTTTCAAGCCATTAATCTACATTCTAAGTTCTTTTTTTATGCTTTTTGAATCTATCGAACCGAAAACTTCACAATCGCCGAAACCCAGGCGCGTCATTTCTTTCGGCGGTCTTTATCTACTTTCACAAAATGCCCCACAGTCCAACAAATGGGAATGTGACATGGTGTGTTGTAACCACAGTAATGAATTTTGAGGACAGGAATCTAAAAACTGTAAAACTTTTTTATGCCTCTTTCCTCTGGGTATGGCCTTCCTAGTATTCCTTTTGTGATCACCAACTACACGTAGGAAGCTAATCCATGAATTATTCGGCAGTTGTAATTATCTTGGTACTTCTGTTTGACCTGCAGATGTAGTGCTGTATATTCATTATTACTTTTATTTCCCAAGATCGGCATGAATTGTGCCTTTTCAGCATCTTTCATTTTACATTAAATGTTTGTGCCTATCAATATATCTTTCAAATGTTTGTGGTAAAAATGAGACGCGTGTGGTTCTTTTGTAGTAGTTTTTTACCGGCATGGTACCTTTTTTATTCAATATTTAACCAATAGTTTCAAAGAATAATTCCAAATTTGGCAGCATAGGTAACTTTGAACTTCAAAAAAAGATTTCCGTTGATTTATTTACTCGGAATGAGTTTGAAAATTTGTTGCTTCTTTAATGGAACACTCGTTGCGTATGCTACGTGTAAGGCGTCTTTATTTTAAGCCATTTAATTACCACTAAAGCCAATCGTTTTCACTATAAAGTATGATTATTCTCACTCCTACTATTGAGAAACGGCTTCGATCTTACCTTTTTGTTTGTTCTTTATATATAAGTATATTTTGAAATATAATCTATTCATATAAAATTGGAGTATGCTTAGCAGATTTAATTAATCTCAAATTTTCCTTAAATACCATTTGACATCATACAGGCATGTATGTACATAGTTAAAGGTGTAAATTGTATTTAATCCTTATAATTAACACATTCTTTCAATGAATGCATCGATATGGCTGTTAAAAAGTTATGACAGAAAATTATGGTGGTAAATGATTTTTAAAGCTAAGTGTCTAGTCTTTGGTTCCTTCTCCTTAAGTTAAACTATTATGAGTAACACTGCAAAATTGTGTCTCATGGTTTAATTTTTCTGAAGTGGTTCTCTTAAAATCCTTGTAAAAACAATAAAATGTAACCGTAAAATACACTTTTATTTCCATAGAATTTAAAGAACATATTTCGTGTTTTGACAATTGGAACCCTTATGTCATACGTGCGATTATTATTTGGGATGTAGGATGCGGCAACATAACTTCCTTTTTAAAAGCGATTTTACCTTATAAAAAGGAATTTATGTTGCTACACTGTGTCTTATGTAAAGAAATCCTATGGAGGCAGGAAAAGTGGATGAAGGGGGGGGGTGTTGACCGGCAGTGGGATGTTGAAGACTGTGATAGAGGGTAGAATGTTGGGCAAAAGAGGAAAGGGAAGGAACAGGATAGGGATGCTGGACGGGATGAAGGGAGGAAGAAAGTACTCAGAGATGAAGAGGGACCTGATATAGAGTAGGATGATGGATTTTGTGTTTTGTTAGGGGTAATAAAATATTTGTTTGGTAGTTGTGTCCATCCAAAAACCTACCTTAACCGGTAGATTACCTTAAAAAAAATGCTTAACCTACAATTCCACGAAGAATGATCTACAAGCCCTCAAACCTCTCCTGGGACTATCCCACATAATTGGGCTTTAAAATCTACTTGGTGGTAATGGCCAGAATTTTTTTAGATTCTCGTGACTTCTAGCCATCCAATATTGGTGTATTTTGAAAATGTAGGAAAAGAGTTTGCTTAACTATCTTCAAACCTTTCGACTTCAATATATTATCATAGTTTTCGTAACTTTAGAGTTCACATTTTCTGGGATTATTCGTGTGTTATTTTTCTTTCGAGTTGATTTTAAATTTCTTGTGCGATTTGGAAATTCCTAAGTAATGTCTTCTTGATTCGAGCCATTGCAGATTTTTTCTGCAATTCGTCCTATTTATATTCCCTTTACGTGATACGTATTTTATGTTTGAAATTGTCATTGAGAGTATTGAAGTCAGATAAGAGAAAAAGGTCTTTGTGTGGTAATTCCTCCAGTTGTATGTAGATACTTGATCATTAAATAGTGTAAGTCACTGTTACACCCTTATGATGACTGTAACTATCAAGGCTCCAGTTACTATTGGATACGTGTTTTACCTGTAAACCTAACATTAATAATATAAAACAAGAATAACGTGCATACGTAGCATAATAAAAAATATCCTCCATTTAGGACGGCCACTTTTACGGGCGACAAGCATTTTGACATTTGAGACTTAATGAAAAACTAATGGTACTCATTAAAAATCTGTATTCGTAAAAAGTGGTATACGTAATTATTCAGACACAAATATACTTTTTTCTTTTTTTCTATGTTTATATATAAATAATCGCAAAAGATAATAGATAAAATCAGGCTTCAAAACACAAATCTCTTAAACAAAACAAGCGAATCCCCATCCCATTTACATTCATTAATCAGCAAGAAAAAAAGATAAATTGAAAAAAATTAAAATATTAGATATAATACAATACACCACACATCAATCAAATTATTACATGTATATCTTAAATATATTCTTAAAAGTATACACTCTGTTAGGAAAGAGCTCGAATATTTTTGCAGGTAAGGCGTTCCAATCAACAATTGTTCTATATTCTATTGTTTCAGGCTTCACTTCGTGGAAGTATTTAATATCCATACTAAAAAGTAAGACTCGTACTTTTCCACAAATCTGTGGAAAAGTACGAGTCTTTCTTTTTAGTATGGAAAACAATTGTTCTATTTAGAAAAGAAATTTTTTTTTATTTGTTCTCTGTGCCCGGCACACATAGAAAAAAAATTTTGTCCGCATGGCCAATGTTAGGAAGAGATAAAAGGCAGGGTTGTCTCTTACCACCGGGGCGGTTCAACCTATATGAGGAGAAAATAATTAAAGAAGAATGGAAAGAACTAGAGATAGGTATGAAAGTCGGGTTGAAATTAGTAAAATCAGTTAGGTTTACTGATAACCAATCTCTAGTTTGTCTGTCATCCAAGGGATTGCAAGCATTCCTGAGTGAATTGTAGATTCAGTGCGATAGATATGGGATGAGAATCAATATAAATAGAACAAGGTAATGTGATTTATAAGAAAAGGTAATTTTAAGGTTACTATTGATGTAGGAGGGCGAACACCAAAGCAGATGGAACAGTTTACGTATCTCGGAAGTATTTTGGACCAAAATGGTCAAAGTAGTAGGGACGTAAGGAGAAGAATTGCTTTAGGTTAAGAGAATTTCACAAGAAGGAAGGAGTTGATTACAGGGACGTTGAGTAAGGATGTTAAGAAAAGGCTTTGATATGGAGCGTATTTATGTACGGCGTGGAAACATGGTCATTTAAGCCGGAGGATGGACGTAGATTGGAGGTTTTATAAAATGTGAGAGTGGAGGAGGATGGAGAAGGTACAATGGACGGAGAAGAAAACAAACGAGGAAGTGCTAGGTATGGTGGGCGAAGAGAGGGGATTTTTTGGGTAAATCATAAGGTGGCAGGAAAAATCGATAAAAGGCGTATTGATCGACAGTGGGATGTAGATGAATGTGATAGAGGGGAGAATGTTAAGCAAACGAGGAGAGGGCAGAAATAAGATTGGGATGTTGGACGGAAAGAAGGGAGGATGGAAGTACACAGGGATGAAGAGGGACCTGATATAGAGTAGATTGCTGGATTGTGTTTTTTCATGAGAGACAAAATGTTTATTTGGTAGTTGTGTTCATCAATAACCTACCTAAAACGATGGATTATTTTAATAAAATATATGTATATAAATATATATATTTTATATAAATAAATTTAAATAAACATTTTTTGCTGCAGCTGGGAGGACTTGATTCAAGCCGCCAACGATGACCTAGGTTTTCTAAAAAAAAAGTCTTCCTGGAGATGAGTCTTGAGCAGATCTTCGGCTATGACCCTGAAGTCCAGTATTCACAGTAGTCGGTCGGCTTATATATATATATATAAATGTAGCGTATATATTCATACGAATGAAAGCATAAGAAATAGGGATAGATACATATAAAAACAAATAGAAGGTGAGAGGAAAAGGCAGAAGGAGAAAAAGTCTCCTTTTCCCGCATTCCCCATCATCCTTCTCTCCAGTGTGCTCGCCTATGTCACTGGCAGTTGGTGAAATAGCTCCCAAGCGCCATTTTTTTGGCAAAGTATCGGGGCACTTGCATAAACCCTCATTTCGTGACGATTCCGTTTCCTCAATAAATTAGCTGGTCTATTATCAGCCCAGCTGGCCCAACAAGTCGAAGGTCCCTCGGTTAATTCTTAGTCAAGGAACATTTTTTCATCTTCAAATCCACACCCTTCTACCTTTCCTACTCATTTTATCACTGTCTATAAAAGCGCCTCTTTCATTTTTCCTTATTTTCTTATGTTAATATCCGTATCCGAATGTGTGTGAGTCATATATGTACATATATACACATATTAGTGCATATATGAGTATATATATATATATATATATATATATATATATATATATATATATATATATATATATATATGTATATATATATATATATATATATGTATATATATATGTTTATATATATGTGTGTATGTATATATATATACATATATATACACACACATTATATAAACATGTATTTTAAATAAACACATGCATAACCGAACCAGTTTCAAGCAATAATTTCACCTTATTTATCGAAATGGGTGTTTTTTTGAAGGATTTCATTTTACTTAGATTTTAGTGACTAAAATTTATGCAAAACATCGCTCCGGTTTCAGTAAGTCGATATTTAGGGATACCTACTCAAGAGTATCAGGGGAAAATTTAAATTTCCGGGCTTAAAAAGTACATAAGAGTAATGAGTTCGAAAAAAAATATTGCATACAAAGGATAATATTAGCGAAAGGATAAGTTTACTTCATCAAACCACGATTAAACCTTCGAACAGGTTTAATTTAATTCTCGGTCGCTACAGTGTTCCAAAAAACCCGAGTTGCAAAAAAAAGACCCCTGCCCTAGGATAGAGACGACGTTCTTTGGTCATTTTGCATCCAAAATTCGGCGTTCAACTCCAGGTTCACTCCAATTTCGCCGCCGCCAATCCCTAAATTAAAGCGCCAACCATTCGCATAATCGAAGGTAGACATTAATCCCACGCAACATGTTCTAGACCACTAGAGGGAGGCATTATAATGCGAATTGCTGGAGCTAAGGTTTACCCTCTTCTTCTTCGTAGGGACGTAGCACATTCGAATGAGAATGAGAGATAACTGAGGTGGGTGCTTTTTGCGAGTCGATATCCAAGAGCGAGGCTCCAGAAACTCTTTGCGACTCCCGTTACATACAAATGAAGGGAACCGCAACTGCACGCCTTCCCGCACTCCCGAGACCAGCGCTCCCCGCTCTCCAACCCCCCCCCCCTTGTCACGCCCCCTCCTACAGCAGTCACACACACATCTCCACCCTACTGCACCTCTCTCCCTTATCCACCATCCACCCATATCCACCCCCCTCTCTCTCATCTCCCCCCTCCTCCTCCCTTCCCCTCTGCCCGCCACTATCCAGTTTCGTCTCTCTCTCTTGGGGACCTTGGAGACGGAAGATCTCATTCGCACGGGAGGAATGAGGGAAGAGGGTGGGCGGAAAGGAGAAGTCTGGTAGGGGGACGAGGAGGTCGTAGACACTGGGTTGGAGAGGGAAGGACCTGGGCTGGAAGTTGCAAGCGGTGAGATGGGAAAAGCGAAGAAACAGAACGGATTGGGAAATAGAGCGAGCGAGAGGTGGGCTGGGGAAATAACGTAGAGGCAAATACGGAGTGATTGCATTTTTATAGAATTAGCTGCCGCGGCAGAAGTCATCGACTTGGTCAAGTCAAAACAGAGATTTATCATTTTGACCTCTATATGAGCATAATATTTTTGATTGGGATGCCTAATATTTAAGGAGCAAGTGAATGTTAACATGGGAACTAGATTTTGAAATTTTCATTAGTTATCCAATTTTAAGAATTGAGATTTTTGCAATTAGAACATGTAGAATTTTCTAAATGATACTACATTTTACTCTGCTTCATAAAATTTGATGAGTGTATTGTAAAATTGTGTCCAGCATTTTTTATCTTAATAAAGCAAGTTACCCCTAATAGGTTCAACAGCGATTTTGCTGGCTAGTAGGTATTTTGTTTATGGCATTTGAATATATATTATGTAGTCATCATGCTTTGGTTTTTAATCGTAGATGTTTTATTCGCAGTCATACCAAAGAGTTCGATTTAAAGAGAAAATATATACCACGTAGGGGGTATGCCAATTATGTTAGTATGCGGTTGCTTTCAATCTAACTAAGTATTAGGATCAGATAGAAGTTAACAGGTCCGCATTATCGGAGGAAAATTTTGATTTTTTTAGAAAGACGCTAGCACCACAGCCAAATTGTATACAAAAACCAATTACGCTAAATTTGAATTCCTTCGTATACCTAGCCTGTTATTAGGAAATATTTCTCCTAAATTGACGAAGAAAATTCCTTCGTAGAGCAGGGGAACCTTTTCCAGAGGCATTTCACCAGAGGAAGACTTCCTCCCGTAAACGTGGCATGTAGGCCCCCGTCAAGAAGTCGCTGGATAGCTGTCTGTTTGGGAAGGAATCCTTTATCTCCTGCTTTGCTAACTTCCCTTTCCTTATCTTCTTCCTCCTCGCTTTTTCTCACCCGCCCTCACGTTTCTCATCCACTTTTTCCCTATCAACCCTCCCACAGTTCACCTGCTGCCTCGGCTCTCAACACATCTCTCTCAATACATCTCACCCTTCCTTATATTCCCATAATCTTCCATCCACCTTTCCAGGCCGCTCACGCTCACCCTCTTTCTTCTTTTCCCCCTCCATTATGCCTTTATCACCTCTCCCCCATACCCTTATACGTCCTCAATTCCTTCCCAACGACCCATTCTCACCTTCGGTTTTTCCTATGAGTTTTATCTCTCAGGTAGATTTCCTTTTTCACACCATTGCTAGGCCTATTTCATGGAAATTGTATTTCTTAAAGTTTTTGACGGCTCAGTTTGGCTGTTTAAAAAAATAAGAGCTCTCTTCTCGCACTTTCCTTTCTTTTATGATAATTCTTTGGGAGGGTGGAACGCTGAAAATGATACGGCGAAGTTGTGAATCCTTGAGTATCTAACGCGGGATTTTACGCTATATCTTGAAATAAGCATGTCAGTATTGGTTTATTTTGAAGTAATTGCGGTTTTGCCTGGTTATCGAGGTGGATTTTCATCGATTTGGGTCTAGTACGAGTTGCCCTTCTTATCCACAGTGTCCTTAGTTCGCCACTTAATGGCGCTGTTGCATCCGTTTTAATGAGCCATCAGTGGCACTTTATGGCACCTATGAATGTGGACCCATAATTTTAAGCAACCCAACCCCGTTGTTAACGAAATCAAGACTTATTCCCATTAATTTGGCCCCCTAATTATTGCATGATAAACGTTCGTTCCCTTTCTCGATTCGTGGTAATGTTCATTATTACCCGGCGCGGTGGTCGACTGATTAAATGTCGAAAGCGGTGGCAAGTGGCTCTCTCTCTCTCTCTCTCTCTCTCTCTCTCTCTCTCTCTCTCTCTCTCTCTCTCTCTCTCTCTCTCTCTCTCTCTCTCTCTCTCTCTCCCTCCCTCCCCAATTCTCTCTCTCTTCTTCTTAACCAAATGAAGCTGTTCATCTTCGTTCTCTGTCTTCCGTCCTCCACTTCCTCTCCGTTCTCGTTTCAGCGTCTTCCCTGCCCTCCTCCCCGCGGTCCTCTCCCCTTCCTAGAGCCGTTCTTAGCATCTGCCGCCCGCTCCCTCCCTCCTCCACCTCCATTCTCCATCCTCCTCGTTCCCTCAGCCACACCTTGCACCTTTACCACTCTCCGCCGTCATACCCCTCCGCTTCCTCCCCTCCTCCGGGCCACTCCTCGCTCCTTCCTCCACCTCCACGCCTCACACTTGCCCTTTCCTCCCTCCGCCCGCTTTAGCGGGAGGCAAGTAATGGGCTACGTGTTGTCGTCATGGCAACGCGGGGCCAATCCTCCCATTGCAGCTCGGGAGACAGGTTCCGTGGGTGGTTTGCAAGAGGATCTTTCCTCTCCTATCCCTCCCGCGCCGCCAGACCAACTCCCTCCTCCCACCCTCCGCAATCCTATTCCCACCCTCCCCACTCTTTTTCATTTCCTCTTCCTCTCTCCCACCCTCCCAACCTTCCTCGCCTCCGCAAACCCCTCTCCGACACTCGTGTCCTAATCCCTATTACCTCCCCCCTCCCTCCTAAGTCTCCCAACCCGCCGAGCTCAACCCCACTCTCATCCCAATTCCTCATGCCTTTAAAACTCCCTCCCGTTCCTTCCCTCTCCCTTCCTTCCATTCTCCTCTCCCGAGTTCCGTGCGCTTTCTTCACCATAGTCGGTTGGCTCATTCTCATCCCCTCCCCACATTCAGTTTCCCCTTCCCCGCTGCTTTCAATTACCCCCTGACTTCCAGTCCGCTCCCTCCCCCCCTCACCCCGCCAAAATTCACCCTCGTATCTTCCGGAACTCCTCTATGTCTCGCCCGCCCCTGAACGTCCCACACTCCTACACCAAGTGCACACCATTAGGCTCGTTCCACCATCCTTCGGCCGGGTAAATAAAATAAAGCCCTTTTCCCAGTCAACCCATCCATAACAACGCACTTACTTTTGCACGAATCCTTTCCCGATTTATTCCATCTCCCCGACCTTCTTCCTCCTCTCCTCTTTCACCCTCATTCATTCCCTCCACTCGCTCCTCCTTCGAGTCTTGCCTCGACCACCGTTTCTCCCCCTTCATTCCTTCTTCTCCAAATACGTCTCCCTCCTGCCTTCCTGAACGTCTGTTCCTGCTCCCTCCACTTTCCTCCTCCACTCTCTCTCTCTCTCTCTCCTTCTTTGCACATTTCCATCCTCCTCAGATCTCCCTCACGGCTTCCGCCTTTCGGCGACCTTCCGAACCGCATGTTCCCCCCTCTCTCGCCATCCCCGTTCTGTCCCATGCTTACTCCCTCCCAGGGTGGCTAACCATTTCCGCCGTCCTTTCGCACTCGTGCTAGCCACATTCCCGCGCCCTTTCCCATGCCCCGTCCGCCGTTCGTTCTCTCCCACTCCACCGCCTGCATCACCCGCCAAGCTTCCTAGTTGTCATCTCCCATCCTCTTTATCCTCACTTCCATTTTTGTAGTCATCATCAGGTCTCAAGTCTTCAAAATATATGCATAAATATCTATATATATTTAAAGCCATAAACATAGTTATCGACCCGAAGGTCGCTTTGGTAGGTGATGGTAGAGTTCACCCAGTACTAAGCCCTATGCGGCGTGTGAAATTCACACATCAGGGTAGGGGGTCCAGTTCCTTTCCCTGTGCCGGTTTTGGTTCCCTAGGAAGACCTGGTACCCGAAAAATCACATAGCTTGGGTGGAGCTGCAGGTGCCCAGAGACTTTCCCGGGAATCGAACTCGGAGCCCTCTGGTCAGAAGTCCAACGCTCTACCCCCTGTACTACCGCGACCCGCAAAAAATAAGCAAGTTTTTAAATTTATATATATATATATATATATATATATATATATATATATATATATATATATATATATATATACATACATACATACAGAGTGCGATGCTTAAATCCGGGCAAGCGTTTCCTCGCCGGGTTAGCGAAACTTTCCTCAGACTTCTCCGAAGCATTATACTTAGCCACAATAGCGTAAACTGGTGATCTTGGGTACCGGGAAAATCGAACTATTTCAAAATATAACACCCAGCGCGAACACTTAGGATAATAGCGGCTTTTCGATTGTACTTGGCAATTGTGCGTAAAATCTCGGCCATTTTGAGGTTATGACTGTTTACTAGATTTCTATAGCTTTTAAGTACGCCAATTGCCACCTTCAGTGGAACTACCATATGGTGGGATATTCAATTTGAAATTCGTCTATGTATTTGTATATATGCACACACTCACAATTATTAATATTGACATTTTAGTAGTAAAAGCAGGTTTTGGATGGGCACAACTCAATGGAGTTGTAAAACAATACATATAGTATTCTCCCTTAATCTAACAAAATAACCTGACATTCGACACTTCAATAGACATGTCTTTAATTCCGCATTCTTTCTTCCTCAAATTATTCAGTCGAAAATTTTTCGCTATCTTTCTCCTCTCTATCACAGTCTTTAATATCCCATTGTCCATCAAAATGCTCTGCATCCATCTTTCCTTCCTCATATAGGTTTTCCTCAACAATTCCGCATACCTTTCATCCACTTTTACGTATATGTTCCGAATGTTCATTCCATCTTTTCCATTTCCGCTACAAATACATTTCAAAAACCTTCAATATATGCTTATCATCCTTCAGTGACAATGTTTCCGCACCGTATCAAACTACACTCCATATCAAGGTTTGGCGATCCTTATCTTAGTATCCTTGTTTAAAACCCCAGACATTAATTCTCTCCTTTTGACAGTTTCTTTGTTGTAATATCATTTTTCCTCCTATGTTCCTAATGCTTTGATCATATTGGTATAAAATACTTCTGAGATAGATAAAACGTGCCAACTACTCTAATTTATGAATCTCTATTTTCGTATTTAACTTACCTTTTCTCTTTCTCGAACACCTCTTTTTTATTTATTTTATTTTAATTTATTTTGGAACTGAATTTCCAATGTACTGAAGAATGCTTGCAAACTCTGTGCTGAATGGCAAATTAAAGCTTAAACTTGCGCAAACTTAACTGATAAAATGAATTGTCCTATGATTTTCATTCTCATCTCAAGTTCTACCCATGCCTCTTTAACCATTAACCATGCGAGACTAATGTACCATCGTACATTAGTTCGTGCATGTGTGCGTATTTTGGCATTTTCTTTTGTTGGAATATCAAAGTCGTTGAGCCGCACAGGCAGCACGATTGGCGTTCTCATTTGAATGGGCTGGTCTCAAATTTCGAATTATAGATTTGTACAAATTTCTATAGCTCTTTATGACCGCGATACTTATGCCAACATTTTCAAGTTTGCATTAAATACGTCACAAATACAAATTTTAGTACCAAGACTTCACAAATGTTAATATGTCATTTCAACAATCAATCCTTAATTTAATTAATTAATTATAATTGCCATATTAACAATTATATATACACATTAAGTTTTTTTACTGTTAATTCATGACACATCATCATTTAAAATGAGGTAAAATGAAGATCATTCTCTTCGATTTACCTGAATCACTAAATGGATGCGACACATGCAACATGTTTTGACAGGTCCAGCTTTTGGTATGATGTCAATCCTATTCATGCTTTATTCATTTTCTAAGCAATTTCAATAGAATCATAGCTTAGGCACGTTCTTACTTTTTATGAAAACCGGTTTGCTTCCCAACTGGTTCGAAATCTTCACGATTCCCGAGATATTTCCCACATTCAGTGACTCCCCGTCCAAGTGCCCTCTTTCGCAGGCTGATGTTCATTCGACCGCGACCCTTTGCCTACTCCCAGAACTTTAACAGCCCTACAGCCTACACACTTAAATGCGCCGTGAAAACGCTCATTTTCCCCTCTCGCTCGCCCGCCCTCCTTTCTCTGGCGAGGTAAATATGCTAATGTAGTCAGAACGCGAGCGGGTGAATTGAGGTTTTGGCGTAGGAGGCATGATGCGAGATAGGAAAGGAGGTGATGTTGTATGGCCGTATGCGTAGAATGCGTATATGTTGTACGTATTGTGTTCTCCCTTTTCTTTGAATTCCCTTAGGACGGAATCTGAAGCTACCCAGAGATGACAGACCGCGCATATATAAAACGAGTGTGTTCATGCGGTATGACATGGCTTCGGTTTTGACAATCAGACGCTTTCCATTTATTTCATAATTGAAGGCTCAAGAACTCTGTCAGAGATTTGTTGATACTCTAATAATAAGAAATCAGCTGACATATAAATATCGATTATTAGCTCATGAGTGATAGGATTAAAGGAAAAATTAAAAATTATCAAAAATGGAATAAAGACGATTCGCTGGAGCTTGTGTGTTGGATGCTTGGTTAAATTTAGGTATAGAATGCGACACCTTGTTTAAGTTCGAGAAATTTCCCACATTTTTTCCATCACAGATTTTTTTCCATATTAAAATCTGTTTTATTCTGCTAGTAATCACCGCATTGCAATACAAGTTTTAGAGGCAACATGGCCATATTTACCTTTAATATAGTGTACTTTTAGGGTGCTAGTCGGGTTCTAGTCAGTTCTAGTCAGCTAGTCAGTTCTCTTTTAGCAGCTATGTGTTCCATGCATATAAGAGTAGGCTTTAAACCCTGAAATTAGTAATACCTAAAACCTTATGATCATAACTCACTAAAAATCGTAACGTATTTAAACTGATACATATTTCAGTGTATATTGACGTGCCAATGTTAAATGTACATCAGTATGTATGTATGTATATATATATATATATATATATATATATATATATATATATCAATAATATGAAAAAGACATCTGGCATATTATCTCATCCACTCTTGTAATATGGGTATGGTCGTATAGTGAGTGCTTTCTCGGTTATTTAGATTTATTTTCGGGAACCTATATGATGTGATATGTAATGCCTCTGCTTTTGTAGGAAAACGTATGCACAGAATGCAATATCAGAGTTGTAAATGCAACGTAGTAATAAATCAGCTGTAGTAGAGAATGGCCGTTCACCGAGTGAGGGCGTCTACGATCAAATGCCCTGGTAACATGTTTTACGATTCAGGGTAATAGGCTAAAGGACTGCAATGGCCCTCCGTTGCCTACAAATTTCTTTAAAAAGACCAAAATAAAAGAGTGATTCAAGGCTTTAGCTTGGCTGCATGCGAATGGATTTGGGCGAATAGACGCCTCAATCAGTCTAACATATTTTACTCATGCATGTAGCCTCTGACGAGATCTTAACGCCTATAATAGGTAAAAATACGGCGAAATACAATTTCATTGTAAATTTTAATATATGATGTTAATTATGACTGCATGAAATAAAATATAAATAGTCACAGACTCCACTCACAGTTCTTATAGACGTGGATGGAGGGGAATTACAGTCACATCACTTGATTCCTGAACGATACCTCAGAGCAATGATAAATTGTAGGAATCATTATTGAAACCATTATTTCAATTTATATTAAATTATCTTAGGTTTAACATATTTTAATTATAATTTAAATAATAGTTGGCTTATAGTCAATTTATAACTATTTAGTTTGAAAAATTGGTTAATGCCATCATAATTATGCAATATAATTTTACAGAACTCAAACCATGAGGATATATTCATATATTACTATCTAATTTTAATTTCACTACCACTTGAATGAGTATATAGAGCAGTAATTAACTTAGTTCATCATATACGTTTGGCAGTGGCAGGTTTCATTTAATTAAGTAGGAATACACCACTTTTCTAAAAAGCCCATTTTTATCTATCATAAACTTATAAAATCAATTTTGTATTATTTTCCGATTTTTCAATTTGTTACAGTTCTAACTTCATATATTTTTCAAATAATTATACATAACGTATGTATTGCTCTGCATTCATATATTTGAAAATTTCAATTTAACGTTTTAGAGGGCATATAGAAGGCATGGTAAGGAGCGCTACCTGATGTCGTGCAATTTTTACAGCAATAAATATTACGAGATGATGGTTTTTACGTGATTTCTAGTAAAAAAATTGAATACTATTTATATGCATCCAACATTGTAAATAATCTCGTAACATTCGGGATATTTATTATTAATTTAATAATTTTTTTATAGAAGTTTATAAATGCATGTTGTTGCCGAAAGTGTTACACCAATTTGAATGTAATTGCTGGCCAATATTTTAAGTGATTAATAATTATTTTTCAAGTTCATTAACTCGGTATGGATTCATATTGAGGTGTAATGTACTACTGGTGTTTTTTACAGATATCGCCGAAACACTGAAACTTTAGTTGAAGCAGCTTGAAAATATACGTGAATTCCGCCCATGGGTGAAGCATTCGTATGTGTGTAGCTACATCCAAAATCAGGATCCTGTGTTGCACACTTTTCTTCGAATTGCTCTCGCTGTTCTCCCCACCCGTTATTTCTGCTGTCATTCCGTCCCAAAACGAGATTTATTATTATTCGACACAAAAAGGTCACTCTTTGTTGCTGCTGTTGATCCCGAGTCACGCGCTGCACCTCCGCCGATGCGATAAGGCCTCCTTAGTACTCCTCATCCGTCTTCCATCCACACATCCAACTCCCACTCCTGCCCCATGCCCGCTTAGCATTAACGCCACCCAGCACATGACCTCCCCGGAAACATCCGACCCCTCCCGCACACACCCTCCCACCCTCCCTTCCTTTCAACCCCGACCTCCCCGGGTTCACCCTTCACATGTTCACTTTTCTCATCTCTCGCTGCCGCCTCTGCCCTCAACTCTCACATCCGCCCTCCCACCGACGGCGGCCCTCCCCCCCCCCCCACCTCGCCTCGGCTCTCACGCCCGCTGCCCCATTTCTCCGTCTGACCCCACGTCCCTGACTCCTTGCCACCCGCCCTCCTCTGCAGTTCTTCCCGCCCGTCTCCCCACCCCTATGCAGTGCCGCCATCACAAAACGGCTATCCAGAAAATAGGTGTATTATACGTATCTTTTTTTCGACTTCCCTGCGTGAATTGAATGGATCTGCGAATTTCCTGATCAGATGCTTTAGAGCTGTTTGAAAGGAAATTAATGGCTGGGAATACAACGTGAGAGAAATCGCGGATTTAAAAGGTTTCCGTGCCACCAATTTTAAATGGAGAACATTTGAGGTTGGTGTTACTAATTAAAAAGGACAAGCAATTTGGAACTTTGCCTAATTTTTTGTGAGCTTAAAGATTGAACTGGTTGAGGACTTGAGGATAGATAATTTCTTGGTCAATAGACAGAATAATGCGGTCAAATCATTTGCAGCATATTTTTAGGGATTTAGGGTATTTGCTTCTCGCGCCCGTTCATATGAATATTCTTATTAATGATTTGATGCAACCTTTGCGATCCCAATGATTTACATACACTCGGCTACATTTTGTGTATTTTTTTCGTATGTATTCTATAATATGTTTTCTTAATGGAACATGTACTGTATGAAGGAAACACTCATGTTTTAATTTTGTACGTTTTTTACGTTCATACTCTTACTCGTCTATCTCCTAACTTTGGGGTTATTTATGTATTTTGAGCTTTTTATGAGCTGCGTGCCGGTCTTGAATTTATTTTATCCATCGCATCATTTTGTTTATCTTTTTAATTGGTTCCACAGAAAATATAAATCAAAGTTAAAATCTTCGAGAGAAAATTTCTTTTCTCTAGTAGTTAGACTTGCCATTCGGATTGTAGATGACTCTATAAATTATATTTCCTTCCACCTTTTACGAGTACACATCGATTTTAAATGCAATCCGGTTGTGAGAGAGATGGTGGAAGAATCACACATCTCAGCGAAGATGAAAATGCTCATTTCTATGAAATCCCTATTTGTGGCACAAATTTTACTCACACTGAATTCAATTCTCTTATCGTTTTAAATGGATTTTTTTTGCTCTTGCTTCCATGGAACGTTTTGTATTCTGAGGAATCAAAACGGAAACGGTAAATGACTAACTTTCAGATGAATTGCTAAAGCGTGAATGAAATAAAAATTATTCTTTTCTTCCCAACAAAAAAAACACTCCCTCCCGTATTTGAATATGTATATCTTTCTACAAACGGCGCGACGGAGTCCGGACTAGATTCTCCCGATGTCCCCAAAGATACTACATCCCGGAGTCTCGTCGCTTTGTGTGTTCGTCCTTGCATACTGAGACGGCCGCCAACCCCTTCCCTCTCCTCCCCCATCACCCGCGCTCTCGCCCCTCCTCCGCATCCCCTTATCTCGACGGTCCCTTCTTATAAAACCCCACTCTCTCTCCCTCTCTGCTCCACCCTCTCACCCCCTCCACTAGCTCTCCCCTCGACCATCCTGCTTCCAACCACCGCTCCGAAGATCGTATCCCGGGGGCGGGGCTTCGAAACCCGTCGTACACACCCCCCTTTGACGTCACCGTGTTCCGGCGGTAGGAGAGGTCGCGGCGAAAGACTGCCATTGGGAGATCCCCCCTCCTTCCCCTCTCCCGCGGAGGTTAGAGGGGTGATGGGGTCTACGGGTGGAGGGAAGGGGGAAGATTGAGTTTGCCGCGTGGCGGTGGCGGGCGGCCAAGCCCACGGGGGAGGGAGCGAGGGAGGGGAAGGGGGATGGTGCAGGGTGGTAGAGGAGGGAGGAGAGGGAGGGAGGGAGTCGGGATTGCGTCGCGAGTGAAAGAGAGGTCGTCAAATCGTAGTAATGTACCGTGGGAAAGGGAGAGAGTGCAATAGTTCAGGCGACATCCATCTCGATCGCGATGGACAGATATACCTACATATTTATATGTGTGGCTAGTGACGGGGCCATAGTAGTCGGGGTAGACTCGTGGAAGCTTTTGCAGAGCAGAGAGTGCTGTTTCACAACAGTGAACTACTTTTTCCTATCAGACGATCTCTATTTTTTTTAATAGTCAGCTCTGTTTTAAATGACCAGTCTGGTATCAGTCTGGTTTTAAAATAGGTTGCCTTTACCGAAGTGAGAAGATATTTTTCTTTGCAATGAAGCTTTGTGTTTTAGCAATACATAAAGTGATGCAAAACCGTTGAATATGTTTTTCACGCAAATGACGTCAGCAGTTTCTGACCATACATGAAACTACCCTGAGGGATGAAGGTTAAACAGATATTCGTTAGCATTTAATTAATTTTTGTATGAAATATAAATTTCAATAGTGTATTTTTGTTAATATCTTTAGCTATATATAATCCATTCAATTGATTATTTCTAGATATTAATAGTCCTGTTAAATAATGATGAATAAACAATTTTTTAGCATGTTTGATATATAATGTATATGATATTTGGGTTTTAATTCTTTTCTGCCTTTGAAACACTTAAAACTTTTATTTTGATTAGAGGCTATCGCTTTTGAAAAACCTTCCCGCGATCCAGTAATATGATTGATGCCCTTGAGATTCGATTTTAGATGTACTTATTGACATAAAATATTGATTTATGTTTTCGGAGAAATAGTGAAGCTTGCATCAGGGCTGAAATTTTATAGGTTATGCATGTATAACAACGATCAAGTTAAAATTCGGGTTTTGTGTGCATAGGCCATCACCCTGGGAGTACACAGTCATTTAGCAACTTGACAATCTTGCTTGAGAATGATCTTAAAGAGTCACTTTAATCTTACCCTTTGTTATTCAGGTTATTCTTGTACATTTCTCTAAACTGCACAATCGGGGAGGAAGAGCGTGATTAGTAAGTTTTCATGATTTACCTCCATTACGTAACTCTAAAGTTGATTTCTAAATCTGGTCGGTTTGCAAGATAACATAACACCTTAGAAAACTTAAGTAACTTGCCCTCGAAAAGAAGTGTTTGGATCATATACGAAAAACGAAGATAGATTTATAGGATAGATTTAGAAAATATATTTTTTGAAAAATCCATTTTCGATAAGGTATGGTTCCTCATATTTTAAGTTCATTTAATCTCTTATTAGAGATTTGTCTTTTTTCTCAGGCCAAAGGTTTAAGAAAATTCTCAAAATGGACATCAACTTGTGAATGAAGCACTTTGAAAAATATGCTACATTATTTTCAATGATTTTTTGTGGATAAAAATTCCTTAAGTTTTTACCGCAGCACAGCATGAGTGTCCTTCAAAACCATTCGATTTATGAAGTTTGGGAATGGGAGTTTACTTCCTACGTTATATAGGCAATGCTCATTTGAAATTATACAATTATAATGGAAGCATATCAACACTAATGATCCCATATCCTGTTTTATTAGTATTTAAAGAAGAAAACTGCCACTAAACGGAAGTTTAGTTTGATAGGTGAGGGGAGAACTCATCTGTTGTTAAGCTGAGCGGAGTGTAAAATTTATGCATCAGAGTACGAGCCTCGTTCCCACCCCTTTTCTGCCTGTGCTTTCCCCGAAAGTTTCATCAGGTCCACGAAAAATAACACAGTTTGGGTAAATCTGTGGGTTCTATGAGTTGTCACCAGGAATCGAACGCGAACCCTTCTGTCCACAGCCTATCGCTCTATCAATTGGAATACCACATATTTCTAAGGATTCTCATAGAACAGTAAAAAAATGTCTTCCTAATTTAAAAACTTCCTCATATATGACATCACGTAAATAAATAAGATGGATGCCTTTAGGATATATCCATTCAAGACTGATCATGTTTTTTTCAAACATTTTCAGTGGCTTCGAATGTTTTCAATAAAACCAAAAAGTAACCTAAAAAATAGTAGTTAAAAGGTTTGAATTAAAGAAACAGTACTAAAACGGATTTATAGGATAATTCGGCTTAAATTACCATAAAGGCAAAGTCAGACACGTTAATAAGCTTCATACCGTACGTACCCCTTCTCGTTCATAAAAGACTATTGTCTCCTGTTCTGTCCTGCTACGTATTCTCCAATAATCATAAAATAGTTCACTTGTCCGTTATTGCTGACGTTTAAATTTAACCCCTATATTTTAACTGGAGACGGGGAAAACATCATTTCTTAGTTTTAACTTAAGCTTTAAGAAATAAACTATTTTATTGGTTCAGTCACTGTCATCAATAAAGTATAGTTTTAAGTAAGTTAACTCAGGATTGTTCCATTGAAATCCTGATTATTAGAGCGTTATTTTCGGCTCTGTTTAAAAATTAATATGCTTGTATGATTTTTTCCCTAACTTCAGTTGTGCCTCAGCTATTAGGCGATTCTGTCATTTTTTTAAATCTCTGACTAGTGAAAAATGTTTGAGTAAATCTATATACCTATCGTATGAGGAAATGACAACGAGACACACATAATTTCTTGATGCTTTTTTGAATATTGTGACACTCAAGATTTATTCTAGTAGATACAATAAACAAAAAGCGTCATGTTATAGGCCTCCATGATCAAATAAATAAGGCTAATACTTTTTGCCGCTAGACTACCACAAAGTGTTGTAAAGCTGATTATTTGTAGTTCAATTTGCATTCATTGCTCTAAATTTTAGTCCTTCGCATGGTCCAGATAATATCCGTGAAACTATGGTGTAACTACGGGTACTGATGGAAAACCGAATGATAATAAGAGAAAGTATAGCAATGAGAAACGTTATGCACTGTCTTAATAAATGTGAGGCTGTAGTGTTTATTTGATAGAGAAGGCAAAAATAGCTAAGCTATCATCAGCTAATTCTTTTGCGTTAATTACTGTACACGTTCAACCTGATTTGTTTCTAGAAATAAGTATCTGTTAAAATACTTTGAATGACAATAATAACTCATTAAAGGTATTATTTAACATTGAATTATCAAGTATAGGATTTGAATAATTTATCCCTGTTAGTTAATTTCTTTCGTTTTGTTGGAAAACACAAAAAAAATATATTATTTGAAAAAATCTGTGCGGTTTAAATATCGTATCAATACTCTTCAATAAAGGAACTCTGAAAATTCTTATTAAACTAATACGCATTGCCATTTCAGAGTGGATTACTTATTATTATGATAATTGTCAAAGGTCATAATTTAATTCTTGATTAATATGTTATGAAATTTGCTGCTTACGTGTAATTTATTCCAACACTGTTTGTATGTGACATTTACGTCAATATTGCTTTGATAAGTTTATGTACAGAATTTGAAACAACTCGCATGATTAAAATCAAACGGGTCAGATTAATACTATCCACTTAATGCTCAAATAATACCGTTTCCTTCCATATCACTCTTACCAGGAGTATACATGTATGTAGTTGACCTGAAATGCTTTGTACAGTGTTGTTAGTAAATGTATCGAAAAACGAAAAAGTTACTCATGCTCTCGATGAATGAAATGGCTATATCGACACATCAGGCATATTCCTAGTTTCAATGGACCCGAAAGAAGTTCACTAATTACGTCACGAACTGATTTGAGGAAACCAATCAAAGCTTCGGGCTCTGACTCATTTTTGCGAGGGCCGCGCTCGGATTCAGGCACGGAATAGCGCCTTTCGTACGTCATCGCGAATTATTTGGCCATTTTTCCCCCATGCCGCCACCCTGTGTGAGACATGTATGGCTTCACGGAGCGATTCACGCGCTGCCACTCCCCACCGTGCGTGCGTGGCTCTGTCCGTGTGCGTGAGTTATCTAATGCGTCCTTTCCTCGGCTTCCATCCCGCTCACTTCATTCCATTCGTATATCGGTTTCGCAGCCGCTCTGGACGTTGGGTTAATTAGCGGTCGGCCGTAATGGATCGCCCGCCCCGTAATGGAACCGCCGGCCAGCGGCCAGGGCTCCCGTCGTGCCTGGCTATACCGCAAGAGTTGGTTCGGAAGCAAAGGGACCGGCGATTGATTCCACGATATGCGAACGCCTCTCAACCACCTCCCCCTCGATCGCCCCCTCTCCATCCGCCCGCCTCCACCCCCCCGTACCCCCAATACCTCCAGGCTCTGAACCTCTTCCTCCTCCTCATCCCCTTGTCCCACCACCCACGACCGAACGTTACTCTTCTCGATTCACTGCAACCCTTCCGGCACCCCCATCTCGCCCTACACTTCGCCCTACTATCCCGTTTCTCTTCTCATCTCTCATTCGTTCGTTCTCCTAGTCCCCTCTCAACCGTCGCCCCCGAAAACCAACCCTTCCATCCCGCTGCCCTCCTTTTCCCCCAAAGTATCCTCCCACCGCAGCACAGCTTTTGCGCCCGATCCTCGACCCTTCCCCCGACTCTCCCACGGGTTCTTCCATTGCTTCATCCCTTCCTTCCCTCCCTCTCGCTCCCACCTACCCGCTCCGCCACCCACCCCGAGCAATCCGCTTTCCTTCCATGTACCCTCTCCCATCTCTCGCCCTTCCTCTCTACCCTCACTCAATCATCCCCTTCCGTTCACCGCACTCACTTCCCCCTTTTGTTCCCTCAAATCCCCCTAATTTCCTTTCTTTCCCTCTCCTCTTTTTTAAGGGCTCTTTTCTTTATGTCCACCCAAATTTCTCTATGCCAGCCCGCCCATCAAGACTTCCCCCACACTGCCGTCCTCTCATTAACCTCCCTCCCGCGATTCCTTCCTATTTTTCATTTGGGTCCTCCTTGTTCAGCCGGCAACACCTCCCATCTCCTTGACTGTTTCACTTTCATAAAATGGCACGTCTGATAGTTCTTTATGACATTTATTGATTATAACTGTGCAGACTCAATCCTGTTTCCTGTAGCTGAAAGGAAATTATAGTATTTTCCGCGAATCCATTTCATTGCTCTCACTTATTACTTATAAAAAAAATGGCGCGCCAGGTAAAACATCAAACCTTTTTGCATAAGCACCATTACGAAAAATTACAGTGGTTGTGTCATCATACCGCGTCATGCCCCGACATCCCTTTCCTCCGCTCCCCATTCCTGTTACCTCTTCTTTTTTTTAGAAATCCTTCTGTCCCCACTCGTCTCCCCTCGCATTCCGGTCCTTCCCCTCCCCGGTCCCCTTTCCCGTGCGCCCCCCTAACCCTCTCCCCCGCCCGCCCATGTCAATTAACCTCCGTGGGCACGGTCACCCCTCCTCCTCCGCCCACCCCCCTGCCGACGCAACCATCCTCTCCATCCCGCACTCGCCCTCCAACCCTTCCCCCCCCAACAGAACCACCCCCCCATTCCTGTTCCCATCCACCCGCACGGCCTCCAATCCCTCCCTTTCCATCTACCATCACCTCTCCGACCCCTCCCCCCGCCAAGTCTCGCATATAACTTGCGCCGTGGTCTCATGTGCCGTTTGCAGGGCGCCACTGTGCCATTACGGCCTCTGCAAAACAATGCAACCAGACGCTGCCCCCAGTTCCCCTCGACCCGCCGTTCTCTCTCTTTCTCTCCTGACCGAGTGTATGTGAATGTGCTCCGCTCCCCTCCGTATTCTCCCTCCCTCCTCCGCCGCCTCCCTCGTCTCTGTCTTTATCCTCCTCCCCCTCTCCGCAGTCTCCCGTTTTTTCCCCCGCCGCTTACAGAGCCGCGGTACCCGAGAATAGAACAAGCCTATTTTTCCGCAACGGTTGGGAATAGGCGCGGCTAATTGGATGCGCTCTTGCTCCCTCGCAGTCGTTGTCGGCGCACCCCGGTGATATCAAGTCGAACCACATTTATCTCTGTGTTGCACGCAGCGCTTCAGGATTTTCCCTTTTATATTTTCAAATAACGGTTTCATTTGGAGTCTGGCATCCGAGAGTTTACATGCGGGAAATATGTATTTTCAAAACTCAGCAGCATATAGTAGAGAATGGAGAATGGAATTTTTATAATTTCCAAATAGTAGTGTTTAGTAAATTCATCCGTTCCCCATAGCTCATATGGAATGCATAATTAGGGACTGATGTAGAAATTAATGAACGTAGCTAGTATATTGAAAGTTTCATGAAATGTTTGTAAAATAGTACATATAACGGAGAGCAGGTACAGTTAGAATCGAAATTGGATACGTAAAACTAGATATGTGGTAGCATATAACGGTGAGAATTCCTTGCCTAACTAATTGAACGTCATTTTGGTACTCTTGTGAAGGACCTAAAATTCCAATTAGATTCTTTAGATCCGTATGCAAATCAGTTCACAACATTTATTTATTTTTGGAATAAATAATATGATATTAACTCATCCAATTTAAATTTACTTTTTCGTCCCTCAAGGAAATTAATGGTGTTTGTTTGTGTTTTTCTGTACTTATTTCCCGTGTAGTACGTGAAAAGAATACTATTAAGGTTTGAATAACATTTATAATGGCATTCAAAACTTAAAAAGACTTCTTACAAACTCAAAGAAATGGTTATTTTATGCCTCGACACGGTTGCGTAAACTTTAACTTCCGAGATATAAGATTAAATATTTCCCAATGAGGTTGGTAACTTCTTTTTTTGTCTAATTATTTGAAATAATAGCTTTTTTATATTTTTACTCTTAAATAAAAATACTAAGCCACTAATAAATAAAACTATTTTACGCATCCATTAGTTATTAATAAGTAAACTACGTATAATTATGTATGGTAAGCTACAATATTCTGCGAAGGGCGTTATTTTGTATTTTTAGGCTATCCCTATGAAGATGATAAATTAAAAATTTATAAAATGACAGATATGTAAAATATAAAGTAAATAGGAAGTGTGAGTGAAATTAAAACTCGAGGGAAAGAAACCGAGAAAGCAAAATTACAAGCAGGAAATAGGAGTGGGAACGATGTGAGAATAATATATTAAAAGGAGAGCAATATCTCTACACAAATGAGGCGGGCCGAAATAACGGAGATTCTTCGGCTGTGAAGCGGGGAAGGAGGGGTGCCATGAATGTGGGACGGAAGTATGCGAAGTAGTGGGCGAAAGGAGGGACGGAAGAGAAAGTAGAGAGAAAAATGACGATAAAATCCAGGCAAAGGATACGAAGAAGAAGGAAGGGCTGGAATGGGAAAATGGTGCCGTTGAGGGAGGACCGCCGAGAAAGTTTGAGGTGCACAAAATTCGTCGGTGAAGAGCGGAGAGGAGGGCGTTGGCGAAGGGCAGAATCTTTGTTCCCCATGGAACTCAAACTCCTAGCCCTTAAAGTAGAGAGCTGGAGCGCTAACAGCTCTGCTAATCACCAATCCAAAGGTTGCGCGGGGGACCAAAAAAGATAAATGGTAATGGTGATTGGATGGAGTCACTGCGAGAGGAAAGAAACGAGCGAGTGCGGAACGAAAATAGGGACACTAATAATTATCCGGGTCGTGCTTATTGTTAGGGGGGAACGGCAATACTCGGTAGCGAAACGAAAGAGGGCAAAAGGGGGAGCTGAGGAACTGAGGAGCGTAAGAATAGGGAGGGGAGTCCGGGGCGCGGAGTATGGGCGAGTTTATAAGACAAATGAACGCGTTGGGCTAGGACATGGACAAATGGGTTCATTTGGGAACAGTGGGTGTGATTAAAACGTGTACAAGGAGAAAGTGCTTTGGGGCTGGAAGATGTTTTAAGGGGCCGGGAGGAGTTTTGCGGGGTGGGCAGTGTGGGGTGGGCAGTGTGGGGTGGGCAGTGTGGGGTGGTTGGAGGGGGATGTGGAGCTCAATGGAGTGAGAATAGGTTTCTGAGACAAGAGGGAGAAAAGGGGAGAGAGAGAGGGGGGGGTAGAGCTGCTGAAGATGCCATGGCGACGGGAAAGGATTTTGCAAACTTCTGTGGGGGATAAGGGAAAAGTATGGGGTTGAGGGTGGAGAAGGAGTATGAGGAAATGGTGCTGCGGCCAGGAAGGGAATGTCAGATGAGGGAGGGAGAAGAACAATGGTTGAGGAGTAAGGCGGAAAAGATGAAGGGACATAATAAGCGCTGTTCACAAAGAAGTTCCGTCATTAAGGATATTGAATGATGGTAAAATGAGAGTTTGTTGCTCCTCAGCCCGTCTAAAGAATACATGTCTTGGCTGGGTATTGTTTTATCAAATATATTTCCTAAATTCAAAAAGTTTCCTTTTCAGCCAGATAGGTGCATGACAGAATATGAAGACATTGTGGAAGAATATGCTGGAAGTCGTTTAAATTTTACTATGGAGCCAAATATAATTTTATCCTTGGAAACCAATTAACCATTTTGCAAACAAATTTCTTGGAAGGAAACTTTCATAAAATTAAACATTCTCTCTCTTTTAGGGATTTTACAAATATATAATTTAAAATGCCGTTTTTAAGTTTAAAGATTTTCCTAAACCGAACATTTAAACGTCGTGTACTTAGGCTAATTAATCAAAACATTTTATGTATTTTTTTATTATTTATTAAAGGTTTCTCCATGAGTATTTCTTTATTTTATATATATTTTACGGCGTATATTGCTCTCGTGAACCATTGTACATAACATCCACGAGCTCATGCATATGAAGAAATTCATCAGTAATCAAAGGCTTATGTTCATACGAAGGTATCCTTGATTTACAACTTTGCCAGAAGGGTTTCCGACGCTTTCCGCATCAGCCAACTCAAATATGTATTTTATCTACTCTTATCGGTCTGACCGTTGATAGTACTTCCAGGCATTAAACATATATTGAAAAATAATATAGAGCCATGCTCTAAATTTATCTTAAATAGAGAGGTGATGTTATCTGAATATCCATCCTTGAATAATGATTTTACCCTGGGAATGAAATGATGTAATCTTTCATTCTTTTTTTTTCTCTGCGAGTGTGTTTTATAATGTTCAATCTAAACGCTCGGCGTATCAAAGAAGTGAACGCCTCAAATCTTGCTCTGTTTTCGTTTCTTCCTCGTAATTTTTTCCTTCATTCCATACCTGCCGATATTTCCTGCGTATTTTTTGCTGAAAACTTGACTGTTTATCCCTTCTCGCACAGGGGTCGTTTTTACACCAACTCATTTGCTGTCCGTATCCCAACCCATCACCATTCTTTTATGCGTGCACCACTCATCCCCTAGTTCTTGACGCCATCCCTCAACCGCCATCCTGCTCCGTTTCTCTCGCACGCCCAAACTCTCTCTTTCTCCTTCCCCCATATCACCTTTCCACCCACCACTTCCTCTCACCATTTCACCTTTTCTCCCCCTCCCTACCATTTTTCCCTCAAACATCCCACCCTTCACGCTTACCCAGCTCCATATACTCCCCTATGCATCCCCTGCTGTGGGTCCACGCATCTCGCAGCGACGCTCCTGTGCCACTTGCCGCCCAAACCCAGCACCGCTCACCCTCTCCCCTCCGCCAGTCTCCCTGCACCATTCTTCCTCGTCCCGCTCTCTCACTTCCCTCTGGCTCCCACCCCGGCCGGTCCAGTCCCCTTTTTACCCCTCTCCTAAAACCTTCCCATTCCTCCCTCGATGGCGCGCACAAAATCCCCTCCTCCTTCCCCACCATTCCCTTCCCAGCCTACCCCTTGGGAATTCGAGCACCCCGCGAGAACCTCAAGCGAGGAATTATAGCCGAGGGCTGGTTGATTATACTCGTGTTATTATACGGATGGTCCGCGGAGCATAAAATGCTGCCTCACTCTCATTTGCATAATATTGAAAGAGGAGGAAGGGAGGGGTGGGGCGGCGTAAAGGGAGGCGGAAGGGTGGTTGGGCGGGTGAGCGAGGGGGGGGTGAGGGGGTTCGGAGTGGAGGCGGAAAAAGACGACGTGGGAAGATGAGGGTGGGGATGTGGGTGTGGGAGGGGCAGCGACGAGTAGGTTGGCCGGGTGGTGGTGTCAGGGTGGCGCATGTTTTGTGTGTGATGTGTATGTGCAACGTGAACGCGGTTGTGTACGGGCGAAGTGGTGTGGACGCGAGGGATGTGTTCACGCTGGAAGACGGGGGAGGAGTGAGGGAGAAGGAGGAGGAGGGTGGGTAAATCCCGGAGGACAAGTGCGGCGAAGGAGGCGAGTGAAAGGTTGTAGAGAGAAGGGCTGGTTGTGGAGGAGGGGAGATGTGTTGGGGGAAGGGGCTCTATTGGGAGAGTGTGTGGGATGTGAGGTGAGGAAGGAGAGAGGATGGAAAGTTAGGGTGCGGAAGTTCATATGGAATCAGGGAGGGATGGAAACGAATGAGGCTGTGGAGTGAGGAGGGTGAGGTAGAGAGGTGGAGAAGTGTATTACTATGCAAGTGAAATGGGCTCCTTACAAGATCACTGGAAGAATACTGCATTGAATCATAAATGGCCGCAAGTATGCTTAGTGGCAGCATTTACTTCAGTGAATTGCCAAGAAATTAGAAAATATTCTTCTATTCTGTCACGAGCAGTTTTAGATTTGTTATTTTTTCCTTACTTAAGTCAAACTCTTAAAGTCATGAAATTATTTCAGCACCTGCAAGCTTTGGTAGTTGACATTTTTTTTTTAAATTCTTCGGAAATACTATATGTATTTTCCAAATATCCGTTCCTGGAAAAATATTATGTAACAATCATGCTCCCATCAAAGATACATAATGTGTCGTTTAACTCCTTAAAAGCCAAGTAAATGTGTTCTTTGTGATGAGAGTCATTGGATGATGTCCTGCTTCAAGAAATTTTAATTAAAGTAAATGCTAAAATGCAGCTCAAGAGGTTCGCAGGATTGTAATTTCCGCCAATATCTGTTGAAATGTGTTGATTACATGTTTTCTTAGATAAGTTCGAAAGAACCGTTGCAAGAATTTTCTGGGTGCAGCTTAAGAATTTTTATGGGGATCCGGTTTCCAGGGACAATTTTCATGTTTTCATTGGTCCTTAACGGTGATACCACACTTTTTGCTGTCCTCAAGAAAGAAGTCTTCTCCATATTAACAAATCATATTCTATGAAAAACTTGATACACCCCTTGGGGTCATTCTACGATATTCTCTCTTATTTTCGCTAGCTTCTGTTAATTGCACTTAGCAATCTATTACAAATATGCCTTCACCATGTCTTAAGTGCTATGAGATTTTCAGAGCCTTTCTTCATTTCTTATAGTTGAAAAGAAATTTTGTTATTAAATGAAGTTCATTCCTGAGCTTAATGGTATTAAGTTTCCTAGTAAGTAGCAAAGAATTTAAAACATTTTTTGATAAACATCATAAAGCAAATCATTTTCTAAAGGTTTAAAACTATGTTAACATTCACATAGATACGTTCAATTTTTGCTAGTAAATATTGTATTACTCTTCATGCTTTTCATCAACTTTACATACAAATTTGAAATGAAAAGATCAAAGTTTCACACATTAATGAAAACATCAACGTTTTACTCAGCAATGGGTTTCGCCTTTTCAACTGATTCTAATATATAATTAATCTCTTCAAATTATGGGCCTGCAAAATATTCAAAATGTTGGTCTGCTGGTGCGAGTTATTTTAAGCCAATTCAAAAGTAGTAATGGTGAATGACTGAAAACATCTTCATACTATACACTATTGAGGAAGTTGCAAAATATGGCTATTTGTATGTAAATGTAAATGCATAATAATCCATGAACCGTCTCCTGTATTACAATATGGACTACTTCATCCTGTTAGTGGCTCAAAATGATCTTTATTATACAACATTTTTATTCGGCCGGTTGACACCGTCTGAGAGACAGAAAAATCGAGTTGCGTCCAAAGAGTAAGCTCATTATTATTGCTATTAATCACTACTGGTCTCTCTGAAGGAGAGAGAAATTAGGGGATGTTGGTTAATGGCACTTGAATGTCATTTTATAGTACATCTTAAAAAAGGACCTCCCTTTTAGCTGGAGTTAGTTAACGCGGTTGCCTTGAAATTTATTCGGCAAAACCTACCCTCTGAATTTTCTCAGAAATTCAAGTCGAAGCAGCATTGGTTGATTTAGCCTTTTTGCTGGCGGATGGCTTTTTCTGACTATACCAAGATAAACCTGATATTACGCAAATAAAAATTAATGGCCGTTCAAAATTGTAATACGATCGCATATTGATTCAAATTAGAAAACTGTTTCATGTAGATCAAGATTGGTGTAGGGTTAGGCGATGGAAAGTGACTTAGGAAAGAGGAAAGGGATATTTGTGGGATGTGGTACGGAAAAAGATTGTAGAGTGAATACCGAGTGGAGTCCTTTGTCAGAGACATATTTCCTAAGATGCGAGTTGAAGATTAGGAGATTTCGAGACTGTAAAAGCAGGCGAATGGGAATTCGATATTGGAGGATGCGTTTGTTCCCCCTTCTCACCCGTCCTCCCTTGGGCCCTGCGTCCCACTTCCTTTCATCCAGCTCCTAACCCCTTTTAATCCAACCCCCACCCACATCTGGCTCCCTCTCTCTTTACCCACCATTCATCAACTTAACCCCTGTGTACTCCTCCGATCTCCCAGACCCCGCTCCTCTCCTCCAAACGCCCCTCCAAGATTCATCCACCCGCGTTCATTGCCTACCCGCGATTTACTCGCTGGTCGTAAGTCAAAACTCCTGTTTACTTGGCCTCGGTATGGCTCAGAAGGTAGATTGGTGCTCCGTGGGAGAGACGGCGAGCGTGAAGAATCCCAATTCCATTCGCCGTGGCAGCCAAGGGACACGCGCTGGGATCGCGCAAATTTATTGGATCCGCACCGCAACCGTGGGGCTTCCGTTCCCCCCAACCTTCTCTCCATCACCGCAACTCCTTCTGTTTACTTTGCACCTCCATCCTTTCCCTCTCCCCGCCACCTCCAACCCCTCAACCGCCAACTTTCTTCGAGCTCCTCCCAGTCGCACTTCATGAATCCTACTCCAGGTGTATTCTCACGGAGAATGCGTAGCAAAATATGCAATTGGTACCACCCAGGACTCCAAACTTGTTTTCTAAACAAATAGCTTATGCAAATGTAGTGCTTTTCCTTACGGGAGCGATAACAGTGTTCCTCGTGCAGTATTACCTTCCAGAGTAAACGCCTTTGTCGTCCGTGGAGTGATGAACAACAATTCTAGAGAGCAAATCCTTTGGTCGACCTTTATAAGAAAGGAATTTTACCAGCTGTCGTTTATTAATTAGAAGATGGCTTTCTAATTGAAGGATCACTATTTTTTATATTTCAATAGCCTTTTTATCTGTTAAAGATAATTATCCTGTCAGAAGAAATTATACTTTAAAAGTAATTTCATTTCTCACTTATTTTTAAAAGACTAAGATCATCAAGGATACATCTTAATAATAAATAAGTAGGACACAGAGCTGATTCAATGAAATAGCTGCTTTGCGCTTGTACAACGATAACCCTCCAATCATCAAAACACAGTTCGTAGCATAGCTTATTTTAAATTAGCAATGGTACCTAATACTTCTTCATTTTATGGAACGCTTCTCTTCTTAAGTATTGGATTAATCCTTTTAGTTAGTGATATTTTTATTTATGCAAGGACGCACGGATTGAAGTTATAAATTTTGAAGAGTAAATACCATGCTACTATAATCTAAACTGCTCCAAACTGATAAAGAGTTAAAAGGAATCGTGCTCCTCAGACTTTTCTCATTTTTCGTTTTTGATATTTCTATTACAAAAATAACACTACTATTAAATAACGACCGGAAATTATGGGAGATGAAATTTTCAACATGCTATGACGTAACGGCCGGTCAAATTTTAACCACGAAATTCAAACAATAATCAGTTTTGTTCTTCTCTTTTGTTGTGCGGTATTTTTCCACATTTTGATAACCCAAATAAGTCTTTAACGAGTCTACAGAGATTATTTTGTATTTTTTATTAAATGGGTATGTTTTGACTAGTTTTTCCATTTACTATATTTCCTTCACACTTTAACTGCCACTTTGGAAGTTTGATAAATTGTGTATCTTCGTTTTGAAAAATACTACGTCTTAAAATATGTTTTGTAAATAAATATTTTAGAAAATGTCACAAAATTAATGCAATGAAATTTCCATTACTCAAATAAAACTTCACGTTAAAAAACCGTGAATTGATACCGATCCAGCTTCGTAAGAGTTATGTGAAATATTCTAAGCTATTAAAATTATTTAGTTCTAATCATTGAACCTTATTTGTTTCCTCATTTTAAAACATATATACTTCCGCGTTTGTTATCATTTAATAAATTTTTATGAACAATTCACGGTTAATGCGTGCACTTTATATATCTGTAAGTACATATTGAAAATCTGATTGAAAAATTGGCAGTTAAATGTTTAAAGCATATGCCCCATTTTATCAAAAAATTGTGGGTTCTAGTTTCCTGAATTGTGGTGATCAGACTATGAAATATAAAAAAGTTGGGAAGAGATGCATTATCAAATTTTAACGAAGTGAATAAGTGAATTTTAACATATAAAAATATTAATAATACCAAAGGTCCCCAAAACCTGAGCAAACGCATTCATCAATATCGAAAGTGTAATCGTATCGGTGCTCTATGCTTCACTTACGTAGCATAATTTATTGTTTTTTTACTGTTTTTTTTCGCACTTCACCACATGATGGTATTTTTCAAAAGCGCGTCTCATCAGTTTTATTTTTTCAATCGATCTTTAGGACACAGAGCATATTTCATCCTATTTAATATGTTATGTGCCCTATTTTGTAAACTGTAACTACGAGAGTATACTTTCATTGAATACATAATTTTACTGATTATTTTTAAAATTGTTTAATTAAAAAGGTCACCAAAAGGAACAGACATTAACCTAAACCACATCCAGCTCCCAATCCCTTGCTTTCTGCAGGCCTTGTACAATCTTTTTAAAATTATTCATCATTGTAAAACTGCAATCCTTTCATTGCACAATAAAGTCACCTTCCCCAATCACAAACTATCTTTTTTACATCGCCACGTAAAAGTTGTACTATGTCGAAAGTTACTTTCTTCTCATGGCTCAATTAGCATTTATTTTTGTTCAAAAATGATATTATCCTGTGATGGTTGTCGATACACTTTGAACATTAAATTATATCTTTTATTCTCAGTATTTTAGAATAGGTGTGATTTAATCCGAGCCCCTGTCAAATGGAAAAACCTTTAGCAGTGAGAATTCATTTAATCAAAAGTATGTTTTCATCTTGTTTATCAATAAAACTTATAGGAACGACCCTGCGAAAGGTAAATGAATAATTATTTGTGTTAAAATTCACTAATTCGCTTCGTTAAAATTTAACCATATATCCCGTCCTGACTTTTTTATAATTTGTGGTATGATTCACTATATATATCAGGGAACTAGAACCCACAGTTTCTTCTGTTCAAATGACTTCTTGAGAATGAAATTGAAATAATTTCTTTGTTGATGTAGAGCTTTTCTAAATACGTTAACGAATTATCAGTTGCATGTTCACTTAAAATGGTCTGGGATTAATGCGGTAGGAAGAAAACAAAACGCAGCAAATCATTTCGTAATGAAGGATTATTTTTCTGCTGGAGATATAAATTGAATCGGTATTTTGCGGCATATTAACAAAAACTACGGCCCCACTATACTAGGGAACAACCTAAAGCCAATTATTTCCCTACAACAATTCAACGTTGATGCCCGTAGGCGTCCAAAGGTACATACGAGCTGCGGGTGAGAATAGGTCGGACCTAAGTTTCAGCTAGCTCTAAGTGAAGTCACCTGTCGTCGAAAGGAAAAATAGTTCGTGAACTATTCGCTACGAACTAAAAGTGGAATTGCCGAAAACCAAAAATAAAAGGACTAGTTCATGTACATACACTGTGAGCTAAAAAGGAGCGTATGGAGGAGTTTGGTTCGAAGCGAGTTGTCCACTGTCTACAACAGCATATAGTTCACTAATTCAATGGTTAAATAATTCATTTCGAAGTGTAGACTAATGAATTACTTAACTTAACTATTAGGCTATCCGAGGTTATAACATTCTAGACTAAATAAATTAGGTACAATGAGAGAGAAATATTATTAGTGGCTAATATTTATGATTGTCCCTCCATATTTACAGCTACAGCTGATCATACTCTGTCAGTTAAATTACACTTCCTTTGGGGTCTATTAAATTAAAAATGATTGAATCCCAGTTTATACTGTGTAATCAACGCATTTTCCAAATGCACACGTGTTAGGTGCAATTCGAATTATTTAATATAGAATAATTCTAAACGGTTGTTGAAAACTTTGAAATGGGTAAAGGGAACAAAATCTATATGACGCATATCATATAATCTGCCAAGAGGCGAGTGGCTGGACGCACGATGCCACCAAACATACAAATTAAACAGGAAAATAAGAAAGAAAACAGAGTGATAAATCGCCATTATTAACTATCATACGTTACTGGGCAGCTGATCTGAATTAGACGTGATCCTAGAAACTGACCATTAATGATGACACAATATATTTACAGTAAATATCGCCTCATGATCTCTATGGCCAAACCACACCAATATAATCACACACACAAATACCAAACGATGGTCCACGTTCAGGGACTTGAACGACACCTAGCGTACCGAATAGATGAACGGGAAGGCATGAGTTCCTTAGTAAAAAAAGTGCTTTTCCTGTCACTTTTCTGCTAAAAATTCGACTTAACTCTTAGAACTATTCTGTGGATAATCATAATTTAATGGTTTATTCTTTAGTTTTCTGACTGAAAAGGATTTCTGTAGTTTATTTTGCAAAAATGGAAGTATTTATCCCTTCATTGTTTCCTCAGTTGAGATTAAAGACGGTTATTTAGTTTCATTTATGGTTATCTGCATATTTGTTTTATTGGCTAACGAAAATTAAGAAATCAATTTTGTCATTGAATATTTTTAGACAATAGAATTTTGTATGATCTTGACAAAAGAGATGTTCAGAGTTGTGTGAAATCAGTTTTACCTTGCTCTTTCCCTAAATAACAAAGGTTTCTGCCTTTAGAGTACTCACATATTTACCATTTAAATAGTTGCCAATTTGCTAAGTTGTGGATTTAGAAATTCTAGAAGACACGAATATCTCCGTAACGCATTATTGCCATGGGTGTAAGTTAAAATATTGGTTATAACATGATAAAAATTATGTGGCTAATTACTTCTCTTCGCATACTATAGGTGGGCTTGATCCCATTTATCTCGCGTGACACTCCTGCCGAGAACGCCGTGAATTTGCCACCCCTCATGTTGACATCCGTGAAATACACTTCTGCGTTTAATTGCGTGTTTCGTATCGCATGTTTCACGCGCTTACGGACCCACACCCCTAACCATCCACATAAATCGCATATCTCGTATCGCATGTCTCCTCAGAGAAGACCCGACACCCATACGACACGAAGACTCCCGTCTCCCATCCTGAGAGGCTCGACAATAGACCACCGCAAAGGATATTTTGCCATAACGCGAGTAGCCAAAAACTATTGAAGGAAATTTCGTATCTGTTGTTACATAGCTCTTGAAATTATATTGAAAGAGTGTAATTTATTTCATTAAACATGAACTCATGATTGATACCAATGTTCTTCATTTAGTTGAATGTGATGACTTATACCAAAAAATAAAGAATGCTTCCTTATTCTATGAAAGTATCGATATTAATATCTTCAATTGCATAACTCTGCATTTTAAGGCTAATTTCTTCGTAGTTTGTTTTTGATTTTTTAATCTGTATGTATCTTTCCCACAGTTACATAATGAAAGTCAGTTGTCCCAACACTTGCCACGTGCCCTATTTGTGGCTTGCGGGAAATGACGTAGATGTTAATGTAGATATTCCATTTACTCTTCCCCCACCTTTTTAACATCTTTCTCTCCTCTCCGATACCTTCCTGCTGTAATGCCACCTCTCTACCTCTCGCCTTCGCCCCACCCTTCCCCCGCCCCGGTCGCCCTCAATCTGTCCGTGGCACCACCTGTGCCCGATGACTCCATTCCGTACCTTACCCCCACGAAGGGAAACGTTCCCTCCCATTCCCATTTCCTCTCTCACCCCTCACCCCTCTCTCTCGTTTTCTACTTCCCACTGCCTCTCCTACTCCTCTCCCGTCTCCTTCCCTCCTCCACAACCCTGCGACCCTTCATCCACTCCGACAACGACACTTATTTTAACTCCCTTATCCTTCCCGCAAATCTTTCTCCCCACATCACTCCACCACCTCTCCTCTTTCTTAAAGTATCCCCCTTTCCCCTCGCCTCATGGTCCCGAATCCTTTACGTCCTCTCCATTTCCCTTTACGCTCCCTTTTTCGTCAGTACCCTTTCGGCCCGCCGCCCCTCCAACATTATCCAAATGCCACCATTTTCCAAAAGGCGGCAACAATATACCGTAGTGGCCATTGTTAACAAGTGGTAGTTATGCGCGACGGTCTGGGAGCCTAATTTACGTGAGTTTCAGAAGATTTCATTCTTGTCTTTCGCTCCAGATATTTTTCCGTTTTTGAGCACAAAACGATAAGGCGGAGAGTTGGATAAGGGACGTCGTCTTGAGTAATATTCTGAGCCGCATTCATTTCAACACTGTCACTCACGTGATAATTTACCAAGTGAGCAAGAAATAGGACACCTAGATTGGATCTTTCATCAAGAAATAATGACGTTTGGAGAACATAATTAAGGTATATTTAATGAGAACTATGCAGTCTAATATTTAATTAGGTGAGAAAGCGTATCTTGATTTTAACGCTTTTTTTTGAGAACATGTTTTTATTCGTGTTTTATTAGCGTTATTCGGAAATCTATGTAAAAATATTCCTTCGGAGAAAGACACAGCTTGTGGAATTATTGCCATACGTATTACTGAATTATTAAAAACACTAATATTGTAAATTAATGCTTGTTTTCGCAATAGATGAAGATTTGCAAGTCTGATACGTTTATTCATGAGATTTTTAAGGCTTAAACTGAAAATATAGTTTTAATGTCGAATCTCCGTGTCTATTGATAAATATTTTAATATTTTCCAGCGTTTTTGGTTAGTTAACTGAAGCATTTTGCATTATCTTTAAATAATTGGAATATTTTTTCTCCACTAAGCACAAAACACTGGTCATAAACACCTTCAGGAATACCTAATTTATTTTCCTTAACTAAAAATAAATGATGATGTGTCTATAAAATCGTATTAATTCCGTATATAACATAGCAATTCATGTTATTTTTATTTTTAAATTGTGAAGGGTGCACATACTCTTTTTCGTTGCTTTTTATTTCCCTAATAATGCAATATTTCGTATTATTTGTTTATAACATGTGACACATTCTTATTGAGCATCTTGTTCAATCAATTTGTGACCACCAAGATTATTAATAACTGTAAACTAAGGATTTTTTATCAATGAGAGTGGAGTGCAACCCTTATAAAACCTTACGGCGTGTCAAACTCACACCTATTGGAGATGAGATAAATCCTTTCCATATTGTGCCTTCTGTGCGCAAGACATTATTGTGTGCGAAAAATCACACAACTTAAGTAAATGTTATGGCTTCCAAGAGCCGTCATTTGTATTTGAGCCTGTCCTCTCTACTATTCGAACATACACCAACTAAATCACTACGACTTAGTGCTTAAAGTAATCAGTCCGTGACTAAAAATATGAAGACGAACAAAAACATTTCAAAATTTGGTATTATTTAATTTCAAGAAGGCAAGTCTGTTTTCGCAATAATTCAACGACATGTCTGGGGACGCATCTTTATCTCGACTGCAATTGAAATTTTATTTTTAACCCTTACTCCAAACATATATAGAGCTTACTATCAATAGACTTAAACAAATGGTTGCAGATTATTATATGTGCTTCCGGGCAAGCCTCATGCTTGTATTTTCTCCCCAGTACAAATGCTGAGGGGTAACTGATTCCGATTCGAGATTTTCCTCGCCATTTTTGGCAAATGACAGCTGTGGCTCCTCCTCCAGCGATATTCAAAAAGAGTGATGCTCATTCACATTTTCGGCGCAGGGGAGACAGTCAGACGTATAGAGCTTCCATGGGTCTCTCCAAAGGAGGAGCACTTAGCCGAAACAATGCTTCCCTCTCGACTTCGTTTTCTTTTCCTCGACGCTCAAGCACGCTACGCGAAGTGAGCTATCGATTGCAGTTCGCGCGCTCGTCCTTTGTCATTTGTTTACTTTTTATCAACGGTTATGCTCGGTTGCACAACCCGTTTCAGCACTGGATTCCCTCTCTCTCTCCTCCCCCTCCTACCCCTTCCCACTTCCCTTTACTCTGCTCCCCTCTCCTGCCCTCGCACCCCCGTATTCTTTGTACAACTCCCACACACATGCACGCTCCCCTCCGCTCACTCCAAACACGACCCCAGTCAGCCGCTCACCACCGACAGTGACACACGCACACTAACGCGCGCGACCACACTCGCACATTCACAGTGCCCGCTTCGCCCCTCGCCCCTTCTCCCGCTCCACCGCCCGTCTTTCGTCCCTCCTCCTCGGTCCCCGGTCACCGCACCTTCTCGACCCCACTCTACCCACCCACTCCCCGTTCCCACCACGTCATTCCCCCATACCCTCGATTCCCTGACAATCTATAACCCCTTCCGCCTTCCCTCTCACATATACACACCCGCAAACCACCTCCCTCCACCTCACCTACAAGCCCCCGTGCCCTCCCTTTACCTCGAAGCCGGGATCCGTGAGGGATGTGAAAAGAGAGGGAGTTTGCGGGAGGGAGGGAGAGAGAGAAAGAGGAGGCAAGCGTCCATTTTTTCCATTCCTCCGTAATCTTCCCTTTTGCCTCCTCCCTCCACCCCCCTTGCTGCCCCAGCCCCCGTTTCTCGCTCTCCACCATGCTCCACCCCCTTTCCTCTGCCCTTCTACTACCCGCTTTGAGAGCGGAGCATACTCACGCTTTCCTCCTACAGGGGGAGGGGGGGGTTAGCACCCCGTGGATCTGGTGCCATTTATCTCGTCGCGCGGAGTCGCTCTAAAGCGGCGGCGTTGGGAGAGGGGTGGTTGGTGACGGAGTGGACCGCGAAGGCGGGGAGCGCCAGTCGGGGGAGGTATTGTTGCGAGGGAAGAGAAACAGTGGCCCAGCAGACGGCAGGAAGGGTTGCTGGAAAGAGAAGGATTAAGCAGTGAAAGAAATGGAGTTTTGGCATAAAGGGGACTTAAGTGGGGAAGGGAAGAGGAAGTAGACTGAGAATGGAAGTAAGGATAGAAAAGTAATATGACAAAGGTAAAGGCAATAGTCGATTAGAGGTAAAGTAGTAGGGAGAGTATCTTTTGGAAAACTGCAATAAAAACTGTGGTATGGAATTAACATTGAATGGCGGCAAAAGTAATAGGTGGTACAGGAAAGGAAGGTATGAGATTTAAAAAAGAAAAATGGTAAAAAGATGGATTGAGTGATTTAAACGTATTATCAAATGAAAAATGACCGAATTTTCAAAAATTTATTCAGAAAAATAATAAAGGTAGAAATTTAGAGAGAAATGTATCTATTGTTTCATTACAGATTAATATTTAACATTATAAAATTAAAGTGTAACCGCAAAGATAAAGTGATAACTTGTACAGTTGACATTGTTGTTGTTATAGACATTGAAAAATTAGAAATTATTGGTAAACTGAAAATCTTTTTTGAAAAGTTTAATTATGTTCAATTTATGAAATATTTAAGTATCTAAATTTATCAAAGATGAAAAATACAATATGCCATGACAGTAAATGAATACTGTATAATAGATTAGGGCTGTTATTCAAAGAAAAATAGCTTTAGGTAAGCTGCAAATTAAGTCATTTCAAGACACTCGTGGAGGAGTATAAATCATGCATGGGATGATTTGGCGTTCATCGGAAGAAATATAATCCTCATGGAAAAAATCTATGAGATACGGTAGAGGAAAAACCAGTTACGAGGAAGTAAGAGAGTTCCATCCGTTTCAAAGATAGAACTTAGGAATGCGTTTTATTAAAATTAAACGTGTTGCATGTGCTGCAAGCTACCTAATAAATCCCTGGAATGACGAGAAAAACGTGTAAAATGAGAATAATGGACTGCCCTCGGGTATTTTTCGCTAGCTTGCAAAAAATGGAAAGGGGGATTATAACAGACGCCAAATAGACGCGCTCCCATTTAGGTTTTGATTAATGTAGCTGGAGTAGACATCAAGGCGAAAGGAATGGAAGGGGAGGCTGTGGATCTGAAGACTGGTGGCTCAGGGTGGTCGGAACAGAGGAGGCGAGGGAAGGGTTCTTCCAACGGCCTAAAGGATTCGTTAACGGGGAGGAGGGAGGCGCAGTTGAGGGACGGGAGAGGAGAAAGCGGGAAGGGGAAAAGGGAGTGGGTGAGGTGAGAGGGATTGTGGGTCGCAGAGGGGATGGGGCTTCCTTGGAGGGTTAGTGGGAAGGTTAGTGGAAGGATTAGTGGGAGATATGGAGGGAAGATGGAGGAGGAGGATACAGGAAGCAGATGATCGTGGAGCAGGTGCATCTAGCCGCACGGCTATCGCTCTCCACGCTCCCCGTCCACGAACCCTTCCCTGATAAATTGCTTCACTATTTGTAAAATTGCGAATTGTTTCCGCTTGGGGGGTTGAGCAGAGGGCTGGTGATATTTGAAGAAATTATCAATCATGTGGGCTTTGTGGTGGACCGAGCCAAACTACTGAACCGCGAACTGGACGTCCGTTTGACTAGCAGTAGTTCTTCTGAGCTTCTTTCTATCTCCCTCTCTCAGTCTGTTTCCACTTTCATCCTTCTCTCTGTCATTCCTAGAGTACGTGTTTTCATCGGCTTGGTTCCCTCCTAAAACCGTCCTAATATGAGTATTGATTTTCAAAGTGCTGTTAAACTGTTAATTCGATGCTACGGTGCTAATTACATATCTTTATGAAAATTATAGTAACTACAGGTGTTACCTTTGTAGTATATGCCTTTCAGCGAAGCTATCAAGAGCATTTTAGCATTTATATGACATCAGCATTGTATTTTACGCTAGCTTGTAAGGATCATTCAAGACAAATCACATCTTTAGGTATCAAACTTATGGTATTACCTTTTCTCATTCGTATTTTTTATCTATAGTTCAAGCATGATAAATAAGGCGGTTGCGATATATTAACGCAAGAATTCAATGTGATAATACTGATAGAGACGAACAGGAAATAAATCACATCATTATTTGGAATCCGAAGTATTAATGGTGAACGTCCATATGATATCCAGTTAAGCCTTCATTTCCTTCTTGAATTTTATAGATGATTGTCATCGTAAAAAAATAGCCTTAATTTAAATTACAATGCCACCAAAAGTCTAATAAAGAATTTTTTGAGAATAGTTCAATAAAAAAGTATCTAATTACCGATTGAAATTATTTTGAAATAAGAAAATATAATTCATTGAAAAGAAAAGAATCTAGGATAATATTTTATTTTACACCTTTAATTTAAGTTTATTCACAATAATTATACTTTTATACAGGTATGTGTGTTTATATATATATATATATATATATATATATATATATATATATATATATATATATATATATATATATATATATATATAAACACTTTACACAATTTATATATATATATATATATATATATAAACACACAAAAGAGAAACTCACACGCTTTCGAATTTTCGGTGGTCCTGGCGACTTTCTCAAGGAAGGACCTCCTTCCTTCTCTTCCTTGAGAAATTTGGAATTACCACCGTAAATTCGGAAATGAGAGAGTTTCTTTTCTTTTTTTGGGTGTTTCTGTGTATTTTGTGTTTGCTAGTGCTAACTTGATATACATTATTACTCACAGCCGTGAGACTTTCATATAAGTTATATATAATATAAATCCAATATATCTTGAATATAAATACATATGCAAGAAATTTCAACTTTAATATGTCATTTTTTGTGTAATAAATCATCAGGTATCTGATACTTGTAATTGAACTAAAAATATTTTTCGCTACATTTTAAGCAGTGTTATACAAAAGTCTAGGTGCCTACATATGTTATTTCATACCAGAATTTTATTATTTCGCACTAAAGTGTTATCCATTGTATTCATTTTTTGAAATGTTTCATGAGTAATAAGACTTACAAGCCGGTGCAGATGTTCCTGTTATCTTTCACATGTATATGGCGTTTTCAGTGCAGTGCGTTTATTATCTGATCGCTAATGAGCCAAGTGTCGGTGCATAACATTTCAAATTTGAAACAAGGAGATCAAAATTTACGGGTTCATTGTCAATTAACAGTACGCGATCAAACAGCACTTCCCTCGAAGCAAGCGACGTTATCCTCCGAATCAAAAACCATAAGAAATCACTCCCCTCCACCCGTCTGCCTGTTCTTCTCCCTACGCTTCCTTTCCCAGAGTGGAATTCCTCCACCCCAGTCTCAGTGGAAAGCCAACCTCTCTCTCTCTGACCTCGCTTAAGTTAACTCATTTCCCACCCTTTCCTCCTGCTCAAGAGAGAGTTTCTCTCTTTCTCTCCCTCCCACTCTCGTCCAGCCCCTTGGGCCGTTTGTGGCCTAGACAGAAACCTCGCCTTCTTTCCCTCCCTTTGTCGTGCAGAACTAAAAGCAAATGGTTCCCAGAGAGTAGGAAACGTTTTTGTGAATTCTTGCAAAGTCTTCTTGCATTATTCATTTAAGCAGGATACGAAGCAAAATGAAATAATTTAGCATAGCTGTGCAGATATCGTTATTACGTTTGAGAAGAATGAAGACGTGATCTCGCACCAATTAAATTTTCAGAAAGGAGTTTTGATGGGGATAATTCTTTGATAAGATTTCTAAGATACAAATTTAAAGCAGTATTTTATTCGTCAAACATAATTGTACCTTTTATTTTCTTAATGGTTTCACTTTTAAAATACTATTCATTCCACATTATTTTATTGTGCTTGAACCCAACTTTGGTTGCTGCAATGATCTCCTTGAACATAGGCATTTAGTATTACAGTCCAACATTTATGTTGCCTATACTGCAGGATGAGAGTTTGATATTGTCATATTAATGTGAAAATTTAATCAGTGTGACCAGTGAACTCAATGGGAAGGTTCTGTGAACATATTTTGAAGGTTTAAAATTCATTTAAATTTCTGATAACTCATAAAAATATGCTATATGTTATAAATACTTGAGACAATACAGTATAATGGAGGTAGAGGTTCCCTTAAACAATTGTTTCATTTTGTAAATCAGAATATTTTTATAGAATTTTTTTATGATTACTTGACCTTTTTTCTGAAATTTTTTTTCTGACTATTTCTTACAATTTAGATTTTCCCTCGGGACTGACCACGTTCCCATTTCATATACTTCAAATTTATATTTTCGAATACAGCTTTTTTGGGTGAATATGAAACGCAATATCTTTATCTTTTTGAATCGCTATTAGTTCTGGAGCGGATTGACGTTGAGGACTCCTGAGCCATTGAACCTGAAAGCTCTGGTAGCAGTATTAAGCCCGGATACTATAGTTTTTTGGACATCGGAAGAGTCTTATTCATCGCTGATCGGTGCACTACGGTGTATGCTTTTTAAACGTTTTTATAACCTCTCTGTACAAGTAGTTTAACTTCCCACTTTCTTCTACGGATGAGCCACGAGTCCTGTAATCGTGTCTTTATTCCTGCCTTATTGTCCATAGATGTGTTTCGTAAATACACCTTCGTAAAATCATAGCATAAAATCACTTTCCGTAATTTGAAAGAGAAAAAACAAGATTTGTAAAAGGCTTAACAAAAATGAAAAGCTAATCATTTAAAACCCTATTTTACCATTTTGCAATAAATGAAAATGCACTGGTGTAAAACAGTTATGTTCAAAAACGTTTCTGAAAAAAAAACTACTCATATATTTTGATATCAATTCTTCTTCTGTGTAACAAGAACGAGAACTTTTGGAAAAAGTAAAAAAAAAAACAAATTGTTCAAAAAAAACTTTTTCAACGAAATAATTGCATCGTTTGAAGCCAATGACTATTCGTTATGCTATTTGGAGCTTCATTGAATAAGCCAAGTGAATATTTTTGCCTAAATTAAAATGAATTATGGAGATTGAACCAATATTTTCATGATAAGTTTCTTTACATAAATAATTAAACAAAAAGTACTTCTGTAAATGAAATAATATTCTTAATAAACATCACGTAGTGATGTAATATAACTAAATTATCAACTTTGATTAAATACATGCTTAAATATAATTCTTCATTAATAATTTTCTGTTAAGTTAATAGTTTTTAAATCTGAAATATTTTAATTGTGATAATTATGCATCATTAAGTTCAATTAATCAATCAAGCTGTTCATGTATTATTTTAAATGGGACAAATCATTTCCAGATAATGTCTATGAGTATAAATTATCTGATTAATTTCATTTTTATGGCTACTTATTTTGTCAATTTAATATCCTACAACATTTACTAAAAGCGAATAAAAAGTTGATATATATTTATATATATACACGCGCACTTACACACACACACATATATGTACATATGTATATACTACCTTGATCAAAAAGTTCCCGGAATAACCACCGTGTGGCGCTCCCATCGTTCCGATTTGAGTTCTGTTTTTTTTGTTAAATTGGTACATCTGTTGTTGATATTCCCTTTAAATCTTAGTGTCATAACTTGACATTTGCAAAAGTTACGTAGCCAAGAGTACATCTATCTCTGTGTGTGTTGGCGATTTTTTACAATTGCAGAAATGGATTTAAATTTGCAACAACGAACTTGTATTAAATTTTGCGTAAAAAACGGATTTAGTGGCGCACGGACGTTGGAAATGTTGGAAAAGTGTTTCGGCAACGATTCTCTAAAAAAAACGGTCGTTTACCAGTGGCACGAGCGGTTCAGAAGTGGTCGTGAGTCAATCGAAGATGATGAACGCAGTGGCAGACCATCGACATCGAAAGTCGGTGAAAAAATTGATAAAGTAAAAGAAATGTTGGTCAATAACCGCAAATTAACCATCAGAGAAATAGCGGAGGACTTGAACATTGCCTATGGATCCGCCCAAGACATTGTGGTTAATGATTTGGGTTTCCGTCGTGTAGCAGCAAAGTTGGTGCCAAAAGACCTCAATTTCATGCAAAAAAGAGACCGTGTTGACGTCGCAAAAGACATGATTTGCGAGGCTGAATCCGATCCCACATTCATCAAAAGGATCATTACTGGAGACGAGACGTGGGTTTATGAGTACGACACGCAATCCAGACATCAGGCAAGTGAATGGCGTTCACCAAATGAGCCGAGACCAAAAAAACCACGTCGTTTTCAGTCAAAAAAGAAGGCAATGCTGACGGTTTTCATGGATTACAACGGTGTAGTGCATCATGAATTTTTGCCAGAAGGCCAGACAGTAAACAAAGAGTATTATTTGGGCGTTATGAGACGTTTGCGTGAAGCAATTGGCCGAAAGAGACCAGAAATGTGGGCAGAAAACTCGTGGATTTTGCACCATGATAACGCACCGTCGCACAGTGCTATCATTATTCGTAATTTTTTGACGAAAAATGCAACAAATACCATCCAACAGCCACCGAATTCACCTGATTTGGCTCCCTGTGACTTCTTTCTGTTCAATCGAGTTAAAAAACCATAACGGGGAACGCGTTTTAGCAGCCGAGAGGAAGTAATGGAAAAATCGCAGGAAGCACTGATGGACATACCGAAAACCGAATATAAAAAATGTTTCGAGGATTGGATCAAGCGCTGGTATAAGTGTGTTGCAGTCGATGGGGATTACTTTGAAGGGGACAATATAGATTTAAATGAATAAACTTGTATTTTTAATTTTCTGAATAAATTCCGGGAAATTTTTGATCAAGGTAGTATATATATATATATATATATATATATATATATATATATATATATATATATATATACACATACATACATGCATGTGTGTATATATATATATGTGTGTGTGTGTGTGTGTAAGCGCGTGTGTGGGCTCATATTTTAGTTATTTTAGATATTAAACCTAAAATTCTTTGAAAACTTGTTAAGTCTGAGAATTCAAGTTTTCTAGGAGTGAGGTAGATATATATGTAGTGGTACATTCTACAAATAGATAACATATCGGAAGGTAGTATGACTAACTTTACGTACTTATCTATAATAGTGATTTGTATATAGAGATTATTCATCTATCTAGTTTTGTTTCTTAACTCTTATCTCTAAATTATAAAGAGATACGGGTAATTCTTATGTAGTGAACAAAATGGAAATATAAAATTAATTTCCTGACATGAATATATAATACCTAAATTGCAAATATCTTCCAAAATCATTCTATTTAGATGGATTTATTTCGTAAAATTATTAGTAAGACAATTACTGCCTTTGAATCCGCATTTATTTGAATGTGATTTTTCGACGCGTTACATTTAATTTGCAGATATTCAGATTACTCTTCCGTGGTTGCATCTCATTTGAGCGACCCAAAGAAGAAAATAAAGGAATTTTGGACACCGTTTATTTCTCTTTCCACGCCGAAGAGAAATAAAGGGTATAAGGGTTAAAGACCAGCGGGATGGGTACGGGGTGAGCGGCCAAGAAGAAGGAAATAGGGGGAGGAGCGAGTGCTTGAGCGTTACCGGGAAGGAGGAGGTGGATTCCTGGGACCTGGTGAGGAAGGGGAGGTGAGCAAAGGCGAAGCTAATGGGAAGGAATTGTGCGCGACTCCAGGCGGGGCGAGGGGGGTAGGTAGAAGGATTTTCGGTTTACGGGAGTGGGAAAAAGGGTGGAGAGAAGATGGGGTTGGACGGCGGTGGGTGGTGAAAAATTATTTGCGGCGGTGGAGACTAAGAAAAAGAAGCAGAAATGAAATTGTAAAGCGAGAAGTGTTTGGGAGGAGGGAGGGGAGGGAGAGATGGAGGTCGGGATGAGAGGGGGCGGGGTAGACACGGGAAGAGAGAGGAAAATGGAGTGAGGGAGGAAGTGGGTTGAGAGCGGTGCCATTGTAGCGGGTGAGGGAGGCATGGGAAGTGATGGAGTAGGTTGCATAAAAATAAAAGAGGGAGCAAAATGAGGTTTAGGACATGGGGATGAGCTGGGGGTGGGTAGAGAGGGAGCAGGGTGCCCCGGAGGAATGGATAAGGTGATGGAGGGGTGATGGGGGTGGGTTGAGTGGGCGAGTGATGTGGATTGAAAAGAGGGGCGAAAGGGGATGAGAGAGGAGATAAAAGGAGAAGAGGGCCAAGGATGGCAGGGTTGGGGAAATAGTAAGGTTACGGAGAAAGGGTAGCGTGTAACGCTGGATTGGAGAGACGCAAAGAGGAGAGTGGGGTGGGAAAGGTAGAAGCCAATTAAAGAGGAATTTCACTCACTTCCCACCACCCCCGCCCCCGTGCCCCATCCATTCCTCCTCCCCTTCCCTCCGCCCTCTTCCTCTCTTCCCCGCCCCCCTAATAATCCCATAGAACAACTCAGCGAGGGATTCAATTTCCGCACCTTTTGGCCAGCGTTCCAGTTTCCACTGCTCTTTCTTTCAATTACTTCTTTCAATTACTTTTTACTCGTCATCCTACCCCGTCGGCCCATTTTACCCGTCTTTATACTGCGTTTTGCCGTTATCTCCTACTTTGGAGAAGCCCTCCTTCATCCGCCGTTCCTCTCCCTTCTTTGTTCTCACAAAGCTATCTCCTCTATTGCCCTCCGTCGCCCGGGGACTTTTCAGCTAATACAATCATTGAAATGTGAATAGTTTTACTCATTTTATCACTAATTACCATTTTAGACTAAATAATTCCTGGAATTTTTACCGATTGTTCACGTTTCTTACTGAGTTACAGAATTCGTAGACAATGTCTATCCATATCCATTTCTGGATTCCAATAGAATTTCAACTAACTTTTTTAAATATTATTATAGATTATCCTTGTGTAGAGTGCTTGGCTGAACTGGTGGTGCGCATATCTCTTTAACATATATTTTACCTGCCTCGCAATAATATTGGTCTTAAATTGAGGTGATTATTTTTTACATTCTAGTAAATTTATTAATCCACTCCGTTTCACAAAATTTATGTGACCATTAGTTTCGGAAAAGGTTTATCTTTATTTGAGCTGTTTATATTATCTATATAATTTTCATAATCCGTAAAGAAAATTGAATCAGGAGTATGATTTCATCAACTAATAAAATTTTCTTTCATTCTTGAAATTATAAAAAGACGGAAGGTTTTTTAAAAAAATTCAACCCTCATTTTCTCTTTATGAATATCATTAATATTATGTGACTAAGAAATGATAATTCACCTACTTAATGTTTTTTTAACGTTTCTGGTTAGGGCAAAAATACTATTTAATTCTTTTGAAAAATATTTCCTCAGTTCAACACATAAGTATTTTTACAGATAATAATAGAAATGAAGGCGCGATAATGTTTTAAAAAATGCAATTTTGGTATAATTTTGTAGTTAATGAAATATTTTTTCACTGAATTTGATCTACTAAATTTAGCAAGTATGCAAGAATCTAGATGACAATACATTTTTATCCCGAGTCTTGGAGTATTTAGTAAATTATGAACTAACACAAAAGTGGTAAAGTTTTTGATACTCAACATTGTTTTCATGATAAATATACGTTATTTTTGCATTTTATTAGAATGGAATAACGTAATTATTCTTTTGCTGTCCGATAAAATATTTCAGAAGCAAGGAGGCGTAGATTTTACGGTAGAAAAAGCTATTTCAACTCTTTAAACCTCTAGCATCGAATAAAATGGATATATTTTCTACTTTTCATTTTGAATCAATACACAAATACGTTTCTACTTATCCTTCAAGCAAGCGCTCTAATCACCTAAGTCACTATTAATTCAAATGTTGCAATAATGATAAAATTTATTATTGGCTGTTGAAGTGCTGAATCAGTGTATGCTCTATTTGTCATTTTAGGCCTTGGTAGTTGTTCGTTGTTTGCTTCAATAGGTATTCCTACCGCGCTATTTTGTACAGTGATAAAGAACCACTCGAGTTCTCTTACTCTGGATCTTACACCTAATTTTATGAGCAAAATTACCTTGATTTCTAGCACACTCCAGGTATTTTCTGCGATATTTTAAAGAATAAGCTTTTAAAAGAAAAAATGAAAATAATATTAAAGTTTCATGTAAAGTGTTAAGTTTTGCACAAAATGGTACATGCATCAGTGTTTTTACACAAACGTTGCAAAAATTTTCAAACGAATTACTTAAAATATACTTAAATTTGGATAAATTTCTAAAATTGTTTGGCAAATATATTAGTCGATATCAGTTATACATTTTTATATATTTAATGCACAATATCTTTAAAAATGTCCTGGTATTACAGTCAAATAACATCTTCACACGTTTTCTTTTGATTTTTCATTCGGACATTTTCCTCCCATTTTCTTTCTTTTATATTGAGAAGAATGTCCTATGTCTCACGGTTGGTCGAAACCTATTAGCCCTTCTTTTTCGCATGAACCCTTCCACTTCTAATTTTTCTCTTACTTACACTGCAACCTTTTAACTTTTTCTGTACTTTAATTCTTCAGCATTCTCCTCAGCATCAAATTTCGAAATTTCTCTTGGCTCCCTTTCCCATTTTTTTTTGTCCCTTATTTCTACGACACTCCACAAAAAAACATACGCATCGTGTTGTCGCGTTTTTTCCATCATCGTTCTATATGTATGTTTAAATCACGTAAGCAAAATCCGCTCACATGTTAGAAACTCACTTATTTTATATTGGACCTTTCTCACAAATACCTTGGGCGAGATGCCCCAAAAGTAGTACATTCGTGTATGATAACAAAAACCAATCAAAATTACGGTGTCTTTCTTATAATACGTACTGAGTATTTTTGGCTTCTCGGTCATTCCTTCTCGCCATCAGTAGAATAAAAATATGTGTTAGATATAACATTAGCTTACTCTCTCTAATGACTAAGCACTACAAAAGTTATTTCTCACTTGACCGCGTTCAAGTTTTGTCGAGACATTTTCTGTATTTAGTTTGAGTTTTACTGTGTGATTTGAAAACACGTGTGATTTCAAAACATTCTCTTTTGCATAATGAAATAAATATTTGTATCCAGAACTTACCTCATGGATATAGAGTTGTACCAAATAATATATATATATATATATATATATATATATATATATAATATTAGTTTCTCTTTATTTTGTGTCCCCCTAAGTGTATATGAAGATACTAATATATATATATATATATATATATATATATATATATATATATATATATATATATATATATATATATATATATATGTGTGTGTGTGTGTGTGTGTGTGTGTGTGTGTGTGTGTGTACACACACACACATATATATAAACACACAAACACACACATTCAAGCACAAAAACTTACCAAATTGCGAACATTCATTCACATGGCGAAATAGATGCAAGTAAAAGGGATAGACACACATATTAAGGCTCACATTTTCTTATGTTTCATAAAAAAGGTTGACTTGTTCATCACTGAGAATTATGGTCCGAACAAAGCCTATCTTCTTCTTTCACTATCAATTGGCTGCCTATACTAATTTTGAAACAATTCGCAGTTAATAGAATAAAATTGTCTGAGGCGTCACTTTGTGGAAGCGATTCATATCGGAAAAGAAAGAAATACTTGGTTGTTCCACATATATTTTATTAACACGACCTAGGTTTCGACCTGATGATGACTTTGTAAGTCGAAACCTAGGTCGTGTTAATAAAATATATGTGGAACAACCAAGTATTTCTTTCTTTTTCGCAGTTAATAGCATCAATTTTCATTCTTATGTCTCTTTGTTTTAAATCCTAAATTTTGTTTAAAATGGAGTCAGCGCTGGATTAAATTCGTTTTTTTTAATTTTGAGCTTGCAATGTTTCCTAAACGGTTCATTTAATTAACTGAATGACATCAGTCATACTTACAATTTGAGTTCAAGGGAGCCACTTCGTGCGCAAAGCGAGGCACCGACAATGCCATTTTTCCCACCGCATGTAATCAGACGGATGCATATAGACCCAGCTTTCACAAATATCTCCAAACCCAGACAAACGCGGAGGGCGCACGGGCGTCCGTTTTGACTGCTTCCTTGTTCCTCGGCCACATTGGGTCCGAAATGTCTCCCGACCGCGCCAAACGTTTTTTCCCCTCGCCCCCTCCCTCTCACCCGCTCTCCCAATCCCCCTTGTTTACCGAATGGCTGTTCCTGACGCGGCGCCCTCGCCATAAACGCTAGAAAGCGTTGGATTGGTGGCCGAATGACGGTAGCATTGGGCGAGGGAGGCGAGGAGCGACGTCAACGGGGGGTGGGGACCCGGAACGGTAGGAGACGGAGGAAAGAAGAGGAAGGGAGAGGTTGAGAGGGTGAGGAGGGGCTCCTGGGCGGATAGCGGGGTTTTGGGAGGGTGGACGAGGAGGAGGTCGTTTCTCCTCGTCGTCGATGCCGCCGCCATAGCAACCGTTAAAGTAGGAATTTGAATGACTGCCGCCATTGTCGAGGCAAACGCTCACATTTGCCGGGCCTCCTTCCCCTCTCGTTCCCATCGCACACCTCTCCCTCATCGTCCTCCCAAAAACTATTCCGCCACTTGGGCTTTCTTTAACCCAAGTGCGTCAACCTCCTCCCATTCTCTCGGCCCCAGCATCCCCTGTGCTTCCCCCACCGTCTACCCCTCGACTTCAGCATCTAGTCCCCGTATCGTCCTCTAATAACTCCCGTTATGGCCCGCTCCCTCTTGCGCATCTGTGATTCCAGGCTGTGGGCATTCGATTCCGTAAAGAGACAACGGTGTCCGAGGGAAAAGGGGATTCGGAATACGAATTGCGCCGTTTCGCCCCTTCCCTCCCCGACGTCCTCGTTCCAGCACCCCGCAGCCCCTCGGGCATTCCGTTTCCGCGTTCGAACTGCCCTCTGGGCTCTTTGGCTCTCCCATCTATATCTTGCACGAATTAAAATTGGGCGAGCGAGGCCTGGCAAGTGGGAGGGTGGGAGAGAGTCGCCCGCTCATCCTACCTCCGGGCCCCCCGACTGTGCAAAGCTCCGCCGAAAAAAATAACGGCTCGGGATCGCAGAAAATTTCGGATCCCAAACGCTACCTTTCCCCTCCGCCCCTCGGCATTCTCCCTTAACTCCCACACACCCCCGCCCTCTCCGCTCAAGCTCCCTTCCCCCCAGTACGCTTCCTCAACACGTATCCTCCGACTTCCTCGTCAAATACACATATTCTGTTCTCATTGTGCACGCGGCGTGGTCAACGCGAGGAACGGCGCGGATCCGGATTTCCCGTTAAATTCCCAGGGTCTCGGCATACCCCGCCCGCTCACCGAGCAGCGGCTAATGCTGGAATCGCTTCCAAAACCGTCGTTTATTCCCCCGCCCTTTTGTTTTTATCTCTCTTTTTCCGGATTAAACCCACTTCTATTTTCTTTCGGCCGTTCTCATCCGCAGTTGTTCTTCGCTCTCGCTTAATTTCAGCCATCCTTTGTCAAACCACCTTCCCTCCTCCCCAGCGAGCACACATAACCTGCCCCGGCGATAGCCTCCGTCCCTCCAACCTCCCTCTCCCCCGTCTACACCCCCCTAACCCCCTCCACCCCTGCAAGGCTCCCATCCTTTCCTCTCCACCCTTCTCCGGGTCCCAAACCCCGCAAACCTGACAAATTCCCGCTCTGCCCGTCCCTCTCCTCCCCGCTTCTCTCCCGCGCCCCACCCACCCCCCTATCTCCCTCTCTTCCTTCCACCATCTCGCTGTCCATTCCTTTTTCTCTCCTCCTCCCCTCCTCGCGCGCAATTAACGGAAGCCCGAACTCCCTCCCTCCCGGCCCATTCCTTCCTTCTCCACGCCCGCTCTTTCCTCCTCCCTGCTGCCCACCCCTTGTCGGTTCTCTTCCCCTTTGTTCCCCGCCCCACTCCTCCCTCCTCCTCCTCCGCCGACGGTGTTCGTTGTGTGCGACCCTCTTCCTACAAAACAGCCCCCACAGTCCCCCCACACTCATGACCCCTACCAAATCCCCTTCCCCGTGTTTTGTTTCCCCTGTCGCGCATCAAAGCCGGCAACTGAGCTCCACTTCGTTATTAAATTTCCCATTAATTTTTTCCGGGCGTTATGCGTTGGCAATGATGACGCCGAGCGTGGACCGCTTTTATTTTTAATTGCAGTCAGACGGAGATGTCGAGCAGACTTGCTCCTCCCTCTGGATGTGTATGCGTGTGTGTTTTGATCGATTTACACCTTCTCCCCTCCCCCAAACCTCTCCTCCTCTTCGTCGAGACCTTTTATTTCTCCGACCAGGTCCCAGCCGCACCGGGTCACTTTCTCGTTCCAGTTAGATTACAAGTTTTACACGGAGATTGTTTCAGTTATTGATGAAACTTCGTTTGAATCGATTGGAAAGGTTCAGAGCGATATTTTTGATCTGGATATGGATTTACTCTTCCCCATGTTGAATTAAGTCGCCCGTCGAGACGTGAAATTTCACTTTGATATCCGCTCACATTAGGGTCTTTATTGAATAACTCTTTTAGATTTAGGCTTTTCGTCTCCCCGATCAACTTTCAAGTCCATGAGTGTTGATTTATTTACTGTATTTCAAAATCCCACTTATTTATGCCATCAAAATGTAATTCAATAGGAACTGGCGGTGGTAAAGTTGTTCACCTCGAAGAATCACTGATTACCCGAATAACTCATCCGTAATGAAAATTCCATTCTATCTTTAATCAGAGTAATCGGGTCAACAATTAGCGAGACCTCTCTCTCATTTTGTCAGTCCCGACATTCATGGAATTCGTATTATCATTAAAACTCACAATAAGGTGGGTTTGATAGATGCGGAATCAGCTCACAAACAATAATTCCCATTCTATTTTCTTTCCACAACCCTTTTTATATATGTACCCAGCACATAAAATCGTATTGCCAAAAAGTAGCCAAAGATAATCATATAATTTACTTAAAAAATAACAATCTGTGATTATTTATTAAAATCAAGGTTTGAAATTTCTCTTATTATTAATTTCTAAGTAAGTTTTCGATATTTTATTTTACGATTTAATTAAGTCTTTCGACAAATGGAAAAATGCTCTATCGTATCATTTTATTTACCATAGCAAATATTCATAATAGATTTTCTTCTTATAACATTGCTATTTTAATTTTGCCTTCTGTTGATATTTGCTTGAAAAAAATTGACTTCCTTAATAGGTTTTACTTACGTTTGCTAAGTTAAGAGTGATTTTGTTACCAGGCGCACAATTAATTAACTTGCTTTTTAATTTTTGCTATTGTAATTTTCCATCAAATTATCAGAATATAGTTTATTTTATTACTTGTGAGATATTTCAAGGTTTAGAAACCCCTTCTGCTGCCCATAATTCCACCAGAATACATGGATTTGCTTTAACTACTCTCTAAGAAATCAAGGTTTTTTTCATCTCCTCCACGTTATATCATGATCTATTGGAAATGATTCCTACCTCCGATGACCTCTATATTCTCCTTTCACTTGTTTATATCAACGTAACACTTTCCTTAGTTTCGTCTAGTAACCTCTCCAATTAATTTTGGTCACCAAATTTGCTAACTATTTTTCTTCTTCTTGTAGCCCGTCTTCCATAGACCCCACTAACACTGTAATTAATTCGAGGATTTGTTTGATAGATGAAAAAAGATTCCAACTCGCATTTTTCTCTACAACTGAAAGATTGAGGAATTCCCCTCTGTAAAATATACGGACTAGTTTATTTCTTTATGTCATCTTTTTTCCAAAATTATTTAGTTCCAAAAAAATCACGCGTATCGGATGAAGCGGAGATGTTTGGGTCTCTCAGATTAGAACCCCAGCTCTTTGGTCAGTGTCAAGATAAAACCGATCCCTTCTATGCTCCAATGATATGCTCCCGTATACCATAGTTTGATTACTTCGTCATTAGTCACTAAGCCACACAATAACCTATCTTTCGTCAATTTCATACAGACAAGGTAGCAAGTTAAAGAAATATCTTAATACTTTTCTTGGACCAAGCCACTTCATCATGTCTCAGTTAGGATGAGGTATCCTCTCAAAATTTTATTTGCTCAAAATTTAACGGACACTCAGTTCTATTAGCTGTAAGCAGTTAGATTTTATAACAGATACATGAAAATATTTAAATAACTGGAATATTTAATAACTTTCATTATTTTTATGTTTCGTCAAAAAAAACTTTTCTAAGCAATCAACATTTTGTAATAATCAAATAATCTGCTGATATCACTTTAAATAAAAATGAGATAAAAGTAATTTTAATTTTTTGAATTTTATCGGGTAAGGTATGTTTTGGATGAATACAGTCTATACAACGTTACCACGATCCATCTTCTTGCCATTTCTAACAAAATATCACCTGATATCCGACACTACAAAGAGCCCTCTTCAATTCTGCATACTTCCTTCCTCCCTTTATTCAGCCTAATATGACCCGTACTTTTTCGTCCCCTTCCTCGTTCGCCCAACATTCCCCCTCTACCAATGTCTGCGACGAACCTTCACCAATCAAAATGTTCTGATCTATCTTTCCTGCTTCCTTATAAGTTCTCTCAACAATCCCCCCTCTTCACCCACCTTGCCTAGCACGTCCTTGTTTTTTTTCTTTTCCGTAAATTTTACCTTGTCCATTCTTCTCCACACCCACATTTTAAAAGCCTCCCATCTACGCCTATCGTCTTTTCATGTTTTCATGTTCCCACGCCGTACCATAAAAAGCCTTCATATCAAAGTAATCGATTGCCCGTTCCATTAATTTCCTCCTCCTTGAGAAAACGTTTTTGCCTGACGTAGTTCTCGTTTTCCCCCATCTTCGACCATTTGGCACAAATACACTTCCAAGATAAATAAACTTCCTAAACCAGAGTTCCAGTTTCTAAACCAGAGCAGGTGGAAACCTGCTCTGGTTTAGAAACTCCTATTTTTATGCTATATTTAGCTTTCCTCTTTCTGGAAAACCGCATAATCTTTATTGTTTATGATGATTCTTAAATAATACCTGTTGTACGGAATAGTATAACATTAAACAAAAATAAGCATTTATCCTTAGGTGTTATAATCCATATTAGTCACATCTACCTGACCATGAAACACTGGAGCATTTGTTTTATTAGGCTACGTCACAGTTGAATTAAAATAATAAGAGGATATCTCAAACTAATTTAGTATTTGATGAATACAATGCGGCCATAAATTCTCATTATTCCAGATATTTCCGAGTTGAATTTGATATTTAGTTAATATTTTTCTCCATATCTAGTTTTCTTTAAACTGAATGCTGATTAGTTTATAGTAATTACTCATGCCTTCGGTTAGAGCTGCAAATGATAAGTGATTTTTCACAACTTAGGATCAAAGCTTTTGCTTGTCTTATGTCGTGGACACCACACTATAACTTCAACCATATTTCATCCCCTCACTATCGGTGCCCCGCACCACACATATCCCCAAACCCATCAACCCTAACACGCTAAAATCGGTGAATACTCAACTCCAGTGTCATCCACCTGTCCACGCTCTTCATTCCTGCGTAAGCCTATCCGGCCCTGTAGCCACTCCCTGTACGTCGTGTGCTCGGCTCAAGCTGTCGAGAGCAAATGCAGCCCATCGGCTTCTAGTAACACAGCTCAGGGTTTCAATTATGCTGGTGCTTCGCAAGTCAGTGTCACTGAAATGGTATGTCAAACAAGGAATGGATAACGCTATCATATCCATAACAGACTGATGTAATTCTCATGCCATTAAAGATGAAAAATAACTTTTGAAAACGAAGAATGAAATGATAAATTGACTGCAGGGACAACATAAAATAATTAAGGTTATTTGATGATGTCTATTTTTACACAATTCCGATTTGCGTTATCGAATTTTCATTTTCAAAAACGTTAATGTTTTTTTAAATATCGAGTCGCATTAGCTATGATCCTTTGAAATATGTAACGTAGAGCATTGCTTAATATTTCCAAAGGCTTTCACAAGATTTATAGAGGCATCAAACAACTAGTCTGATGGAAAAAATGAGTTTAAAAAATTAACAAAAATGTCGCATCAGTACTTTTTAAGTGGAGTTACAACCGTTCATTTTTCAGTGGAAAAATATTTAAAATCCGATTTGGTTGAACATAAAAATATTTCCAATAAATCATTCATTTTTTTGTCAGTAAATTTATGCCAGAAAAAATGTATCGCCTTTTTTGTCATTTGCAAACACTGATGAAATAGCCAGCTCTGCTGTTTACGGTTTTCAGTGCCATGCTACAACCAACCGTCAAGAGAATACTTTGACATTTGACAATAGTTGGGTGCTAAAATGTCAGAAGCTGAAATAGATTTTATTGATGTATAGCTTTGGACTGATATTGACGGTTACGATTTGCATATTTACTGATTGTTAAATATTAACCAATTTAGACACACGTACTAAACATTTTGCTAATTTTACCCACATCCTAACACTATTTTTGGACTTAAAAATTAAATTGTGGTTCACCTTACAAGTTTTCCAAGCAAGTGAATTCGGCTTGTTTTCGTGCTAACCAGGAGCTTAATATTTAAAACTAATACTACATACAACCTTGTCATTTGAGGGATGAAATCTTGCAAGGCTTTTTTGGAGCCCAGCAAGTTACCTAATGTAAAAAATTCTCATTCGCGTAATGTATGCTGGAAATAAGTAAGAAATAGACAAAAGATTTGAATGTAAGTATTTAATTAATGTGTATTGTATAGACGCACAAAAAACTCATGAGTGATTTGAGGGGAAAATGACACACCTCAGAATTATTTTAGTCATTTCCGTTTTAATTTTATAACTTTCAGTGGCTAAAATTACATTTATTCCTAATCGAAATATTTCGATTTCATCACCGATAATGGGGATATTATTGCATAGGTACTTGGTTTCCAAGCTTACGTGAAAACTCGATCTTTAATGAAAATTATATGATCACCTATCCTAGCTTAAAGCGCAACCTTGCCGTTCTCTTATCGTTATTCCCTGAGCTAACCTCATGTATTTGCCTTCTCTGATCGAGCCTTTCTCTAATTACATTAATATATTTCTCCTATGCTCATTTCATCCACCCTCTGACATCTGTTTCCTTATTTACATTTTTTCCCACAACCACTCAGTAATCGCATCCCAATTCTGCTTCCCATGTAAATAACTTTGGTATAATAATGATGTATTTCTAGTTTTCAGCACAATGATTTTGCTCATATTTTATCGGAATTATCCTCTACTTAGCGAGCAATAATCGTAAAATTTGCTTGATATACCGATTTTTCACTGCAATGATTTTGATTTTCTGCATTTTCTGATACATATTTAATTAAGTTATTCCGAAATTTTACCACGTGCTGCTATGGTAGATAATTCTCTTTTCAAAATATCAAACACATTTTTACATCATTTATCTTTTCTACTTATGCAGATAAATAAAATTCCATAAATGTGTATTCTAAAAATGATTTGTTCAGGTAACCTGAGGGGTTTTACATAAAATATTTATATTAATATATAACACTTTGTTTCCTGAGCTGAAGCATGCTATCTCTAGATTAATTCTCTCAAAACATTTGAATCCTAAAAATATTGGATCACTTATTACCTTTAGTTATAATCTCACTGCAAGGTTTAAATTCTCAAGTAAAATATAAAAGCATTTAGCAAATATTTGTTTTAGACATAAATGTGATGTAGAGACTTGATGTGGTTTTAAAGTAGGGGCACGTATGTCATTGGCATTCAATCCACCGTATTCTAATAACACTTAGATTTTTATAATAAAGTGTTGGGTCCGAATTTTCCATTAAAAAATTTTTATCTGAAGATACTTAGTAAGTAATTTTGAAATATGCATTAATTTCTCTTCCTCTCTATTATTTCAGGTGAGTTTTTATCACTGCATTTCTGTGGAAAAATAATTCTTGATTCAGCGCTGAGTAAGTACGAAAAATTGAGTTTTAAAATTAAAGTACGGGAATTTCCTTCTCAGAAATGTGTTAGATATGTGCATTTAAATAATATAGATGATGTATGAACTCAGCTACATTTGGGTTTTTTTTTGACCACGAAAATATCTTTTATCTTCTTTTCTGCATTTAATGGTAATTTTACGGTTGAGTGATGCACTCTTTGTGCAATCCTTTCGGAGAAAGTAATAGTTCTTTGAGAAGGCAATAGATGGCTACTAAAAGCAATGCCGCTTCATTATTTCGGTGCCATTTATTTTGTTTCTTCTCATCACGTTCTTTTAGAATTTGTATGTTTGCTTTAATTCCTCATGCCTGCAGTCTAAACTAGCTGAAGCAGATGATGATATGCTAGGGCAGTAAGAAGTTTATTGGTTTGCAAGGATAGCATAAAGTGTTACGAAAACAAGTTTTTTAGCAGAGTACTTAATTAAATTCATGAAATGACCGGTTGGCTTTGCTAAGTGAGCTCAGATTCAATTTCGATTTTAGTTTTGCGGCACGTCAAATTCATGCATATCCTGGGTAACGGAATAGTTTTGTATATAAACATATATATATATATATATATATATATATATATATATATATATATACTTTCGTAGACGTAACACGGAAGTGCCGAATAGTACAATACACAGTGACACACAATATAGAAACACAAAAAAAGAAGAACACTCACACGTACTATATTTCTTGATATTTCGACGGAAACAATCCGTTTTCATCTGAAGATATAGAAGTAATTATCATTTTCATCTGAAGATATAGAAGTAATGATAATTACTTCTATATCTTCAGATGAAGACGGATTGTTTCCGTCGAAATATGTGCACTCCGAGTGTGTGTGTGTGGAGGTATATACGAGTTAATTTGACTTGAGTGCGCTTCTTCGTAAGATTTCCAGGTAATAAATGAATACATCAACAGAGTAAAATAATTAGGTACCTTCCAAACAAAGTTATTGGCGAGAAATTATCATGGAGTTACATCGTTTTTGAGGAAAATGGGAGAATTTAGTTTTCAAAACGGGTGCTAGCTCCACCCATGGCCGTTCTTCATCATATTTACGCCCTCCTTCGCCCTTGTCTCTCGTTGGAGCACGCCCCGACACACCGCACCCACGCCCTCTGGTGCTCTCTCACATTACATCTGTATCTTGCCTTAACCGTCTTTCTAACCTCCTCTTTATTCTCTTAAATCCATGCGTCTGCCCTCGAGAAAGTCCTCATTTTCGTCCCCCATCCCCTTGTTCACCAGCCCGTCCGCCTCTCCCACCTCCCCGCAGCCCCGCCCCTTCCCTCCTCGTGTCCAGCTACTCGCGTAATTCACGTCAGAATCCCCTCGGCCGTACACGTTCTCAAACCTTCCCGGAGCATATAACTCCGCCGTCATTTGCCATTACTGTCCCTACTCACGCAGCTATTCCTCCACAAGCATCCCACCTTCGTCAAACATGACCTCCTTGGCCAACCATAACATTCGCTTCCTCTGTCCCTCTTATAATTGCTTCTTATTTGAGTGAGCCTCATACTGAAGTCGACCGTTTTCACGTTTTTTTTCATACGGTGACTTAGAAGACCGGTTTCATTTTTCCAAGACGAGCTTAAAAGTGGGGTTGCCGAGGTATTTGCATTTAAGTCCTCTCACATCTAGTTCAATTTTTTCTGGAGGAGACAATATGAAAATGCATCACGCATAAGTACATGCCACCCACTAGTCAAAGCCTAATTGAAATGTGGACATTAATATAGTATGCGGTAGGCATGGAAATCATCATTCACTTTTGAGAAATGCTTTGTGTGGATAGCTACGAGTTTACCTTTTGTGCAATTGTTCTCATGTAACATAAGTATGAGTTCTGAACATTTGAATTAATATGTCTGAACACACTTTAAAATTTATTTTCACAGAATTAATACAAAAAGCTTGCGTCAAGACGGGGGTATATATATTAGCACCATCTTAACAAATGATTAAAATCGGTTTTAGATAACTTTTTAAAGGTAGTTTATCAGTGCCACACTTTCCATAAGAACCTAGTACTATTGCCTAATTTGTATCAGTACAATGTACAGCACTATAAAACGATGCAAGCAAGCAAATAACGCATCCAAACGTATTATTACGCTACGATCGGCCGCCTTATTTGAATGAAGAGAGGTAGATTGGTTGGTTCTCGGGTTGTGGGTGAAAAGTAGATAATTAATGATGAGTAAAAGGAGAGTGATGGAGAAATATCTCGTTGAAAAGTAAATAGTGATTATTGCTATTAGTATGCTTAGTTTAGACCTGGAGATCCATAAGCGCTTTGCAGATAAAATGGTTCTGACTTCCGAGTGCTCAATGTGTCTGGGTTTTTGAGTGTGTGTGTATAAGTATGTATAATTGTATATATATAAATATATATATATAATGAGCTGACACAATATATCACAAATAGAATATAATAGCAACATTTAAAAGGACAATCACACGGTACATTGTTCGAGCTTTCGGCTCTCTCAGAGGCCTTCTTCAAGTGAGACTCTATATGTATATATATATATATATATATATATATATATATATAACTATATATATAAATAAATAAATATATATATATATATATATATATATATATATATATATATATATATATATGTGTGTGTGTGTGTATGTGTATATATATATATAAATAACGCATTACTAAAATATTCCTAAGTTACTTTTGAATGATTATGTATTCATAACACAAAAATCAAATATAACGCTGGTAACTCGTTGTGGCCACGTAAGTTATCAGTTAAAATTCTTCCCCTGGTAAACATTTATTTTGACCCTAAATAATAACAGTGAGAAAAAATGGTACAAAATGTCCTAGTGAGTAAATAACTCTTCCGTCAATACAATTCAAGCTTCCTGTCCCCTTTCTGTGAACGTCCAGACTGAACGCTTACTCTTCCTTGAATCGCTAGCTCTCCTCCCTCACCCGCCCTCACCACGCAGCCAAAAACATCACCGCTCATCCCTGCCACAAAACTCCCACCTTCTTCGAGATCCCCTCGCCCATCATTGTAACAAGGTTTGGAGCAAACAGAAAGCCTCCAGGGCGATGGATGCGGGATGTGAATTCGGCGGGGCTGGCGCACGGGAAACCCCGGCGGGCTCGGTGGGCAGGCTGCTGTTGGGCAGGAGGGCTCGGGAAGGGGCTTGCGAGGCGGATAGAAGGGGGTGAAAGGTGCCGGGGGACGGCGCCGGCAAGGAGATGGGGGTTCGAATGGAGTCGTACCAAAGGCGAGCAGAAGGGAGAGATGGGAGCTGAGGGACTGGGGAAGTCGCTCTCTTCAGCTGGACATCCCTCTGCGGCAAGGAGGAAGAGAGTGCGAGGATGTAAGAGGAGGGAGTGGAAAGAGCGAGGCGGACGCTGGATGGAAAAAAGGGGAGAAGAAATATTATATGAGGGAAGGAGAAGCGAGGACCGAGTCTTTGGGGAGGTTGAGGTGGAAAAACAGAAGAGTAAAATTTCCCGAAAGAAGGTGATGTAGTGAGGTGCGGGGAATATATGGAGCGGGAGATGGATGGCGAGAGCAGGGATTCGTGGCAGGTGGAGTTTAGCCCAAGATGCATGCGACGGCTGAGGTTTTATGAGACTTTGAACAAATGAAGAACGCAATATAATACCCATGGGCGAACAAATATTTTATGCCTCGACGTTCATGAGAACTGCATGCTACTGACAGCACTCGACGTAATAATTTGACCTGAAATTTAACAGCAATGGACATACTACCTTGATCAAAAATTTCCCGGAATTTATTCAGAAAATTAAAAATACAAGTTTATTCATCTAAATCTATATTGTCCCCTTCAAAGTAATCCCCATCGACTGCAACACACTTATGCCAGCGCTTGATCCAATCCTCGAAACATTTTTTATATTCGGTTTTCGGTAGTTCCATCAGTGCTTCCTGCGATTTTTCCATTACTTCCTCTCGGCTGCTAAAACGCGTTCCCCGTAATGGTTTTTTAACTCGATTGAACAGAAAGAAGTCACAGGGAGCCAAATCAGGTGAATTCGGTGGCTGTTGGATGGTATTTGTTGCATTTTTCGTCAAAAAATTACGAATAATGATAGCACTGTGCGACGGTGCGTTATCATTGGTGCAAAATCCACGAGTTTTCTGCCCACATTTCTGGTCTCTTTCGGCCAATTGCTTCACGCAAACGTCTCATAACGCCCAAATAATACTCTTTGTTTACTGTCTGGCCTTCTGGCAAAAATTCATGATGCACTACACCGTTGTAATCCATGAAAACCGTCAGCATTGCCTTCTTTTTTGACTGAAAACGACGTGGTTTTTTTGGTCTCGGCTCATTTGGTGAACGCCATTCACTTCCCTGATGTCTGGATTGCGTGTCGTACTCATAAACCCACGTCTCGTCTCCAGTAATGATCCTTTTGATGAATGTGGGATCGGATTCAGCCTCGCAAATCATGTCTTTTGCGACGTCAACACGGTCTCTTTTTTGCATGAAATTGAGGTCTTTTGGCATGCTACACGACGGAAACCCAAATCATTAACCACAATGTCTTGGGCGGATCCATAGGCAATGTTCAAGTCCTCCGCTATTTCTCTGATGGTTAATTTGCGGTTATTGACCAACATTTCTTTTACTTTATCAATTTTTTCACCGACTTTCGATGTCGATGGTCTGCCACTGCGTTCATCATCTTCGATTGACTCACGACCACTTCTGAACCGCTCGTGCTACTGGTAAACGACCGTTTTTTTAGAGAATCGTTGCCGAAACACTTTTCCAACATTTCCAACGTCCGTGCGCCACTAAATCCGTTTTTTACGCAAAATTTAATACAAGTTCGTTGTTGCAAATTTAAATCCATTTCTGAAATTGTAAAAAATCGCCAACACACACAGAGATAGATGTACTCTTGGCTACGTAACTTTTGCAAATGTCAAGTTATGACACTAAGATTTAAAGGGAATATCAACAACAGATGTACCAATTTAACAAAAAAAACAGAACTCAAATCGGAACGATGGGAGCGCCACACGGTGGTTATTCCGGGAACTTTTTGATCAAGGTAGTATGTGCAATTTTCTTTCTTTGCCAGGGGTATGACTTGCAGTTTTAGAGCAACATGCATGAAAATGGTGAGGAAGCCTGCAAAAAGTTGATTAATTTTAACGTACTCGTGGTTCATCCCTCTTGTGTTACGATCGTGCATTACGAGGGAGAAGCTAGAATTATTTTATACATATATTTGACAGTTCTACCTCCCTACGTTTGGCACTGTAGTCTATCCTAACGGTCTTAAGTTGACTTATAACTTCATTCTGTTATGTGACCCGTTTTCAACCTCATCCGCATTAATGAACGTTTATGTGGATTGTAAAATGATTCCAGCAGTGAAGATCTACTTTAATCTCAACTGATATCCATGTCTTTATTGTCAAAGTATTTATTTGATCATAAAATTTGGAAAGTTATCATGTGCTTCAGAGCCTTTCCAAATAAATTTGTGGTATTGTGCACTAATACAGGAATCAAATGAATTTGTAAATTATTAAATTTTATTTATGACGTAAAGCGAACTTGTACTGAAGCAAAGATTTTTAATTCAAGATACCATTTATAAATATTTAAAATTTTAGACAATGGTTGAATAAAAAATCAAAGCTAAGATTAAATTAATTAAAATTATGGACGTCGTTGATAAACATTTAAAGAAATAATTAATTTAATATTAATGTTTATGTAGTAACTCCTATATTTTGGAGAAGAGATCAGTGGATAAACTCGTACGTCATGGGTAAGGTATTGCCTCATTTCCCTGAGACGCTCTATACTACTAGTCTAGGAAAGGGTACTAGAGGGGAAAAAGATGAGAAAAAGTATGAGAGAAAAATATAGTGACAAGGGGAAGAGGAGTAAGAAAAGGTGGTGGCCAGTTTCCTAGCGACGCCTTTCCTGGGGAAAGGATATCAATGGGCAAGCGTCTGAGCGTTGCGCACTCGGAATGAACAATGAGTACGAACAATGGCACACGAGGAAACCCATGGCGTGAGATAGACTCGTCTCCTGGAGCTTTGTGAGCGTGCGAGTTTGTGTGGGTGAGGAAAAAGGAAGAGCGAGTACCCAAGTGCGTATAGTTCCAGAATTCTAGTACTCAGGCTTTGAATGATGCGGAAACAAGGTTGAAATGCACTACGTCTTACTGTGAACACGAGGAATTAGCGGAAGTAATTATTTCCTAAAGGAAGATTGTCATAAACGTAATAAATAGATTTAAGCCTAATTTTCCTCATGCACTTTTATTAATTGTTCCTTGAAAGTCATTTAACATGTTTCGTCAAGGGCTGCTTTGGGTAAATCGCCCTATTATTTTGGAATTTTTATAAAACATCATATTTATCAGCTGAAAGAAACAGGCATCTATACATATTTCATATTAAAAATTATTATGAATTCTAGCTTACACTTCTCTCCCCTGAACTATTCATGATAGATAGTTAGTATTCTTGAGAGCAATACGCATTAATTATCTTTAAATTACATAAAAATAGTAGTACTTTGATATTATTTTTAGCAAAGGTATATAAAAGATAGAGACTCTAGAATGTTTTAACATTTAAAAAATTGATTTGTGCAAACATAATGGACATGTGTGCATTTATATTGTGCATTAAAAAGTAAAAAAATGTTTTGAACATTTCTTCACTTTTCTCAATTTTGAAAGAGGATTCTTTGTTGCAGTTTTATTCAAGCACTTATGTCTCAATTTAAAAAAAATTACTAAAGAAATAGGTGAATCCATCTTAAAGAGGAAAAAAGACATGTTGCCATCTCGTGTTCTGATTTTTGGAGAGCTTTTTTAAAGCACATTTTAAAACTGGTGTTCCATTCTTCTTCTATTAATTGACGAATAACTACCATAGTGAATACCTCTTGTTGCTTAAATGCCTGGCTTTTTTAGTAGATATTATATAATAACAATGGATTATTATTCTCATCAATATTGTATTAGGGATGATTTTATTACGATTCTTTAAGTGGGGTTTATTTCAAACTTGGAGATAGCTAGATGTTCTAATTTATTTCAGTCATCTTGGCATGATTTGCTTTCTTGGTAGTATACCTTATTTCATTTACCAAATACTTATTCTAATTATTTGTGCCTTGACTTGTTCATTATATAAATATAACTGATTTCTGTTGAGTTGAAAGCAATTATCATATTTCTAAAATTTAGTTACACTCGAAAAAGTGCTTAGCTTACCTGAGTATTCTTACATTGCTAAGTTTTTGCTGGTTTAATCTTTATGTCATGACGTAATCACCAATAGCAGCAGCACGGTTGCTATGTGATACAGAAGGCTACCATGGATCTCGCACCATAATAACTCATTAATTTGAATCATGCTATCACAGCACAACGGATGCTCAGGATGCAATATCAACCCACACCCGTAGGGCTAAGCGGTTAGTTAAGTACACAATGCACCAGAAGGGTCGGCGAGGTTGAGTTGGTAATTTTTCCTCACTATTACCTTACTTGAAATAGCATGCTGTTTACTCCTTCAGTTTATTCTTAGTTACTTGAGATACTCATTATTTTGTTCAATAACAGCAGTAGATGTCTTTATGGCAATGACAAACATGTTCGTTGGCTTACCAATTATTATTACTACATTCATTTTCCCAGAATATGTTCATAATATTTGTAGTTCGAAAAAGTATCGTAATTTTAACCTGTTTCCTAGATAGTATTAATGTGAAATTTGAAACTTCTAAACATAATAGTTTTTAAGCATTTCACTGTCAAATGGATTACATGGTACTGAGGTGGCTGGATATTTGCTGTAATCCAGCGAGGTCATTGCTGCTGCACCATTCTCTCTCATCGCCGAAGTGGCCAGGTGACTCCATTGTCACGTATGTCTCGTTCACGAAACCAAAAGACAACATTTACTGGCAGAAACAATAGCTATGAGGAAGCAACAAATCAGTATACACGAGGTCAAGCTTTTAGCCAAGATGCAAGAGCCATGTCCAAGCATCGTTACATTTCCAATGCGCCCTCAAAACAGTCGCAAGCACACGAGTTCAACGCCAAATCGTTCCACCAGACCCCATTCTCTTTTATGCCATGGGTTATTAGCAGGTAATCAACATTTATTTCAAGCAGTTAAATACTAACAATTTTCTTTAAGGGAGTAATTTCCGAGAAAAATGAAGCTAAAGTTGAGTTTCTAAACAATAGGTTTTCTAATTTTCGAAGAAATTATACAGTTTGAAATAATAGTGAAATTATAAAGAAATAATACAGAAATAACACCTGTATACGCATCAATAGAATGTCATCAGGGTTCACTTCAAATGAATTCAGCGACAGTGATTATCTATGAGGGAAACAATGATATAAATATATCCGCAAAATTTATTTAAATATATCTACAATATTTAAAATTACCTATATGCTATGTTAATATTATAGTTGTGAAATAATATTATATATGTGTGGAAAACTTAGTATAACTTGTTCCGTTCTATTCATGAGAATAAATATCCAAATAAATCATTCGAATCATTAAACACAATAAGATTTAAAGCAGTAGTTGTAGTTTTGAGGGGAGGCGACCGACAGCTGAGGTCAATTGCGCCATAAGGGATGAACAAGAAAGGATGAAGGGTGGAGAGAAACCCGGCGTCGGCATTATCCTACTCTTTACGAAAGGCGCCAAGGGGTCAGCGGCTTAACGTCCCATCCGACGGACGGCGTACTCACTCAAAATGCCCTCCACAAAGCACCTCAAGTAGGGATCGAGATGCCTCTGAAAAATATTCAACACCGCCGTGATTTGAAACCGGACCCTCTGGGTGGGAAGCCAGTACGTTAGCCCCAACACCATCTCTATTACCAGATTTAAAGTATATACCTCTAGATTATAAATAGTATTGCAAGGGTAAAATCTTGTAAAAGGTCTAAAATAATTTTAGCTCTCTTAGTTGGCCCATTAAATTTGATCCAAATCTCGACAATTTTATTACACATGCATATATATCAGAAAAATAAATTATTTGCAATCACGCAATAAAAGCTAAATCACTGATATGGATCCGTGAGTGAGATTGGCCACTTCAAGCACTCCTTACAAACCTATTTTTGAGATTTTGGATCCGATTCCGCGCTTTCGCACTTCCGATCTTCCCTTTATTCCTAATAGACTCTTCTTTATTATCTCCCGTTCCGTTTCCCGTCTACCTCGTCGTCCCCTCTCCTCCCTTATTCTCCCTCTCTATATCTCTCTCCCTTTGCCTCCGTCTATGGCCTCCTCCTTCCCCTCCACCCTTTTCGCTCCCTTCCCCTCTCCCTACCTGAACCGGCCCTCCACCCGCCCCGATTCCCTCCACTCCCTTCGCTCGATCCCACACCCCACAGTTTCTTCCCTCCGCTGATGCCCCCATCAATACTTGATGACGTGGGAATTGGTACGTAGTTTTCTGGGGTGTGGCAGGGCGGGTGGGGGTGAGGGCGGGAGGAAAGATGGGCGGCGGGTGGGGGGGGTTGGGAAGGCGTTGCCTTTGCCTCGTCGGACGCACGGCCCCCGGTTCCAGCGAAGGGCAGGGATCGTAAGGGGGTCGGGGGGAGGGCAAGAGCGGGGAAGGGATAGATGCACTGGAGTTTGTTTGTGTGCGTTGCGTGTGTGGTCCGGGAGTTGGTTCGCGGCTGGGGGAGAGGAGAGAGAGAGGTAGAGAGGAATAGGGTTTTTGGGTGGGGAGTGGAGAGGGAGGGAGGGAGGGTAGGGGAGGTCGTGGGGAGGCCATCTCGTGCCTCTCGCGTCCCATGGGGGCCGTGCCATTTGTCCGTGCGGCCGCATCCGCTTGCCATCGCAGCGTAATGCGAAGTGATTTGGAAGTGGTGATGTTCCAACGCTCCCCCGACCACTTTCCACCCGTGTGGGATTGCGGCTCAAATGCGGAGTCTCAGCGAACGGACTCCACGTGTCGACTATGCATTTGTTAACCTAATCACCCGGCTTCATCACCTAAGGTCCTACTGGCGCCTCGCCATTAATCGAAGCTTTGCGTAACACGATGCCTTAGCATCGCGCTTCGCTGAAGAACGCCAAACAGTATTTGCACAACAGTTCGCTCAAAGGAGTTTCTAGTACATAGTATTCGGTTGAATGGAAAGTTTCTAATATCTCGTCGGAGCGTTTCCAAATTTTACATGGCCTAAATACATTTATGCTTACAATAGAGCATTGCGTTTGAGTACATTTAATTGACCGCAGAAGAAGAGCCGTATGTATAGACAGCTGTTCCATTAGTACATATTCTCTCCAAATATGTTCATTGTTTTTACAGGGATTCTTTTTACATACGAAAAGCAGTGGAATTGAAAAAGGTTTCCAGTCTGTGTGTCAGAACGTTTACTCAATTGTAATCGAGATGGATATTTTGCTGTTATCAACGGTGAAAAGTACCCTAGTTTTAATCTTTGGATCATATGAAAATAATAAAAATTTCTGGAGTTAAAATTTTAAAAATTTAAGGAAATAAATGCTGCATCATTTCTCGAAATAATTTGTTTTGGGGGAAGTAACCAGTGGTTTAAACAACCTCTTACAATATTTCCGTTTGAATAATCTTATCCATACTAACACTCTCCCTATGATATACGAACGCACTTCTCTAAGGTGGTATCTCTATCATAGCAGACTGAGAATTTTGAATTTTACTCTTAGTACAAAAGTAAGGAAACGTAAAAATCCGTTTTAAGGAATATATATAATCTTTTATTTAGCGTTTACAGATCGCAAATCTATTTTATTTGTTCTCCTTAATGTATTACTTTTTACACCCTAAATAATAGGGTCGTTTCGTCCAGTTAAAAATATCCAGGATGAATGGTATATGAAACAATACTTCATTTTCATAGAAGAGCTTCAATGGGTGAAGTGATGGCAGAAAATTTGCTAGCCGGTCTAACTGGGCAGGCTTGTCGAGTTCCATTTTATTTAGACCTGGGAATGTAATGTAGGTCTATTGTAACATTTAGATTTTCATCTCATTTCAATCGCATACACCCTTGCTAATAAATAAGGATGAGCCTTTTTTTGGTGGAATTTCTATTTTATTATAATAACTTGATTAACTAGATGGATGGTTTCTATGCACTGCACGCTTTCTACTCTATATGACGCCTAAGCGATATTTTCCCTGCAGGAGAAAATTAGCATTTTTACAAGCCAAAGGGCGGACGAAAGGAAGTAATTATTATTCATGAAAATAGAAGCAGCAATTCCTAGAGGTCAGTATATTCAAACAGAGTTCTTGCTTGCTCAGCAAAATAGACGGAATAGACTCTTTTAAAAACGGAGCTAACCATTACACTCGACTGTGTGATGAAAATATTTCCTCGGCAACGGTTAGAAAGCTATATATTCAACAACTTCTTTTTTTATAGTTCCTATCTTAGCACATTGAAACTGCATTTCAATTCAACCAGCGACGTCGAGAACTCCAAAGCGTTTACCAAGTGATTATATTATATTCTCAATAGACCCAGTTCTGTAGCTAACCATGTAAAATAATGGGCCATTCATTTTCTTCCTTTAACCTAATGAAATACCCCTCTTGAAATGCTAAAACTACTTCGCAAGTATATTCGTTTGAAATCGCAACGCTTGCACATGGCTGGCGGGATTTGATTTCAATTCAAATTCACCGTTCTCAATGCATATTACAGTAGAGTGGGAGCTAATAAGACGATTAGAGTTTTTAGCGTCAAGAGACGAGAACAGGTTGAAACATTGACTTTTGCCAAAAATTTATTCGATCGATGTGATCCGTAAAAATAATTATAGTTTGAAGTGGTGCAGATATTTTTACTGACTATAATAGGGGTAATTTTTGACGCAATAAATCTTTTAAAACTTCATATTTACCTCATATACGCCACTTGATGCAAATTGTTAAGAAATTATCTTAAAAAATGAAAATTTGATTCCATTTACTAACAAATGTGTATATTGTGCAATGTTTTCACAATTTTTGTAGCCTTAGAGATACAAGCAAAAAATAGTTTGTTAATCATCATCCTATCTAATTTTTCTGAGCTATAATATCTATAGATGTGGGTGCGTAGGTGTATTTCATCATCTTTCTGGTGTGGACTTGAAAATAATATAATATAGGAATATCTAAACCTGGTCGATAATAAATTATTACCTAATGGAAAAAATACTACGTATTATTGGGTCATTAAGAAAAATGTTCAGTTTGCTTAATCCTATTTTAGATCATGAAACATTTTTTCCACGAAGGTGTTCTTCCCATAATGGAACCTAAATGTCACTTGAGGCCAGATTCTGGGCTACAGGGAGGATGAGGAACACACTAGACATCGACTTTCGCGAGATATTCAGCGATAACATTAGCGATCTGTGTCCGTGCATTATCGTGGTGGAGAAACCAGCCTCTTGCTTTGGAAGTGAAACACCCTACGATTGATATGGCCTTGGAGAATCTTCAGTACATATCTATAGTATGATTCATTCACGGTCGCGCGTGCTGGCAAACCATGCTGATACATAATCTCCTGAATATCGAAAAATGATATGGCCATAACTTTTACAGCAGGTACGACCACTTTTGTTTGGAGTTTTCGGCGATGGAGATTTTCAAACAGAGATTTTCTGTTTGCTATCAGAGCCAAAGTGATGCAGTGAAGTTTTATCTGCAGTGATACCTTGCGAAAAGACTCCTCATTTTCATGAATCATCAACTTCAACGGCGAGCAAAACTTCTCGCGAACGTCCTCTCACTTAATTATGAGCAATGTCCGAATCCGCCGCGCAAAATCACGTCCCATTTACATTTTATCGTCAATCAAATTATTTACAATTTTTTTACCAATTTGTGAGCAGTATTCAATGATATTTGAAAATATTTTTGATCGTACTTGTTATTCATAGATCTCTCACAATGAGAGTGGCGTTGTTAATGCTTCTTCAGCGGGAGTAGTGGCTGGAACTGTGGTACCAACTCCCCAAGGAATTGATAGTCTCCCCTTTTTTAACATTTTTAACCATTTTCTAGTTGTGGGGCAAGTAAGAACAGACTCTCTACAAGCCTTCTGTTGATTACATGGGCTCCAGTTAACATGTTTGTTGAGGCGAATGCAAAGTTAACGTAAACTCTAGTAAACGTATTTCCTGTAACGTAAACTCTAGTTAACGTAAACTCTAGTAAAGTAAACGTATTTCTTTCTCATATGACGTCCATCGTTTCTGTTGGCAAACTCAGGATGTGCCTACAATCAATGACTGCTCCTTAGGAAAAACTGGAGTCAAATCAATGAAAATTACGCCACTTAACTATGCATTACACATTTAGCTAACTAAGTAAAATAAAATAAAAGTTTTGCTCATTAAGTTATGCAAATAAAAATGCATGATTAGTTTTTTTTATTTAAAACCCTTGTCATTTATAAAGTTTGAACACCAGGGCTTACATACGCCCAGATAAATTACCAATTTTTTTAGAAGTCCCTATGCTAGAACTTAATCCAGGCAGTGAATCCCTGTAACGAAAATAAATTACCTTTGCTTTGAAAATGTTTTCCCTTTGGTAGGAAAAGTGCTCACGGAAAAATTTTCGAGCATAGCATGATTTACTAGGGTGATTGTGGGATGCTTACATTTTTGCACAATCTTATTATATCAGTCCAAATTGAAAAACACACCAGCCTCGCATTTTTTCGTACTTTTATTGTGTGCAAAGATTATTTAAAAAAATATCGTGGACTTCATTTTTAGCTCTGAATTATTTGCATTCATGAAGTTTCCTGATTTTTTTTCATGCTTTACTACACGAGAAGTGAGACTAGAAGGAAAAGAACTTTAAATTTCATGAGCATATCATTGTATCATTAATTTATTTTATTTTAAATGACAGAAAATACAGACTAACTAACGAGTATTAATATTTTATTCTCATCATGTAGAAGAAACATAGTCAAATGATCGTGGATGTATCATAAAACTTCTCATATTTATATGCGTTTTATAGAAAAATTACCTGTAATATTTTTAGTTCAAATATTTTCAGGCGTTTATATCATTTAATGATATGAAGAAAAGAGTAGGCTATATTCAGAAATAAAATATTGATGATAAACCTTAAGAATTTACGGAAACATTTTTTAATTCGTGGAAACATCTTTGATGTAGAAATATAACAGCCCTACTCCAACACATTTGCCCGCCCTCCGATCGCAGTGTTGTTCTTTGGAAAAATGATGGGCAACATGTGGGCAACACATAGGCACACGCTGCAGGGATATTTGAAGAACCATGTTTGCATTGTCCAAAGAAATACTCGCCAGCCATATGGAAGTCTTCCAGATGTAGAAAACTTAGTGGAGGGAGTCGAGAAATGCGTAATGCTGTGATTTCTAGAAGCAGAAAGAGGGTAGAGGGTAGTGCAAGGCACCAGCCCGTTATGCATAATCATGCACGTATACAAAGATACATACATATACGTCCACTCACAAATAATGATAACATAATGGATGGGTTCTATTGGTGCTTTAAATTTAACTTTTTGGATTTAAATTATTATAGTGGCTATATCGGATTTTACCACGGTTCTGATTATCTATCGTGCGTAGGAAGAACGAGTACTTGTATATCTCTTAGAGAGGAGTTTTATCACTTTTATTATATAATGGGGTTCTAATCTATCAGCTAATATTGAAAATCATATGTTTATGCTCTGAGGATTTATTTGCTCTCAAAGATATCTGTTTTAAAATGAAAAGTTTCATTCGTTCAATGTTCTTTGCCCGAGATATTTTACAGCACCTTCTTTTCTTACTTTATCCTCGGAATTCTTTGGTGGATCTTATTCTCTGGGATTCTTTCACTCATTATCATCAGTTTCCTTTCCATTCTCTCCTGAAATAAGTCCAACTAGTTTCGCTTTCAATCTTTCGAGTGTCTTTCTTAAGCTTTCTTTTCAACATTTCTTTGGTGAACATCTTCGTTTGTTGCTCTGTATATCCCCTGTAGAAGTTCTATAATAGAAACAAATAATCTTATATAAAATTGAATATTTTATTGCTAATTTCATCCCTTTAATGATGACTTAATTTTGAAGTTCATCACAGATATGTGTGGTGATTATAACTTATAATAAATATAAACATTTGTTTGCAGTTTTAAAATCTATGGCTTTTTTTGTTACTTTATATCATAAATACTGCGTAATCAAGCACGAATTATGCTGAAGAACGAAGCATGATCCATAATTTCTCTCAGGAACTTTCAGGGGGTATCTATCAAAAAGAAAAAAAGTGTAAACTAGCTAATCCAGCACGTAATTTCAAATCCGCCTTAGACGTTTGAGGTTTAAGCATCCAAAAGAGCTTTAACCACATTTATTGGTTTAAATTCTGGTCCTTCTAGCATCTCAAGGTTTCAAATATATCAGAAAAAATAAATGAAGGAAAGTAAAGAGCCAGTGAAATTGAAGGTATTTATTTTGTTTTCCTGCGTGGTAACCTCGTAATTAATGAAAAAGACTCATTAATATTCGACCTGTAATAATATTTGTTGGCATTGAGGCAGATTCCCTCACGAAGAATGTAATATGCAGGTACTTTGATGCACTCATGATACGTTATCAAAAGCACTTGCAGTTTTTTAATTTGAATGATTTGCCCAATGTAATTTTCTTTATCCTAAAAAACCAGTTATTTATTGTTATTCTAAGGATTCGGAATGTGTATCACTTTATACACATATTGAAGATTACTTTGTTGTCCACATGATATCCTTTGTTAATTTCAATTTTTATCCATTCTCTAAGGTGGTTCATCTAATTAGATCTGCTCTTCACCACCTATGACCGAAAAATATGTTTTTGCTCTTTCCTCCTTGCGCGAAGTCACCTTTCCCCCGTTTGACTAGTCTTACCTCTGATATTCACAAAATCATCAACTTAAACTACTAATTGATTTTAATCGTATTCCACTCATTGACTCCCTTTTCGTTCTTCATCGTAGGTTCATAATTGGATTTTTAAATGAAAATCAGGATTCAAGAAATTGAGTCATTAATGAAACACATTGAACTCGAAATCTTTTGCGTAAAAGCATTTCATGGATGTGACTTGGAGTATGATTATTCAATTTAAGCTTGACCCTTTTAGTGGATTTCCTTTAGGCCTAGTTCCGTTGGATAATATACTCTTGAACAACTGTCAGTGGCATGCAGAACACTGTGACTGTTAAACCTTAGAGCATGCTACCGTATTGTACTATTTATTTGAAAATTATCAACTAATTTATAATGAAGGAACTTAACGTGGATTTTACTTAAATTAACTTAACGTCGCCAGGTATACTCCTGGCAAAACAGGAGTATACCTGGCGACCTACTTTTCTGAATCCCCGCAATGCGCGTATCACATTAAATATAGATGCCCATATATTTTCTTTTTGACAATTCATTATTTTTCCTGATGACGGTAATAATATTCTTTGCCAGAGTAATGCATTGATCTTTGGGTAGTTATAGATATAACCCGTATATTAATAAATTTGTCCCCAAATCCCATGAATCAATCCTGCTAGCTACTCTCTTCTAGAAGTTTTCTGTAGTATATGGCCCGTGGTGTATTTTGAATCCCAAAGAAAAACGAATTATTATCGTATCCTCTTAGCTCGCTTCGCCTTACTCCGCCATAAAATAAAAAGAAAGACACACTCTTCTTGTCTTCCAAGTTTCCATCGGGATTCAAACCAGAAACTTCGACTTTCAGAGGCAGAACCTCCGCCAACCTTTCTCCCGTGGCCAGTAATGCAATATGAGCTACCGAAAATTTTCCGGGAGCCGAGGTAAAAAAAAAGAGCGGTTGGAGATGTAAATATAGTTGGAAATCTGAAAAAAAAAGAATATCGTGAAAAAAATGTGAAAGTTCGACGAGGGTGTCGTCAGCGGTGAGGAAATTGAGTGAAAATGGTTGAATTCACGATAGAGAGGAGGTGAGGGGAATGGGAGGTGTGGAGGGACGAGGGAGCCAAGGGATGGGGAGAAACAGGAGAGGGAGAAAGGGAGAGAGAGAGGCGCAGTTGACAGTATTTTGGACGGAAAAGAGGCAAAAAAAGAGGCAGATGGGGAATGGAAGGACGGAAGTTGAAGATTGTGGGTGCGATAATGGAGGACGAGAGGAAGGAGGATTTCGGAAGAGATAAGAGATGCAGCCGGCGGGGGGAATGGGGATTAGGGAGGGTGAAGACATGGGATGGCTATGCAGGCAACAACAGTTATCAACTCGCCTTCTTTCCAATTGGCAGGTAATTTGGAAAGCATTTGGTAATTTGGGCGCCGGTATATGAGCTCCTAGATGGTGGCCCATGGAGCAGCGGCGCCCACCCAATAAGTCTCGAAAAATCTACTAATTTTGAAGTAACCGAACTACTTGAAATCACCGCAGATATAATTTGTATTTATTATGCTGCTAAAATGGTGAATTTTACCTTTTATGCTTAAAGAATAATTAGTGGCGACCATCCATGAATCGATTTTCTCCTTTAACCATGACATATTTATTCTTTAAAAAAACAATAGAAATGACCACTAAAAAAATGTCCTCCCAGAATATAATACAAAAGAGAATAATTAATACCGTTGTTCAATAACTTAATTTAGAATTTAAGAACAGTTAAAACGTTTGGCTTTGCGTCATTTAGTCGTAACTAGTGTTTGGGGCAGAACGCGAATTAATTTGCATTAACATAAAGCTATAAAGTTTATAAATACTATTGTGATTCAAAAACTTTGAAAATATGTACCGAAAAGTCGTAGAGAAAATAGTAGACAAGACTAACAGTTAACCTTTTTCGAATGTCAGAAGGGAATCGAAGAATTTTATCGAAAGCTTTTGATCATTTTCAGCGGAATAGTTAAGGGTTTGCCATTTAGCCAGTCATATGTGTGTCTGTATTTATTACCGCCTAGTTGGCATCGGTATGTTTAGCTTCTGAAGTGGGGGGCCAAAGTTTATATCTTGGGTAATACTTTGGGTTCGTCCACTCTAAAATCCATTCTGTGCGATTTTCAGTTTATTCAATCTTCTCGGTCCTTTCAGGGAACTACGACGTAGCGTGCGGAAAAAAGAACTGCCCCCCCCCCCATCTTTCTCGCAGAGTGAGAATTTCACGTGTTTATGAATTATTAATTCGGGGTGGGTTCACGTAGGGGTGGCAGAGACTAACACTACTATATGTGCATTTTTTTCTGTAGGCATAGTTATAGCATAATGAGTTTAATCGCATTGATACTACCTTTGAAATATTATTTTCCTTCTTGTTTATATGTGTATTATAAAAAAATAACAGAACATACATTTTATTGAAAACCTGCCAACAAAATGTGACTTGTTCCATTAAAATTATTCTTAGGCCTTAGAATTTCATTAACTTCATGCCTGGTACCAATTATTTTTTTCAACTAATCGTTTAGTAAAACATGTCTTATCTGGCATATCCATTGCATTTATTCGTTTAACTCATTTAGTTCTCAATAGAGTGATTATAAGTAAAACAAGTGACCATGTTCATGGCGGGCAACTAACAGCGTAGAGGACCAGAGAAAAACTTGATGATAATTTTTTTTTAAAGTATATAGTTCAATGGTCGTTTATTATAAGACTAGACAAATTATTTACGTTATCTAAATGCCATCATTTGATGTTGATGTACATTAATATCCAAATATAACACTGTTAAAGTATTTAAATTATTGGAATTTGAGTGCAAGTCTGAAGAAGGATTTTTAAAAACAAGATTATTATCAGAAATATTAAAGCAGGAATTATATTGTGATCTATTTCTCGAAGGCACATAAATTTACCCGCATCCCAATATTTTTATTACGACCATACCCTTCAGGCCTCTTCATGTTCTCCGTTAATGCCTTTACATTTTCCGCATAAATGACAAATATTATTTACTTTTTGAATTTTAAGAAACATATATATATTTAGATATATTATTAGTGTCTCTTACATAATTCTCTCATAATAGAGTACAATAGCATGCAACACTAGACATTTGAATGCCTGCCAATTGCGACAACCTGGTGTCAAAGACCAACATCGTTCAGTAATTTCTCGGGGCAATGAGCTGCGGAACTGGAGGAGCTGACTCAGGTTCACAATTATCGAACCAAATGTAGATATGGGAACGCCATATTTTTTCCCTGTTCCCCCATTCCCCATTGTGTTCTCTCATTTTACGCGAATAAATGAGGTCCTTTGATCAATGCTTCGGCTTCATTAATCAGTTCCTTCTTCTCCCCCACATTAGCTCATGATATTGAAGCCCAAAAATACCTTTATTTTTCCCAGCTTATACATTTACAAAATATATATAAGGTATAAGTATGTGTATGCACATTTATGCATATAAATGAACATGTCATATATATTTATATACATATAAACATATACACATATACATGCATATGCATATCTGCACACAAACACATGTGTGTATATATATATATATATATATATATATATATATATATATATATATATACATATATATAAATAAAGCTGTACGTGTATACAGATATATGCACACATTTCCCTTCTGATAATTACCATTTATATCCCGCATGTGGTTTCAAAACCCCACACATTACCCATCCAGCCATATAAAATCCATTCCTTTTTTTTCTTCCGTATTTTTTATGCTCTCATTTTTCACCCACCCGCCATTTCGCAACAACTTATTATAGCGCAGTCAATTAAATGATGGGACACTCAGGACCATTAAAGGCGTGGCACGGGGAAGAGTAAGTAAAGTGAGGGCCGACGGGGTAGGGAGCGGTGTGAGGTGGAGAGGGGATGGAGGGTCGAGGGGGTTGAGGGAAGTGGGGAAATAGAGCGCGAGCGGAGAGGGGGTGGAGTGATTCAGTGAGGGAATCGACAAGAGCTACAGATGGAGGGAAAAAAGGAGAGGATGACGAGTACTGCGGGGTGTGAGAACGTGTGGAGGGAGGGTTGGCGGGGGAGGGGAATCTGGGTTGTGGGGGGCCTCGGAATGGGAGAAGGGGTGGACGGAAGAGGGGACGGGACGTGTATTTTTGGGTGGGGGGTGCATGGTGGAAGGAGGTGGGAGGGAGATAGAGGGGAGAGGGCTTGTCAGTTGGAAAAAGAGTGGTGGGGAGTAGTGGGAGGAGGGGCTTTTGGAAGGGAATGGTTTAGGAGCGGTGGAGGCGGTGTCTGTGGAGTGAGTAAGACGACAAGGGGAGGATGGGAAGTACAAGTGCCCGGATGTAGAGCGCATGACCCCCATCCTTGGTACAGACAAGGAAACGGGTCGTAGGATGAGGGTCCGTGGAAAGGAGACGAGGATAGTCGGGCGATGGGGGAGGGAGACGCGGGGGAAGGAGGGGTCGGGCGTTTGGGGGGTGGGGGGCAGAAGGAGTGAGGTGGACGTAGGAGAATGGGGAAGTGAGAATGGAGGGGAGGGGGGAATGGCAGGCCCTCACGACCAGCCCCTCGACCTCGTTGCCATGGCAACTATTGCCTGATATCCGGCATGCTTTGCTCTTTTGCCTGCGATCTCCGACCCCGCCCACTCTCGCTTCCTCTCTAGGGTCCAGCCAAGGGGGAGGTAGGGGAAGGTTGAGGAGGAGTGTGGAGAACTAGAGGGAGAGGGGAAGGGGATGGGGCAGGATGAGGGAAGAGCACAGGATGTGAGGACAAGAGAGAGAGAGAGGGGGGCGCGATGCAGGAGAGTCGGAGGTGGAGGGATGGACTTGCCTCCCTCCTCTGAATACGCCCAAGAGGACGGCCACCGCCTATTCACATTTCCCCCTCCCCTACACTTCCCTTTTATGCTACCTCGCCTTCCCTCTCTTGCCCCTCCCCAATCCTTCCTGTTCCTTGGCTTCCACCCCCAGTACAACCACGTCTCTCTCTCATTCCCCCCCCGCATCCCCCTGGACCATTCTCCACCAGAGGGATATTGCTCCCCTCATGGACCCTTATCTCCCATCGCCTCTCCCACTCCCACCCAACAGCAGCCCCCCCACCCGTCGTCGTATCGTATCCCTACCCCCAAAACATATTTCCCTGCAATTTCTGCTGCCTTTCTAATTTTTGCTCCTCTTTGGCTTCGCTTCGGTGCCACCCGACACCCCCACCCTCCACGGATTTCCTCTCCCTCCCCCCATCCTGAACCGACCTCCCCCTTTCCTCACGACAAACTCAATCCCGCCCGCATCCCCCTCCTCGCAACCCCCGTCGCTCTCAGATTTCCTATCTACTGCTATTTTTCTAGCTCCCTCTCCCCTTCTCACGTTGCCCCTTTCTCCAGATTTCCCGCCAGTCTTTCACCTCCCTACTCCTCTGAACACCCCCCACCTCCCCACCTTCTCTTCTCTCCTTCTACCACCCATGGCATTGTGTACGCCGACGAAATTCAAGGGCTTCTTCCTTCTCAATTCCATCCCCGTAGTAGGGCGGAACCACTAATGCTCTCTCGCTCGTCCTCCGTCCCCTATCCTTTGCTCGTCGTGCACTTACTCTTCACGCTCTCCGTCTCTCTATCTCTCTCAGGCCTCCTCTTCCTAGTCTTCTATTCTTCCTCCCGACATCGCTTTCTCCCCCACTCCATCCGCCATCCCGCCTTCTTCCCTTCTCCGTCGATCAAACCTCTCGCTGCTCAAAATATTCTCCTTTGGGCGACAATCTGTTTCATCTTCGCCCACCTCCCTACCCAATGTATGCTTAAGCCGGCGTTATGCTGGAAGGGTTTGAGTAAATATGGGGATCGGACCGGTAAGACTGCCACCTTCCCACCGCGAGGTTTTGCATCCGTGTCCGGGAATTGGTCGAGAATATTATCGGCATTCGAGGCACTTCGAGTGTCATGCGAAGAGTGGGTCTATCTATAGTAATACTACGCCCTCCGACGTTAAACTCTGAGCTCCGGGTACATAAATCGTCCATGGAGTAGTAAAAATCAAATTTACGCCTCAAGTGTTTCCTCGCTTGGCGGTCCTGCACCGTGAAAATTCTGTGGTAATAATGATCGTGCACGGACGCTACATTTTCACCGGGATGGAATTCGAGCTCGTGGTCTTTGAATTAGCTGCTTTGGGTTGACTCTTCGGGCTAATTCTTCCATTTGCCTGCACGGAAGCTGATCCTGTTTTTGATCTCAGGGATTCCTTTGAGCCCTTTGCTTCGACCCAATTTTTTTTTCCTGGTTACTGGAGTAATTTGGTAAGGAGAGTGACAGAGGGAAAAGGGTCCCTACTAATCTCAGTTCGGGGAATCGTGTGCCTCAAGTTAAGTACTCACTAAGCTCTAGTCTTCGCGTCTAAACACTCGGAGCAAATATGGAGGCTATCTCTACTTTTATAACTGTGTGTGCTGCGCCCTGCCATTTTTGATTAATAAAGATTACGTCCGTCTGTGCGTCTTCTTTCCTGTGCCGAGTACCTCTCAGTGGTGGTTCTTTCAAAAGTTGCCCATACCCTACAGACAACATATTTGCTTATGACATCCTGAGGCGTGTTTGCTCGTTCGCTGTATCCCCCACCCACATCTTCTTCGTTCAACATCATTTCCTTTCTTCGGTGCGTGTAGCCCCGCTCGAAAATGTTGCTGACGATGGGTTTGGGACGAATGAGTGCGCGTTTGGATACGGATTTCCTTCCGTGAGCACGGAGGTATTCGTTTGTCTGTCTCCTGAATTTTTTCATTGCATTTTTTTCGCTTGCCTTTCCATTTGCCCATTAGGTTTATTTATCTAGAGTAGAGTGTTTCGTGGTGCATTTTCATGTGGTAAGGATGTTTCAATTTCTTGCTTGTTGTGTCCTGGCTTCCGTGTTGTAGAATGTCTTTCGTGCTGCATCATGGGGTGCAGTTTTTTAGTTGTTTTGCGGTATATGTGTTTGCATGAGTATTGGATGAAGGGATTTTTGCATGAGTGTGTGCGCTGCTGTGGGTGTAATTTTCCGTGTTGTTTTTTTTGCATGTGGTATTTTTCTTTTTTACGGTTGGTGACCTAACACCCCCCGCCACACGCCCTTGCGGCGGCTTGCGGGGTATTATGTAGATGTAGATGTAGATCTAATTGCTAATTATCCAACTTTCCTCTCAAATTGTTCCCATTATGTTTTCTTTCCATCATGCTGTTTGAGCATACTTAATTAGTCATGTGTCCTAATCCGTTATTCATTCCAAATAATTTTAACTTAAGTTTTCTTAAAATACCTTCCTATCCAAGTTTAGTATCAGATTAACGCTTTGCATGCAAACTGATAGAAAAGCGCTGTATTTTTGTATTTTTTTGAAAGATACTAGATAGTATTTCCTTTCTTGTTTGGTATCTTCTTCATTGAAGAATACATGACTTGTATAAATGTTCGTACACGTATATTCTTCAAATCGTATAACCTATATGCTCATGTTTTACGGAATAATGTTTGAACGTATTTTCACAAAAAACGGTTATTTTTGTGGATAACCAAAGCCCTCACGAGAATTCGTCGCCTGAGTCTGAAAAAAAATATATAAATATATAATATAAATATATGTATACTCCTAATGAGAATTACTTTTTCCTATCGGTCAAAAATAGTTTCGTTAAGTTTTCAACAAGGGTAAAGTGACAGTGGATTTTTAAGTTTAGGTCGACAAAATGAATTCTAAGCATATTTTTTTAACTCCTAACGTCGTTATCTGATAAATCAAATGAAGGCACCTACTTTACCATAACTTTCAGAACTATGAACGTGACATGATCTTATATGGATTTACGGCAAAGGATTTTTCAATGAGATATAATTAAATATAAACGCTTGCTTGTCTAATGAATTGTTCCTAATGCAAAATTTTCCTTTTTAACCTTACTTTGATGATTGTATTGCCTAAACTTGGCCGTAAGTTGACGTTATTTCATAGCTATAGTAATTATTCCTTCCTTCCTCAATTATTGAGAGTATCACTGAAGTAAAAGCTCAGATTTTACAAGCTTATGGACTAAGCGACTTAACAATGCTTGACCCATTAGGTTAAGAGACATTGCATTTACTCTTAATCTCTCCACCCTAAATTATTCGTCAGTGGTTGGAACCACGCCGTCGTTAAAGCGGCGTTGGAACCCCGCCTCAGTATGCAATCAGTCCATTATGTTAGGGCTGAAAACCGGATGAAAGCATTTTAATTTAAAGCCATTGCGAAAGAGGCGCAGAAATAATGCAACAGAAGTGACATAAAGCGATGTGGATGATGGTATACCTAAACCATTTTAAATTCCACGTTCATTATCAATTTTAAGCTAATTATTAACCACCGCCAGGGTTGTTTAGCTTCTCTTTCCATGTTTCTGTTGTGATCACTTTTGAGTACTCAATTTGGTCACTTATCTACTCTTTGTGATTGGTAACTGAAAATAGTTCATTGAAGATTTACAATAAATTAATTAATTATTAATTTATGTTGAATAGCCTTCACCAAACCTATTTTGATTAAAAGTTTTCAGGAATAAACTAAACTATAAGATTGATTTCTGTGTGAGCATGATGATAAAAACGATTGCAAACTCTGTAATTTTATGGATTCCTTGAGCATGTACAGAATTTTATTATTCAAAGTCTTATCCTTAAAGTTTTTTTTTATGTAGACATAGACTAAGCACTGCTACCCTTCAAGCCACGTCGAATTCACCATTAAATACCCAATAGGGTCCGATTGTGGTAAATCATTTATCAACTGTTACATTCTGGCACCTTCATTATTTCTGCCGATGTATTTTTCTCTCTTACATTATAGTATACCTTCTGTCACAATTTTCCAGATACCATTTCCCCTCAAACTGCCCTTCATCCGAATCCCTTGCTTTGTTTGAATGTATCTACCCACTATCTCTCCTCTTCTAACATTGCTAGCACTTCGTTTGCTTTTATTTTTTACTGTCTCACGTTTTTAATGCCCTTTCAAACCAGCATCTCAAAAAAACTTAAATGTATGCTTATTCACTAGCCTAAACTAACAAGTTTCGACACTGTTAGAAAATTATCCGTATCTAAGTCTTAAATAATCTTTCCTTTTACCTTTCCATGCAGTCAACTTTCTCCACCTTGTAAAAGCTCACTCACCTAATGCGATTCTTCTTTTTATGACCCTACCTCTTTCCCCACCTCCATCGAAAACACTCCATTAGGAGATGAACCGTTCTAATTTATACCCCCAACTTTAACGCCTAGCACGAGCCTCATTACCCTTGCCTTAGGATTTACTCTCATCCCATACTATGGAACTAATTGTCTGATTATTTTGCTAGACCGAAACTAACATAATGCGGTTTTTGACGATGAAAAGAATCATTGTAGCTGGATTGTGAGAACTGTGATTGTTGACTACTCTGCTACAAAGGAAAACTTCGGCGTGGGGAGTGTTAGCGATTAAGTAGAATTAAAATATCGATGTGCCTGAATTCGACTATGATTGGGGCTTAGTCTGAAATATTAGCTAGATGCGCGCTAGCTTACTAAGAAAACATGTAAGTATTATCAATGCTCTATTTAAAATAAAACCTTTCTTCACTAGAATTTGTTTTCTATCTGTCTCAAGCCAATATTAACATAAAAATAATAAAGTCACCAATTGCTACACTATATTGTTAAAAAAATAGCATCACTTCACTGCGGTATGGGATAAGTAATAGCATAGCAAGTGAGGTTTGAGAAGTAATTTAAAAAAATAAAATAATGCCACTCAATAATAAGAGCAGTACATTCAATCTTAAACCTCGGTTTTGCTTCACCGAAACCAATAATGTTTGCTGGTTTGCGTAATGACTTGCTATTTCTTTGGTTTACTTAACGCAAAGGGTTAATACGTGCAACAGTTGCGTAGTCTTACGCGGTTCTCGCCATCCATTGGATGTGAGTGCGTTCATAATTCCTCCGGAAGCACTTGGCCGGAATGGAGCTGGAGGGATTTGACCCGATTCCAGGGACCACATCCCTTAAAAGAGCTCTCGACTCCACTTCCTCGCCTGGATGCCATACCCTCGCCTTTTCATTACCCTCCCGGTGCGAGAGTAAGTGTGTGTTTATTTCCTTCCCCGAAACCTAAAGCGCACCTTTTCTGCACCTATAACCCCGTTCCCTCCGAATACACGACATTTCGCGGCGCCGTCCCCAACCCTGCGTCGCACGACCCTTATTTCGGCATTCCCTCCGGCATCGATCTCAGCATTTCCATTTACACCTCTCCCTTCCACCTTCCTCCTCCTCCCTCCACCAATCCTCCCCACGCCACCCCATTTTATCCCTTCTTCTTCTTCTTCTTCTCTTCCCTCGCCCAAGGCAACCTCACCCCAACGCCCTCACTCCCATGTCCCTCGAAGGAGGTGGAGCTCATTCTTCCCTCCCCCTTTCCCCGACCCTATACCAAACCTCTCGCCACCCTGTTTGAATCAAATGCCTCCCCTTCGTCTTCCCCTTTTCCCGAAAACCTCGTTGCCAAACCTGGTTTCCCCTGATCCCCCTTCCCCGTCCCCCTTAACCCTCCAATCTTCCCCCGCTGGAGAGGCCGGGGAGAAATTTTGGAGGTGGCACTGCGTGCTGGCCTGAAAGGTGAGACTGAGTTTAGCTCAGCTCAGTGAAGGAGGTGACTTTTCAAAACCGTGTTTTCGCCGTGGCCCTGAACATACCCAGGTAATAATTGGTCTTAGTTTTTTCAGAACTTGCACCTGCCCCATGCAATTTGCATAAGTCATGGGCTTAAGCAGCCCTCTCCTCGATCGCCCCATATTACATACCAAAGCCCTCGTTGTTTATAAAATACTGATTCATTTCATATCTACTACAGAATGTACTTTTTTATGGGTTTCCCTACACTTGTTTACGATGGGGGGAAATTTTTCTCCAAATTATTATTCAGTCAATCTATTCCTCACTTTTATTTAACGAGCAGAGCGAAGTGGGAGACAGTGTAGCTTTGCTTCTCCCGGAAGAAAAGTTAGATAGGTTTTCTTCTGAATACCTTTCGCCTTGGAAGAGCAAATTGCTTTTTCATCCCTCACATAGTTTCTCTCCTTCCTTCAAACAAAAATACAGAAGGGGATATAATCAATAAAATTCAGAATCGAATTAAAGTTTGTCGGGTTAATTGATGTTCCAGCATTCTTTTTGGCTTTCAAAGTTTCCTTTGCGAGGCTATTTATTTTTATTAATTGATTTTCGAAGTATCGCTAAGGAATAAATTAGTAAGTACTCGATCTTTGAATTTAATTGGCATGTGGTTGCCTCCCTAGAATATTCCAGACCACTGATCCTTAGCAGTTGCATAAGGATTGACAATAGTTATTTACTCATACGTTATGTGTGAATAACTATTGATTGATTGAAGATTTACTGGTATTTAAACTGGTGGATTATTATGCGACAATTATGGCTGAAAGGTCTTTAATCTCAAAATATCTTCTTTAGTATAAGACGATGCAAACTCATGCTATGAATAAATTTAATTTTACGAAAAGAATCAATTACCGCGTTTAAAGATAAAGTTTTGAACATTTTTACCCCACTACCAACCAGTTCAGCACTAATTAAGGTCATTATTTTTGCTTATTTTCATTTTTAAGGCAAATAAAATGAAATCGGGTAAATTATTTTTGATACTCTCGGTAAAAAAGTAAATTTTTTTAATACATTTTTATGATTGCATCTTAGCGAATTGTTAAGGTTTTTATCGTTTGGTGACGAAAATCGCTAAATGGTTAATTTTAATCAATGCCATTTTATTTCTTCGTTTTCAGAAAATACAGGAATTTCCTTTTCTCATTGATATGTGCCCTTAACTTCTCTAAAGGAGATGAAAAACTTGTGATATGCCATGGCTTTTGGCCCACAGACTTTTAGTTCTTGGATTTCTACTGTTTGATTCGGATATTTTTAACTAGAAATGAACTTTTCCCCGTTTAGCAGTTCCGTTGTTTAAGTGAGAATACGGTTATTAATACATTATTTTTTGCTTATATGGTCTGTGTCCGACCCAATGGCGGGATTAAAATTCGATTTCCGTTCGCAGACTCGCATTCTTCTTTCACCTTATAGTTGCATCCGCCCTAATTCTCAAAAATAATTCCATTCTCTCTGTTATTGACTACTTCTATCGATTGGAATTTACTTCTATTTTCATTATTATGTAAGTTTCATTTGTCTTTATAGTTTCAATGTAAAACTAAGTGTAAATAAATATCTCATATTGTCTTGAGGAGAGTCTCAATGTAAATATTAAGTATAACTTTTCAAAAGTCAGAGTAAGGTTAACTTCCTACTAGCGTGAAGTTTTCTTACAAACTGTACTATGGAAAACTGCCATTATGTAAATTTCAAATATAGACTTTGAAAGAAAGGAATAGCTAATCATTTGATAAATTTAAATCTGAAAATTTGACACGGTTAAACTTTCAGAAAATGCTCACCTGCTAACGAAAACATTGCAGATTTAAGTACGACGATGTAAACAGAAGTCTCGCGGAAACTGGTGGTGGTGGTGGAAGATCCATGAATCTTCTTCGGTATTTAATTTTTAGAGCGCATGGTTGCATTGCACATATTTTTTTACGATCACAACTTAATGCCTAGCAATCACTACGACTTCATGGAAAGGCAGCTTATAAGCCACGCGTTTGTGTAAACTCGTAATAAGTCTCGCACTTGCGTAAAGGAAATTAATGGAAAAGCAATACAAATAGCATTAAGTTCTATTAAAATAATAATATGGAGCATGTATTAAAACGCTTTAGTTTAAGTAAGAGTCAGTATTCAAGAAAGCATTTAAGTAAAAGTGACACTAGTTCCCAAGCTGTTTTCTATTAAATGTCTTATTATTAGGCAAAGATCAAAATATAGTAGTAATAGATATTTCCAGGAGTATAAAAACACTGTTTTCTTGAAAAATATTTGTACCTAAATCATTGCAATCAAATACTTTTGTCCAAGCAAGAAATATACCTTTCTTACTAATCGGAAAATAGTTGTTTTAAAAATCAAAACTCAAGTACAACAAAGGAAAAGATAAGAACGAAAAGGACAGTTTAATAATTAGCATTTTATCTGTACAAAATTAAACTTTCACGCAATAGTGGTTATGATGCGTTTTATTTTTATCCATATTACCTAAGGTCTGCAAAGAATTTTTACCCTTAGCTTGTTTGCAAACAATCATATGAAAATATTTGTTATCTCATCTTAATATATAGGTTTAATGATTGCAAAATTTTTCTAAGCACCAAAAGTACTTCTTAGAAATTGTCTAATAAATTCTTGAGAATGAAGGTTTGACATTTTTGATTTTTATTATTGTTTGTGAATCCAATATTATGTCCATTAATATTTTAGTTCTTTTTCCAGAAATAAATTGATAGTGAATCGTTGAGTGTGTGTGTATATATATATATATATATATATATATATATATATATATATATATATATATATATATATATATATATATATATATATATATATATATATATATATATATATATATATATAGACACACACACATATATAAATATATATATATATATATATATATGTGTGTGTGTGTGTGTGTGTATGTAAATATACTATACACATACATTATTGACATACGAGTATGATGATACTGCGTTTGAATACTGCTCAAATTATTTAATTAAAACAGCGATCACGCATAACTTTACGAGAAAATAAGAGGGATAAAATCCTGGAAAATAAATCAAGAGAAACGATTTTGCACGCCTATTGTATTGTATCAGACACTAGTTTTCAGTGTTGATTTGGTTTCGCGGCTATGAAACTTGACACAACCAGCAAAAGAGTGCGCACATATTTCATTATATCATAATTTTTCCACACACTTTCTTTTTCATCGAAGCTAGATATTTATTATTACCTCCAGATTTCACAGTCGTGGAACCTATACGGCATCCTTTGGAGGTTTAACAGTGTAAAATGGCGTACAAAAAAAAACGAAAATTCCTGGAGAGATATCAGAAAGATCATTAGCTAATGAGCCTATTAATCATTTGGTAAAACCAGTTCATTTACTCCTGTCAACAAGCCATTTCATGCCCTTGCACCTTTTTTTAAATATCCTCTGCCATTAACTGCTAATGAAATTCATTTCTGCATTCCTTCTGTATTATTAGGATCCTTTTCTCCTTCAGTTATAGTTTTCGATTAGGTCTTGAGGCTCGGAATATGTCCGAAGAGTTTAGCTCTTCCCAGTCTTGAACACTTACCTTCCACTACGTGTTAACGTATTTTATTTGAGGATTACTTCTGCAGTCTTCAGCCTTTTTTCTTCTTCAATTATTATCTGTGAAAGGTTTTCTGTATTTAAAATATTAATAAAGAGTTTAGCTTTTTTTTCTTTTCAATATGTATTTTTTTCTTTTTTTCATTGAGTTTATTCATCATTTGCTCGCTCCTCATATTAGAGATTTTTTATTAGCAGCTGGCATCATATTTTTATTGCTACCTTAGTATGTCTTGTTTTTGAGACCAACATGATTTCCTAATAAAGGTTATTTACTTGTATTAAGACATAAAATCAAGATAAATTCTCAATTTATTTTGCGACAACTTATTATAAATTATATTTTGTGAAAATATCATTTTCGAGAACAATTTATCAACACTTCGACTATTAAATTTTTAAGCAGTTCAATAAATTCCATGTTATTTTTTTCCTCTTGCTCCATTCATAGCCAGTTTAAAAGATGATTTGGGGATTATCATTATTTAAAGCAAATAATCTTTAAATAATGTATTTGGAACCTTTTATCCACGACTATGACAATAGAAGAGGGTAAAGCTAAGACTTTCCTTATTGAATGAACCCCTTTTGAAAAGGTGTAGGCGCGAGTAACAGTTAAATTAAAGATCCAAAATAAATTAAGTTTCACCGAAAATAGCGGGTTATTCCATTATATTTTAACCACCTTAATAACAATGAATGAGCCAAGATAAAAGAGGGTAGTTAAAAATAAATGACTCTGGGGAGCATGATGAAATATCTCCTGCATATGGAGCCCTACTAAATGATAGTGACATTAGAGAACTCTAGCAAAGAACAACGGTTTCGGTCTAACGAATCGTCCTTGCCTTGAAATGTTCTCAGGGGGATTCATATGCATGATGATGTAGCTACTTTAGAGTAATTTTTCACCCCGATTCGAGTGGGTCAGGGCGCACTCCCCCGCCCCTGCGCCCACATTTCCTCTCATGCAATAAATCCCCGTTCCCTTCCTTCTCTGCCCAACGCCCATTACGTCTCCCTCCTCTCCACCCTGAGCTCACACACCACTCTCCCTCCCCACTTTTCTTCGCCATTTCAAAATCCTCTACCCCAACATCTGGCCTACTTCTTCATCTCCTACCACTAATCGATTGAAATTCCCGCTATCCCTACCTTAATACCTTATGTAATAGATTTGGAACCCTACATTAGCCAATCTATATTTTCTCAAGTTCTATTATTTTCTCTTTAAGTGCAACGATTGAACATCACAATGCACCTGATAGGCGTTATAGTTTCACAGCTCAATGAAATTTATTTTTTTCAAAAAGTATGTACCAAGACATAGACAATGGTTAATTATTACAAAATTTACCCCATGGCCGAATTTTTTGGTGCACTAATAATAAACTTTGTGATTGAAACTAACTGTGATACTGATTTAGGAATAACTACCGTTTGATTATAATTTTTTGCGTATTGGAGCATCTTAAAATTGCAAAATACCATGTGTAAAAGGGAGTTTTTGTTAAAAGGACTTAATGTCTCGCTGTGTAAGTATGGCGTAGGGCTTGCTGACCTGTTATCTGTTTTAGACGACCACCTAATATCTCAACGCCAGGGAAATGTTTTATTTGGGAACTAAGTTTTTCTTCTCACACTGAATTACAGCCGTCTTTAGCAGAGGTAAACGCTCTGAGTATGGTCAAAGTATAATGCGATCTGTATATATGGTAGGACTAATGAAAACAGCAGGATACCTGCTCACTATTTTCAATGCATTTCTTTTCGTCTCTATTATTAAGGATTTTTTTTCTTAAAATGGGAAGGCCCTTCCCGGAAGATGGTCTGGATTTGCTATTACCGTTGGCGATAAGTAAAAAATCTCAATTCTTGAGAAACATTTTTTGTTTCATTTAGATGCAAAAATTACCTATTAATTTCCATATCTGTAAGCGAATAAACTCAATTTAGATAATTGAATTGCGGTTTCCACCGTTTCATTAATGAGTGTTATGTTATATGCGCTTTATGATAGATTTCTAAGGTTACCGTCGTTAGAAACTCTGCAATAAATGGCTAAGAGCTGGAGAAGAGAACATGGTCTCAGGTCATACTGCGCAAATATTAGGTAAGCTTATTTTGTTCTTAAACTGCTTGCGCTACTCTGAAAATATAATTCTATTTCAGTCAGCATATTCATTACTTCCCAACTTCCATTTATTAAATAATACTTTTTCTCCTCACACCCACCCTTTGATCTTTTCATTAACTTCGACCTATATTTTCCTGTTATTCTTTGAAGCTCGTCGTTTTCTTGGTATTGGAATATTTAAAAATATTTATCAGCTTAACAAACAATATAATACTCGTGTTAGGCCTAATGCATTTGTCACTGGAAAAAAAGGTAGAAAAACAACTCCACGCTGCTTATATTAATCTCCTCCCCCACAACTGATGCCAGAACCAGTTGCTAACGTATAGAATTCTTTCTTGATCGTAGATTCTTTTAAGGGAATATATTTCAGGCTCAACGCCACGCCCGCTAATGTTTAATCCTCATATATGAATGAAACAGTTGATATTTATTTAAAAATTTTAGAAATGGTAGAGATGTACCCTAGAAATTCTGGGATTTATTGGGAATGAATTACTGCGTAATGGTACAAAATTATATAGCAGTTCTTTCCATTGGAGTCCATCCAAATGAATAATATCTGCTACATTGATTTAGAGGGAATATATCAATTGACCACGGTCTTTTATTTCCTACTAAGGTATTTCTTCCATTAAAAGATTTTGGTATCAAAAATAAAGTATTTCGTCATTCAATTTGCAAATAATCAATATAGTTTTCCCCTTAAGGGCTGATAATTTTCCATTACAATATAATATTTGGAAGTGTTTTTTTTCATTTTAAAATTGAATAATGATTTGTGTTCTCTGGTTTCTCTCAATATTTATTTTGCCGAATTTTATCTTCTGATAGCTCTCCAGCGGTTTTCTATGTATTTTTCATTTTTCATCCTATTTATTGTCATGCAAGAGCTCTAGAATGGCGGTTGTTTACAGCTATATTCATAGACAGTTGTTTTCAAAAACTTATTCATTTTATCCATTTAGAAACAAACGCTGTTGGCGATGTCCACTACTGGAATTATTTTCACTCTTTATTCGTCACACTACATCATTTTATCTATAAATCTAAATTTAAATATATTTTGTAAAAATAAAAAATTATTCAAACCTTATTTTTTATAATATCATAAAATCTTTTTATGGAGCTCACCCAACTCCGTAAGTATATCACATACAAACAACGTACCCTCTGTTTGCAAGACTGTCACAAAAATCAAACCGAGTTTTGCTCTAACACATATTTATACGTGTTCCATGAAATGTTTTCGCAGTTTTTCTCAGGTGCCCCATCCATAACCAATCGCTTTCGGGAATCCGTACTGAAAAGTGTTATTGGACACTCCTCACGTTCTCCATTATCCTTACACCCAAGTTATAGGCTAGAGGAAATATTCTATCGGCAAATAAATAAAATCGAATTTTCGGACATGTGGTATGTTTAATAAAATTCACCGATGCGTAAAAAAGAACACATCTCCTATTTATAAGACTGACAAGAAGAGTCCACCGCGAATTTCGTTTCACCACGTCCATAAATTTGGTCCGTTCCGTGAAAATAAAATAAATAAGGGATTGGGAACCACCGTTCTGAGACAGTCGCGGGCACTGGATCCTTATTCTGAATGAAAAAAAGACCTCGAGCGTACCCATTATCGGAGAGCCAAATTGATGGCCGTCTGTATGTACACACGTACACACATCCCCACGTCCCTTTCGGCACCCACGGGCACCGCACCACCCCCCAACCACCCTAACCATCCCTGGCCATCTCACCCCAGCTCGCTATTTTCCTATCTCTACGCCCGTGCCTCGAGTGCCCCCCCCCCCCAAAGAACCCTCCTCTGCGGACTAATCTCATTCGAGCCGCCACGCCGCGATCCCGACTGCTCTTCCTCCCCCCAAATGCCCCTCTCTCCTTCCCGCCGTCTCCCCATTACTCACTCACTCGTCCTCCCCCTCCACGTCGTCCTCCGTCCTTTCCTACTTCTAGCCCCCCCCATCGCCCCCCCGCCGCACCACCATCGCCCCGTCGACTTCTTCCTCCATCCTCACGCTCGGGCACCGCTTTCGCCCGACCAAACCCCACCCACCTCTCCCTACTCACCCCTTCCTCTCCCCGCCACACCCTCCCTCCGAACATCCCTCCCTCAACCCTCCCCCACCCGTGGGACTCCTAATTAAATGGCGGAAAACGGTGGCCGAGGGGGTGGGTGGGTGGGGGGGGGGGTTTCTAGTGTGGGCGGAGGGGTTGACGGGGCCGGGTAGGAGATGGGGAAGAAATGTGGGTGTTTCGGCGAAAGAGGATCGAGCGGGCGGGCCGGGGGCATGGGAGCGGGGGCTCAAAAGAGACGGCGGCAGCGGCGGGAGGAGGGCTGTGGCAGGGAGGATGGGATGGAGGTGGGGGTGACGGTGTGGAAGGATTAGTGGAGTTGGTGGGGTGTGATGGAGCGAGAGGAGGTTGGGTTATGGGTAGAGGGCGGACGGGTGGCAGGAGATATGTTTCGACTAGGGTGGGACGCGCGGGGTGAGATTTGCCCCGGGAAGGAGGTTAGGGTTAAGAGGAGATATTAGTGAGGGCCAGGAAAATGATGTAAAAATGACAGCCACAAAAGGGCAGTATTGGTCTCACCTCACTTTTGGTGCGTATTGCACTGAAAAATGAAGTGCAATCCGCACCCAAATTTCTTGGTTGAAGAAGGTGAATATTTAATTGTTTTTTATTTATAATTGTTGAGAATGAGCGTGAAAATTGGACAGTATCACAAAAATTGTGCTTTTTTATATTTTGTATTTAGATCGGACACGTAACTAATGCCAAGTACGTGCTGAGCTGTATATGCATGTGTGAATGAATATACGAAAGACTACTTGCTTACCTGGTATTCTTTCAAGATCAAACTCCAGGAAGCCCAAAAATAATTTAATAATTAATTATTTAATTTTCGCAAAGGAATTTCAATTGCTATATTTTTGTTTTTAACAACTTCATTCAACTAGTAAGCAAATACTTTCCAAAAGTGTGAGCATTTAAAGAGTGCGTAATTTTTTTCCCCCAAGAATAATATGAACTGTTACCTTTTCAGGCACCTCCAGTAATTACGACTTTTAAGATACTTGGGCTAGTCTAACTCCCTATTTTCGACCACCAATCGAACAGGAACTGGAGGGATTTGGATATGAGAGTATTAGTATGATAATGTTTGAAATACTGATTGCTGCGTAGTTGCGGATAAGGCTGTAAAGAGACGATGGCACGTAAAGAGAAAATACTTATGTGAATATGGGTACCGCTGGCAATATTACTGAGATTTCATTAAGTCGTCGGTTTTCTCGCATCTGAAATTCTAGGTAAGTTTGTAGCTTCCTCGTAGTGATGCAATTTATAGGTGCCTCGACTACTGAGGTCATTTGCTATCTTACTTGAATATCTCTCCAGTTTAAACTTGTGTTACATTAAATTTCACATATTTACTCCATTTTAAAATAATGATATGGTGTCCGCATCTTAATTGCAAAATTATGTCCAAACGGTCCTTGTACTTACTTTCTTGCATTTAACCGCGTCACAAGCATTGCAAACAAAAAAGTCAATCACCAACACCAGAGCCGTAGCTGAAGATGGGAGACCCATCTACCGGAAGTCGAACTCGCGACATCTGAACAAGAAGACGAAGACCCAGCCCCGCCCGGAAAATAATCGACAAAGTGCTACAGCTTTTAGATATTTTGGAGAGACTTTATTATCCATCAACAGCTTACGAGTGAAAGAAAATATCTGCCATTGATTGTGTGGGTCAGACTAGATTATTAAAATGTTCACTGTAAATGGTTAAAATAGAGTAAAAATATTCACCGATCAATGGAGTCCATTTTGCGAGTTTTAAGACATGGGGGTTCCATGCAAATATTACCACGTGGCCAAAGCGGAGACAAATGAAGGGTAACAAAAACTTGAGAGGGAAAACCAAGACATAAAGAGGAAAAAGTGTTGCGTGGGGCTAGAGGCTCAACAGCCTGCGCAAAGTAACGGCCACACGTAGACCGACAGGATTAGGGGGGAAGAGAATGGGAGGGGGCAGGGCCGGGCAAACGCTCGCCCCACCAAAACTCATGGAGAGGAGAGGCAAACGTGCGGAAGAGGTGGATTGCGAAAGACCCGGAGTAGGGAAAGGGTAAAGAGTAGTGAGATCGCAGGGGAAGGTAGGATGGCGATTGAAACTCGGGGCACCGGGAGAGGGGAGGGAAAAGGTGAGAGATAAGCGCGTTCATTTTTGGTAAAATTGCGAGCATCTGATTCCCCGCCCACTCTTATTCCATTCGGCGCATGCAAGCGCAGGAATGCCGGGGCACACGCGTGATTCTGAGCGGCTAATGTGAGGGAAGCGTGGAAGATAGGATGGAGCGTGCGAGCGAGCGTTGGCAAGCGGGAGGGCGAGCGGGTTGAAAGGGTTGGGGGAAGCGCGATGGTGGGAATGCAGCAAGAAGTAACTGCCGGAGTGCAATGGGATAGGAGCCGACGATAAGGGGAGGCTGCGGCGTCATAATGGTGGACCGGGGAGGGAGGCTTGCTGCCGGAGGGGGAGAGGAATCGGAGGAATGATATGCGGGTGAAGGGGTGAAGCCGGGGGTAGGGGTGGAGAGGGTGAAGGGAGGGAAGGGATCCATTTCACCGGGTTTTTCCTCGTGCGTACGATAACTCGTTTGTTGTTTTTTTTTGCTCGTAAAGCGTAATTAAATTAGCGTATTTCTCTTGTTTCTTTTTCCGCGTGCATGCGGTTTTATTTCTCTCCATGTTTATTTGACCATTTTTCAATTTAAAATTAATTCTACTCTGTTTGATTTTGGTTTTTGAGTAGCGTCCTATACCAAACAATGAGAGAACAGTATACTCTCGTTCAATGCATTTTCATTTCCTTTAGTAACGTGCATTCGAGTGGCGCGGTAGAGATTGTGAGGTTTATCCGGGGAGTGATATTGAATTGTAAAATATAGGTGTTTTGTGAGCAGCGAAATTCTTGGAACGAGAAGACTAGATCCCTGAAGATGACACAAATCAAATGAAAATGTTAACATAATTCATCCAATGAACTCACGTACTTCTGCTGTAACAAAGCTGTCTACCCTATTCTTCGAATAAGCTCTGGGGTGAAAATTAAAAAAATATTTTGCATCTTCTCTGGTCCGATCTTTTGGTTTTTCTTTCTCAATTAATCAATGCTGAAAACTTTTGTGGTTCAATGTATACTTGGATTCGATGTGGCGCGGAGATAAATGAACACTGACAAAGATTTCTTTAGTTAGGTTACAGCGTCTAGGAAGAATTTTGCGAATTCTAATATTTCCCAGTTCATATTATTAGCCATAAATTACGCTGGACTTTCAAGTTATTGGAACTATAACTACATCCACACAATACCCCTCGGACTACTGAAAAAATGTTTTCTGGAGGATGTTAGGTGCGCTGTTTGTCAATTAGTATGCCCTTTCACAAATGCATAAATATATTCACTCATACTTAAATAAACGTGCACTAAAACACATATATGGCTAACTACACCGTACAATAACAAGTATGTTCGAGAAAATTTTAAAATTTTGCATTTGACGCACCGCACGTCATCTATCAATGAGTTGTTGTCATTTGAATCTGTTGGTGAAAAATAGAAGGGATTGAAATAAAGTAGAGCTGGCATACGCACTGGTTGAAATATACGTGTAAATCATTTTTGGTTATGTGACTACCTAAATCCACTTGACCGCTAATTTAAAGTCACAAGCCAAATGACAATGAAGAGCTTGCATTAATTGGCTGTTACTTATAATCTCTTTTCCATACGCGAAAAAACACTGCTTCAAATAATAAATACCATGAATTTCCCTTAATTATGACCCCGAAATTAAATGAAAAATTGTTTGTACACGTTTATTAAATTTATTTAATGGAAAATTCATTTGTGTTGTTTAAACAAAATTTGATTATTTTTACTCATTGACATTATTAAATCTGAGTTCACCGTCCCTGGATTCCATTTTTAGTGAGCTAAATTAATTCAAAAATTCAAAGCTACGGATTTGAGTCCTTTATTTTATCCCTCAGACTGCTTTTCCGTAGTCCGTTTCATTTGGTCAGGCCAGACAGACTCTAGGTGCTCACCGTATCGCATGTGAATGTCTGAATGTGGCCCTGCACTAGAAAGCACTTCTTTCTTTACATGCGTTGAATACTGCCCCTTCCGATTCAATCCTCTGGTCCTCTCCAACCTCCTTTCAAAAACCCCGTCAATGCTTCCGCCATCCTCTTCGTCCCCCCTCTCCCCTTTCCCATTCTTTACTCTCCCTTTCCGCCCTTCGTCCTTTCTCCCTGGCCTTCCCTAAATCCCGGTCTCCTCTCCTCCGTCCTCACTTTTGTCCCCTGGCATTGTCTTCTGCAACCTTTGTCCGTGCGAGAGTGTTTTATTTGGAGTCCCTCTCCCTTACTCACACGGATTTGAGAAAGCAGTTAAAGTACAAGCTCTTTAATCACCCAACTTCATTCCAAGTAACAATACAAACTAACTTTTTAAGCTAGTACCCCCGCGTGTTTTTGTGTTATTTGCTTCGCATGCCCGATGTCAAAAGAAAAGCCTCTGAGCAAGTGTTAATTTGTAGTCTGGGAACATCCATTCAAATGCTGCTTCGTAATGTTCTGTGTGCGATTTACACTCACTCCAATGCGTCGAAACTTGGTCATCAAATTCCTGCCTTTTTCTATCACTGTTGTACTTTTTTCAGTAGGAATCCACCATGCATAGCAGAACTTAGCTATTGACGATGGAAATATGATGTCGCCACGTACAGAAATGACATACATATTAAGTTCGTTATACTTCACGTGCTTCCGTGCTCCTGATGCGATACTTTTGCCGTTGAATTGGATCATTATAGGCCTTATTAAATACTTACGGAGTTGAATAAAGTACTAAGGTGACAACTAAGGGTGATTCTCCTAGGATCGGAGAAACTGGTTTCATCATATCCATACTCCCAGTTAATATTGATAGCCAATGCTAAGATAAGTTTCAATAGCCCTATTTTATGTTCCCTACTAGTCTCATTACTCTTTCACACAATGTAGTTTTGGTTTCTTTCAAAACATAATGTTAATCCTCTCTGATAAAAATTTGTAATTCTGCAATTTCCTTGCATTTCATTTATATACGTACATCCTTCAATAGCCTTCTATTATGATCACTCCATTGAATATTTAACCTAAAATATATATTATTTAGGGGGCATGGTAGGCCAGGGGTAGAGCTTGGGATACTGACATGGAGGCCCTTGTTCAATTCCCGCGTACCTCTGAGTACTCAGCTTCACACAATCTGAATGATTTTTTGGATGCCAGAACTTCTTGGGAAACCATAGGTTGCGCAGGGAAAGGAACTGACCCGCAAGCCTAATGTGAGAATTTAACACCCGGTTGGGCTTGGATAACCTCTACCATCATCTATCAAAACGGTTTTTGTTTGTTATCCAAAATTTTCATCTCAGTTGTTTTAATCTACAGGTACTATACTTCATTTCCGGAATGATCTACATCTGCATAATACCCCGCAAGCCGCCGCTAGGGCGTGCGGCGGGGGGTGTGCTAGGTCGCCAACCGTAAAAAGGAACAATACCAAATGCAAAACAACAACATGGAAAATTACACCCACAGCAGCGCACACACGCATCCAAAATGATGTCGAATTCAAATACCCGATTCGGTGTTGGGCAAGGAAAATTCAGAAAGCAATTGAACTAAGTATATATTTTTGTTGCTGTAAGACTAACATTACTTTTAATAATATCATTCAGAAGCTTATATATATATATATATATATATATATATATATATATATATATATATATATATATATATATGATTACTTCTATATCTTCAGAGGAAGACGGATTGTTTCCGTCGAAATATCAAGAAAATACGTGTGAGTGTTCTTTTTTTGTGTTTTTTTGTTGTTCTTTTTTTGTGTTTCTATATTGTGTGTTACTGTGTATTGTACTATTCGGCACTTCCGTGTTACGTCTACATATATAATACGTGTGAGTGTTCTTTTTTTGTGTTTTTTTGTTGTTCTTTTTTTGTGTTTCTATATTGTGTGTTACTGTGTATTGTACTATTCGGCACTTCCGTGTTACGTCTAGCATATATATATATATATATATGATATATTCATTCTGAATTTATGTTGATTAATATAACTGCTGTAATTGCTCATGTACTATCTATCCAACAGTACAAACTGAGGACGCTCAAGCGTAGAAAGCGTAGCTTTTTAGGAAAAGCAGATCTTGCGAAACACAACTTGGTCTCTTCATTCACGATATACTTAGATCGGGAGAAAACAACACCCAAGTCGATGCAGTATTCCTGGATTTCAAAAAAGCCTTCGACAAAGTCCCACACAATAAATTGTTACACAAACTTAAATACTATGGGATCAATGAGAAAATAATTAATTGGATTAGGGACTTCTTGTCAAACCGCAAACAAATAGTAGTCATAGATGGGTTGTGCTCAACGGAGAGAGATGTTACTTCGGGCGTCCCCCAGGGAAGTGTAATAGGGCCTCTTCTGTTCTTAATATACATAAATGACTTAAGCACACACGTTAGTAGCAATCTAAGGTTATTTGCTGACGACACGGTGATATACAGGGAAATAAGGAGCCAACTAGATCGCGAGCTACTCTCTAGAGACTTAGACAATATCTCGGGATGGTGCAATAAATGGGGATTAACACTTAATATAGATAAATGTGCAGTTTTGAAATTTTGGAATAAAGGAAGCGAGGAACAGGATATAAACTACAAAATAGAGGGTTCAGTATTGACTACGGCAAATCAAGTTAAATATTTGGGGGTTGTTCTAACACCACGCCTTTCATGGGGAGCACATATCAGGACAATATGCGGATCAGCTTTAAAGAAACTTGGCTTCATAAAACGGGTGGTGGGGAAATGTAATGAAAAAGTTAAAGAGAGGTGTTATTTTGCTCTAGTTAGACCTCATTTGGAATATGCCGCAAGTATTTGGGATCCGTGGGAGAAAATTTGGCAAAAAGAATTAGATAAAGTCCAGAGAAAATCCGCTAGATTTGTTAAAAATTGTTATGATAAAAACACAAGTGTGACAGGTCTCTTAGGGGATTTAGGCTGGGAACCACTTGAAGTGCGGAGAGAACAAGCGAGGCTTAGACTTTTAGAAAGGTTCAGAACAAACGAGTTTAAATATGACACTGAAGGAATTATAATGGCCCCACACTACTTAGGTAGATCAGACCACAAAGATAAACTAAGGGAGATAGATTCCAAGACAGATAGGTACAAATACTCATTCTTTCCCCGAACAATCAGTAATCATAATAGCAAGAAACCGAAGTCACTTTAGAAATATTAAAAACTTTGAATTTACAAGTCGGAACAAAATTAAACACTATAGAGATGTTAGGTATACTTTCAGGTGCATGTGTATGTTAGTTGGTAGTTTGAGTGTTTGCATGTGTGTGGGGTGTAAGTGTTCATGCATGAATGTATGCCATGTTTTTTTTTATATATGATTTTGTCGTTATTGCATGCGATTTTTTTTTTTAATTATTTTTCTTTTCTAAATTATGGGTGGTGTCCTAGCACCCCCCGCCACACGCCCTTGCGGCGGCTTGCGGGGTATTGAGTAGATGTAGATGTAGATGTAGATGAAGCGTCATCATCAGGTACTTTCATCATCATCAGGCACCTGATGATGACGCTTGAGCGTTGAAACTGGTAGTACGTGAATAAAAGACAGTGGAAAGATACATTGTATTCTTCATTTAATTAAAATGAATTTCCACAAAGTTGAGCCGGAAACAATTGAATAGTCATTGTTCGTTGCCTGACGCGCTGCATCGCTGCTGTCATTAAAGTTATCATTACCAGAGCTAAAACTAGATGACAATGGTTTTCACTTTATTTCATGTGGAATCGATCTACAATGTTCTTTTTCAGGCCATTTGAATTATGATATTTGGAAGGATCGAATCCCGTAGGCAAGGGTTTTTTCTCGGACTCGGGAATTTCAGAATTGTGTGAGAGATTCTTTTTATCCAAAAAGAGTCTCTTACGTAATAAAAGTTGCGCTACATGTTGTCTACAATCTCTCATTTATGTGGTACTGCTTACACAGTTAACGAGTCATACATATAACGGTTAATAACATCCGAAACCTAATATACTGTATTATCTTAGCCTATATCCAACCTTAGTTTAAAGACATGGTGCTGAATATTCCTGGTTTTATTTACAACTCATCATTTGTCCAAATTTACAGCTTGGAATAAATAATATAGAAATAGTGCTATAAAACAGATTACATACAGAGATTTAAAAGCATTGCAACAATCTAAATCTGGGCTGCCGATAAATCAGCTTAATCACCCCGAATATCTACACTCGCAGCATACTCTTCCCAGGTTCTATGCTACAGGTAGATATTTCCTTCATCCTTCAATCACCACTCCAAAATCTGCATCCCTACGTAGTTTGCACTAAAACTCATCATTTAGCCTTTCAAAAATAGTTCTTATTTAAATTAAATTCGCACTATAAAATCAATAAGTCTCATTACTCTCACCCAGCACTTTTTGAAAATTTCTTTCGAGACTCAAAGAACCGCGGGAAATACTACCACAGTAACTTTTAACGGAGTCATCCGCTCATATGTATTAAAATGCAGGATTTAAGAGAGATAAAAAAATCATTCGCCTTGGCGAAGAATACCTTTGACATTGTATGCATGGTGTTTCGTCCCAACATCTTGTCCATTAAAAGCCCCTAAAATTTCTTATGGAACATTTTTCGTCCTATCTTTTCCCATATTTAAGATTATAACGAGGCTTTTATAAAGTATATTGATTAAAACAAGGTTTTATTAATTTTTGAAAACCTTTATAGCGTCGAACTCTAGTAGTTCTACCACATAAACTGTTGTAAGAAAAAATGCAGCGTAATTTTAAAACGATTAGAAAATTTCGCATTCATCTTTATGTTATACCAAAGCTAAGTTAGTCATACAAAATGAAACAGTTTCTGGCGTCACTTGGTGGAAATTCTTCGTATTGAAATTAAATTTAAAATACTTCGCCTTTCCACATAAAATTTTATGTGGAAAGGCGAAGTATTTTAAATTTAATTTCAATTAGTCATACTATATTAAAACGCATTTATCTATCACTATATGAGTTATTTAATACTGAAATCCAGCAGTGATATGAAATAGCACTTTATTTTTGCTCCTGTTGGATGCTGAAGAAACACTTTAAACCACGTGAAATTCGCTGAGTTGAGTAAGGATTCATGCCTCGTCCTGTTTTCTGCGCGCGTGTGCTCTGAATATATTAAAAAATTTAAAAGACTGCCGCAGTGCGTGTGAAGCGAGCTCTTGTGAGAAGACGAGGTATTCTTCGGGGTCGAATTTCTAGAGAGCTATAAAAAAAACAGGATCAAAAACCTCTGCGACGACGAAAGACGAGGATGGCTACAAAGGGTTGCTACGTGTGACTTTATCACCCCTTTTTCCGCACTGTGGAAATGTAAAAAAAGAACAAGACTCCAGGAGTAGCGTTTTATCGCCGCATCCCTATTTACTTCTCATTCAAACCTACAGTTTAAAAAAAAACGTCCAAATCCACGCCATCACGTACGCATCTCGTCATTTTGATTTCCATTTTTCCTTATCGCAGCTCCCGTTCCCTCGCGAACGTTACCCTTACCCCAGGACAGCAACAACCCCATTCAGACTTCACTCCGTTGACAGTCACAACTCCCTTCATGACCCCTCCCTCCCGTTTCTCTCTTCCTGATACCTCATCCTTTCTTCATGTACTTCCTTTCCCCTTAACCCCTTTCTCCTCGCGTACATCCCTCCCCCTTGGCAATCTCCTGGCTAAAGCCAGAGGGTCCCGCCTAACTCCCCCGCTCGACCAAAACCATGGCAAAGCCATGCCATCGACGACCCACGCCTCCCCATCCCTCTACCCGCCTAAATATCACTCGCATCTCGCTTGGCCCGAATCGGAACCATCGGTGCAAGGGTAGCAAGGGAGGGGGGTGGAGTGGGAGAGAATGGGGGAGAGACGAGGGTGAGGAGAGGGGTGGTTATGGGGCGTGGGGGTTTGCGTGGAAGCCTGGGGGTTATCCCGCACGCTCCAATGCCCAAGTCGACGGAACATGAAGTGGTGGAAGAGGAGATAAGGTGCGCAGCTGAAGCACTCTGTGTGAAAGGATGAGGGAGACGGTGGGTGTAATTTTGGCGAGGGAGGGGGCGAACGGTTGCAAGTAGTGAGATGGAGAAGGATAGTTGTGGGGAGAGGGTGAGCTGGCGGGCAGAAGGGGACGTGCTGGATGACAGGGGGCTTGGGGGAGAGAGGGAACGCCATGTTGGAAGCAGGGGTGCCGGGAGCAATAATTGGAGCGGGAAGGGTATGAGTGTTGTTGAGCGAACGGGGCTGGCTTTAAGGGGTGTGGGTGGCTAGGAATCTGTGGAGGAAAAGTGGGGAGGTGACCGATAAGAGGTGCACATGTGTGCACGTCGGTTCTTTCCCGGCATGGGTTTCCATTTTGCATGGGGTGAGGGATAACATCTTACATCTAATTGGCATTGCCCACGCCCATGTGGCCGGATTCGCAGGTATGACCGTTTTAATTTGTAGTCACAACCAATGGAGATCAAATATCAAAATGGTGCAGCGGTCAGTGTATGCGTTTTTTTGTTTGTGTTTGTATGCTGAGGTTTCCAAATAAAAAATGTGCCTCAAAATAACATACAAGGTTATTGTAGCTACGAATAATAAAACTGCATCTGCGAAATAACTTGGCGTGTAGCGGGGAGATTTAGGACACAACGTTTTATGAATAAATTGTCTAACGCATCACAAACCTTGGGTTTGACTTTATAAACTTAAGGTTTGAAATATGTGATACCTTTAATATTTCTGTTCACATACGTTGATCCTACAGTTTCTAATACATGTTATGATAAAAAAAGGAGCGTACTCATTGTTTATTTGTCGTATAGGGTTATACGGAAGTTGAATGGTCTTGGCAGGTAAAATAAGATTAATAAAGTAAGGACTTCCGACAATTCAAAGTCTCCTTATTGTCGAGGTCTTTCATAATCCATTACTGATAAATTGAAACTTATCTTTAAATGACAGACGTAGACAAGTACATTTAACTTCAATACTCTTTATTAAAGATGCTTGGAAAAAAATAATATTTCTATAATGAAATATTACCGTGAAAATAATTTTCCGCATGATTGATGGCAACGGAAGGCAATATAATTAATTTCTTCCACTTTTCAGTTCGACGCATTCCTCATTTTATTTCCGAATGAAAGGTAAATAGCTCTTTGGCGTTTCATTAATTTCAAAACTTGCGCGAGACCCGAAGGGAGTAATTTGGATTAAATTACTCATTTTAAATAACATTAAAAGTGATTAATCGTTCTAGGAAATCTCATTTCCTTGTTTCAGCAATGTCACTCTCAGGAGTGCGATTATTCTCGCAGCGACTATTTCAGGGTTTGGTTCTCTCGTCGGAAGGTGCGACTGTGTCAGCTGAGTGGGCGGGAATCGGGAGGCGGGGTGTCGGGGGTGCGCGGAGAGTTTGGGAAGGGGGGCTGGAGGGTAGGGGGACGGGGTTTTGCGCTCGCGTTGGGGGACCAGAGTGGGGATTGCAAAGTAAAACATCGTCGCAGAGAAGAGGCTGAATTGGAGGGAAAATGAGAAAAAAGATGAAGGGGGGTGGAGGGAGAGAGAGAGAGAGCGTTCCCTGGGAAGTGGAATTGACGCCTTAATTCCAAAGCCGCGGCGGCGATGGAAAATTAACGCCTGGCATTTGTCGTGAATTGTTCCAATTGACCCGACCCATTCGTTCTTTTGCTTATACTCCTTTCATTCCTCGACTTTGTCCTTTCCACTTTCCGAAGTTTGCCATATTTATTATTCGAAATTTTCTGAACTGCTTTCCTGGGTGGTAATTTCAAAATTATAATAAAACTGTTCACCTGGCATTTTAACAATTAATTTTTTGCTTGTTTGTCATTCACTCTCGTTTAAAATCCCTCAAAAACGGTGACATGGCATTGTTTGAAGAGGAATGTATTTTTTATGCATCAGATTTGGAATTTTATTCACTTTCGAATTTATTGACACATCCGACCCTTAAAATCATTAATGCTGTGCTTATTTCAACACAATATTTTTAGCCAGCACTCACACAAACCAAAGGCATATGACATTTGCAGCAATAGTAAGTTGAGATGATTTGGAATGGACAGGATTTTGTGAAGTTCTTATTCATTATTTTTCGTGAATAACAATCGCTGAAATTGTTGGTACTGGCATCCGGTTTTTAAACTTTATGTTCGTTTTCCTTTTAGCGAATTAAAGTTTGATTATTAATAATTAATTACTCATCTCCTTAAAAATCTGGTGACATTTTCTTTCCATCATTCCTCCAATGAATCCGATTTACCAACTTGAAAGTATCGTACTTATCATGCATTCATCAAAAAGTTGAATGAATATAACTTCCTTAAATTAAGACTTTTCGTTTTACGAATGGGACCTTTTTTTGGAAGGGATCCGATTTAATAGACTCATATAATTATGAATGAGAGGATGACTGAAGCAGTCCCGTCAACTATGAATTCGCCTCTATCATCAATGCGCTCTGCAAAATTCTTTTGTGCCAAAGGAGACTAAAATATGCCGAACAAAGTCCTCCGTTATTTTCCACTCACTTGAATTCTTCCTTCATCTGGAAAGCTCTTTGACTTTCTCCACCATTCCCGCCCTCCGTTGACTTCCCCTTCACACGATTTAATCTGAACCGTCACCAACATGCTCAAGGCAGCACACCACCAATTTTGAATCGCCCCTGCCTCTATATCCTAAGAACGTTCTTCTGTGACTCGTTCTCCCTTTACTTGGATTCCATCATTTATTACACCTCAAACATATTTAGTCTCCGATTCATACCTTGGATTGGCAACCGGCTCGAAAATCAATTTATTTGAGGGTGTGTATGTGTGTGTGTGTATATATATATATATATATATATATATATATATATATATATATATATATACTCATTTTTATAGAAACAGATATAAGGAAAATGGATAGGAACACACATAAAGGACGAACACAGGTGTGTGTTCCTATCCTTTTTCCTTATACCCGTTTCTATATAAATGAGTATTTGTTCGCCGTTAGGCGGGATTTCGTGTTTGAATGTATATATATATATATATATATATATATATATATATATAAAATAAATTGGTCAGCAACAAACAATATAGAAACACATAAAAAGATCACTCACACGTTATTTCTTGATCATTTCGACGGAATTCTGCTCCGCCTTCATCGGAAGATATAGAAGTAATGATAAGTAATATATATATATATATATATATACATATATATATATATATAAACACGCATACATACATATGTACAATGTTTTTCAGTCGTTGCCGGGTGCTCTTCGACCTCTATCCATTGGTTAAAATTTCAATTCATTCGAATTATTTCGCAACGGAACATATTTCTCTTGCATTTCAAAATCCCACGGACATGAAAGCCATGCTTTTTGACAGCAAAGCGCCCGTCAATCCTGTTCGCGGTGGCTCTTGAATTCTCTGTAAATTGCTACACTTTCAAAATGCTACAATTTTTTTCACTCGCGTTTGCTCAGGCTGTGCGTTCTAGTTGATTTGTTGACACAGCGACAGAATGAAGGCACTTCCTGGGGAAGCATTCTTACGTAAAGGTGGATGTATATGATGTAAAGAGTAAGATATAATGTAGCTTATTACTGCACGTTTTATGTTGATGCACAAAACTCACATTTTCCCCGATGTTCAATTGAAATAGTTTTACTTTTTGATCGATTTTGAGGCAAATTTTTCCGTTCTTTTTGTTGAGTTAAATTTAAATACAGGATCTTACAGTTAAGTTTCAAATTATCCAGTGAACTAACCTTGGGTGTCTTATTTCTTATGTTAGATTTCCTTCTTTCATTCCTACCTCCTGGAAGTGATTCTATTGGAAGTTCATTTTATATAAGGTTCTCATTCCGAAAAATGTGCACTTCAAACTCTCTCTCATGCTAACATATTTTTGTGTATGAAAAACGTATGAATCCTTTCGGGAAACTTTGAGTGCACATTGTAATTATTTAAAGTAAGTGATGATATTAGTCTGTTTAAATAATTAGTTCCAATCATTTAATTTGACATAGATCCATTAAGGGCTTTTTCTTCAGCAGGAGGTATTTTGTCCTCGCACCAAGCGACTCCCAGTGTTATTTTAAATGCGTTTTTTATTACGTCCTGATAATGCAGGCTTTATTACAGTTGATTGATCACAATTCTTCATAGTTTAGTGATGGCATGATAGTATTTTCAAATATTTGACACTAATGGTGGCATGGCTAGACTTCCCCCATTTTTTTGCTTATATCTTTTGCGTTAAAAATAGATATACAGAGATATATATTCTACGTTAAATAGCAGAACAGCAATGAAACTTTAAAGATAGAGTCAGGAGAGCAACGAGGAAAATTTTTCGTCTATTGTACAATGCTTGCTGCTTTTATTGACATCTTCCTCCGGCTGTTCTGCTTCTGAAATTGTTTTTCGAGCTCCACTGGTGTATTTTCTACCTTCTTTCATTTTTGTATTTCTTTTCTCCTCATTCTTTCCCCAAACCCACATCCATACGCGTCACATCTTCTACCCTTCACTTTTTCTGTCATTTCATCTCCCGTTACTTGGTTGCTGATTGTTGCTGTCATGCGGTTTCTGGGGAATCGCCCGGCGGAGAATCCCTTTTGCCTTTTGACAAAGCGAGATGGACGCGCAGGCACACTCTTGAAGGGAGCATCAACTTTTGTTTGGAATTTTGAAGGAATTTCTCGTGGGACTTGGTAGAGAATTGGAATGGGGTTGTAGGAGAGAAACCTTTTGGAAGACGAGTGACTATTCTCTTGCTAATCCTTGTAGAAAGCAAGAATCCCTTTTCTTGTACATCTGAATAAAAAGCCCTGAGATCCGGCACGAGGCTATGTTAGAACACCCGACTTTGGCATATAATTAAATATGCGTATTTTCCCTAATACAGGAAGGTTTTGATTTGTCCTTAATATATTTTACGTAGTGGAAGCACTTCCTTTGGTTTGCCCAAAATAATCTGCTTCTTCATTTCTTCAAAACTTTTACCTATCCTTATACTTTCAAAAAAATATGAGTACTATTTTCCTTCATTTACCCAATGTACTCAATAAGCTCATTTATATCACAATTCACAACACTCCACCACCTTTTATAATTACCTCCGCACATATTCTGTATTTTTCGGGTCGCCTCTAGCAACTTCTCTCTGGCCACCATTCTCAAAACTTCGTCGTTTGTCTTCGTTCTCTCTCCGCCCAACTTATTTTTTATGTTCTATTCCACACCAATGTCTAAAAAGTCTCTAATCTACTATCCTCCGCATACTTCAAAGACTAGGTTTTATGTATGCATACGAGCTCTCCGCTCCACTATAAATATTACTGATATTTTCTTTGAACCATTACATTATGTGTGTGCCATCAGTTCTCTTCTTCTTGTTAATGCTTTAATGGTAAACACAATTCTTGCTTATAATGTCCACACTACTTTTCCAATTTAACTTTAAAATTCCACCCAACCACAAACTGCTCCACTTCTTCTGGCTTATTCTCCCTTACCTTAATGTTTAACTTGTCTCTCCTACTTCTTTAGGTTCCCAATACTTTTCCCAAGTGTTTTATTTCTACTTCAATTTTCGTAACACGAGAATCTAGCTCAAATTATCTTCCTCATGTTAGTAAAAATGGAAAGAAGGCATGTAATTGATGGTAAATGTTGTAATCTTTGTAAGAAGAATAGTAATAAAAATAAAATGTTTGACAATTTTTAAGTGTTTGAACTTAGCTTTATCGGACAGAAGAAAAGGTGTTTGCATTAATAGTTGCTGGGAGCACTTATTTTATCGGTGTTTTCTAATTTACGTTTTATAAATATATAGACCCTCATGATTCTCCCCATATAAGAAATCTAAAATACCTAAAATGTTTGGGCCTTTATATAGGGCTTTGTCCTAATTCATATCTTGCTGCCAGGAAAGACCCCCCTCCTCGTCTCTGAATAACCCGAGTCCACCTGCCTTCTTCGCGTTAGATTTCTATCACACAAATGTTTGATCTCGTTTGACCTATTTCTATTACCCTAATCAACATATTCTTCCTTAAATTCCAAAATACATGACATATTTCGAATAACAGAACGATTTTTGCCGAACCTACAGATTTTTCCCATTAAAATTTGTGTTCACTACAGTTTTAAATTAAAATCGCAGTGAAAATAATTTTCAGTTATTGCAGTTGCTTAAGACCCCCAATAGAAATACCCCATGCAACACGTCCTCGTTGTGACTTGCAGAACATATATATGTCCTGCAAAATATCGCCTATAAACTTTTGTAGGAACTCAAGTTAAGGAAAAAGAGTTAAATGAAATTAATATTTCAATAAAAAAACCAAACTCCTAAAAATTCCATGCATTTTTTTCTCCATACCTTGATATATTCTATTTTTAGTTGTAAAGTACCAATTTCAAATCTATTACCGCATAGATAAAAATCACTGGTTTATAAAAGCTAAACTATGATCGCAATACTCGATTGATGATGTCGTATAACCTTTTCTATCTCTTATCTTTATAAACTTAGTTTCAATCATTAATTTGTGGAAGTGATATATATTTCCGGAAGTCACTGATCTGCATCTTCATAATAACTCGAAAGGGCGTCAAAATGCGTATGGCGGGAGGTATTTGAACACTAGTCGTAAATGCAAAAATATTAGTTCAAGCATACTATTGAATGCAAGTTAGTTTATAAAAACATTTTGGGCACATGAATGCAACATACAATAATTGGTGCGTTTGACCAACTCATTACATTCTAATACTCAAGTTAATTTAATTTTTTCGGGCTCATGGGTATAATGATGTTTTGCTTGCTTGTGAGATGTTTATCGTGTGAGGGAAGGACGAGTACTTGAATCTGTCTATGACAGTTTCTCTTGATTTTATCCCAGTTGTGGAATCTACCATTATAATTCACTGCTATAATAATTCCCTCTGTGTCGCAAAAAAACTTCAAATTCAAGTAATGAAAATTCTTCAGCACACCTGAGACGCTTACTCGCTTCTTGTAAAAATTCCTAAAAAACCTTGCGGATTTGCTCTGATTATTATCTTATTCGTTAATTAACGTGTTCCTCATCATAGATAATAACAACGTATTCGAAATGTGACATAACTAAAGCAAAGTCAAACCCACCTATTACGTTTTCATAGCATTTTACTACAACCCATTTAATAACACCTAGCTCCTTGAAGGATGATACGCATTCTCCTCTAATGTGGGAACCCCATGAAAGTTTTTATGTCAGTGTGACTTTCCAAGTATTTTAACTGTGCTGGGTTGATTAGTTTGTTCCAGCCTATAAGTATTATTATTTATGTCTTCCCCATATTGTATCTGATTACAAAATACCAGTTCTTTAAATTTTGTGACTTTTAATTCTAACTTCCATTCATGACACCACTCAGATATTTAGTCTATATCGTTAAAAACAGTGTAAGATTGCTGCTAATGTGACAGTTTAGGTCGCTAATATATAACAGTAAGAGTAGGGGTCCTAATAACACTTCCATGCAATATTCCTATGTTCGGTCTGCCCCTAATGAACTCAATCCGTCAAAGACCTTTTTTTTTCTACGATAAGGCAAAAAATCCATATTTCAGTTAGCCACTTACTTATTAATGCCATAGTATTATTCAGTTAGTCAATCAATTTCTTTGAGTGACATTGTCGAAGACTTTCTTGAAAGATGAAATGCAGTAACCCCTTAGATATCCCTTTTCCCTATTTCAGGATATGGTAAGTAAAAAAACTCTAGTTGTGCTTCACATGATCTACTTTTTGTAAACCCGTTCTGATTACGGCAATATACGTTTCTACTGCCGTGAGTGGTCATTATATTGTTGACAAATATATTTTTGAGGTTTTACAGGGTATCGATGACAAAAAAATCAGTCTGTAATTATAGAGGTCATTCTTATCGCCGCATTTAGGGAGCTAGCTTCCATTCGCAAGGTCCTTCCTCCATCGATTTTGTTTACTAAGGTGAAAAGTCTTCCGCAAGTGGATAAGATATTGTGCGGTGTAGAAGTACATTCCACGTCTGCTTTGTTGGACTTTATTTCTGTTGCCACCGTTGCCTTTGTATGTTTCTGCAGTAATAGAATTCATATTTTAATTAGTTTGCTCTGTTACCTTAACAGCCGCAGCTTTTTAATAGGTGCGTTTTTGGGTCAAATATGTATACGGACTTTATTGCAGCCAAAGATATTTTACGTAGTAGAGCAGCTTAAATCAGCTAAAAATCTATTCTTCTATTAAGAACATGTCATATGCAGAAATAGACGACTTTTTTGCCTTATGCATCTTATATAAAAATATTTGAATGGCAACTTCCGGATAGCCTTATGTGAATGGAAGAATATCGCGTTGAGAAGACTACTGCCACAGAATGTATTTATCAGTGAAATAACCCCGTACCCACTATGTAAAATTAATTCCTATTCCTTGCGAATCATCACTTAATGTTGAAGTTCAATCAAAACTCCATTTGTCACTCCTACCGTGAAATACTATTACTATTAAGTGCGATACCTTTCAATATTACTATGTGAAATTCCATCATTGACTGTCAGCGTCCTCATCTTACTTCATTTAATTTTAATTTTTAAGTATTAATGTAAAATTTTGTTTTACAGTAGCATTCTACCACCGATATGTATGATGACGGAGGAATAGACGGCCCGAAGAATGATTAGGTTGTGGCGATATTTTCAACAAGTGCCCTCTCTTGAAATAATGGGGAGTTGCTCTCCAAAGCCCGCACACTTCCGAAGAACAAAAACCCCTCAAAGACCCTGGCGGGGTCGGAATAAATGTATCTTCTGGTAGAGTATCGCAAGCATTTCAAGTTTTCACAAAATACGGCATTGTAGATCCCTCTTCCACTCCTTAGACCTCTTCCATTCCCGAATATTTTAGCCATAATTCGTTCAAGGGGCACTTGCAAAGGCGATTTCACTTTAACCGTACGGAAAAGTTAGCGCGGAATTAGAGGAAGTCTTCCCCTACCGCGCCCCCTTCTCCGAATCCCGTGTGGAGAAGGAAAAAAAATGGGTCGGAAAAAATAAAAGAAATTATTTCTCGTGTTTGCACGATCCCTCCTGGATAAATGGAACGGGTTATTCGGAGGAAAGACCGTTGCTGAAAGAGATATGACGGCGTTGAGCGCATAACATCGCGTTAATACGTGTGCGCCACCTGCACCACCGTGATATTTAATGCATACGGAGAGAGGAGCGGATGAATCTGGCTCGGGGGCGAGGGGCGGCGGAGGGAGTAGAATAGAGGGGTGGGGGAAGCGGGACAGGAGGTGGAAAGGCGGGAGGGCATGGTGTGGATGGAAGGGGGAAGAATGGGGTCGGCGGGAAGGGGTTGCAATGGATGGGAACTCGGTGCTAGGAAGTATGGAGTGGGGTTGGGAGTCGTAACACCGGGAGGGTGGAGGATGGGCGGAGGCGAACCATAGGAGAAGGAATGTTCTTCGCGTGCTACACTGCCTTCGATGCAATGTAATGGCGGAAGGAGAGAGGACGGCGACGCGGAAGGTCTGAGCGAGGAAGAGAAAGCACGAGCGGAAGAGAGAAAGGGTGGAGAGAGTGTCGGGGAGGGAGGGGTATTTGGGAAATGGAGTGGGGAGGCAAGGTGGAGGAGGAGGGTTGGAGGAGAGGGAGGGGGGGTGAGAGAGTGGCCACGGCTCCTCGTCGCGTGCTCCAACACACCTGTTGAGTGATGCCAAAGGCAGTGCTGTGGCCCAGTTGTGGAGGAGCAACAGTTCCTGAAAGGGGTGGGAGGGAGGGAGAAAGAGAGAGAAAGGTAGAGAGGGATGAATAGCAAGAAGCATACAAGAGGAAGAAGTAATCCAACGTGGAGAGAGGGACGGAAGAGACAGACATGCATTCAGCCTTATCACACGGAAATTCCAACCGGGGACCCCACTCATCTTACACGCAGGTTTCTAGCAAAAGCGGCGGCTCTGCAATTTGGGTTGCCTTGTTCTCTTGAAGTAACAGAAGAGTGAGGATGGGCAATGCGTCTTTTGCGAATCCAAAATGCTTCAACCCATCCCTAGTAATTAGTTGGCACATAAGGTTTGGAAATTTCTGTAGTCCAAAGTCAGCATACATAAAGTGATCCCAACTTCCTATCATTGTTCCTATGTGTAAATAGTTTGACAGTGAAAAGTAGAGAAAACTGTAAAAATATTGTAGTTGATAATATAAATTCTCAATGAATTGCTAAATCTTCATAATACTTGTTTACATTGAACCAAGTAAAATAGGTTCATCAATCATCAGTTTTTCAAAGCAGTTTGTGGTAGTAATGATAAGAAACATAATATGGAGAGGATAAGAAATATAAATTTGATAATTAGAGAAAGACAGCAGGCAGATGGTAGCCATATCATATCTTGGAATTACTATTAAAGATTAGGAGAGCAGAATACTGACTAAAAGAATAAACTAACCAGTGAAATCCAAGACACCTATTATAGTTGATAATAACGCTGAATTATGGCCGTTAAAACCAGCAAGTATGGGCTCAAAAACAGCAGAGAATGACTGTCATAAGTTTATTTAGCAAAAATGTTTTAATTTCCAACTTAGTGTATGCTGGTAACCTTTATTTTAATTGGAGTTGGTTCTAATCTAATCAGGTACCCCTTGGATCTCTTCTTAGAGTTGGGGCTTATCGTTAAACATTCACACTTATTAGTAAATAATTGTTTATAGTCAGTAACCAGGTTTTACTTAAAGGATATTTACGTTTGCATCATGACTTGGTAAATTGGTTATTGGTTGGATTGGTTTTTGTCTCTAATAAATAATAATGATACTGGCTTAACGATGAATTACCTATGGAACAAGGTTGTCATATTAATAAAAAAATAGAAGTTTCCATTTCACGATCCTGATTCGATTATGAACATTGTGAGTTAAAATGATTAAGTAAAGATATATTTCCTCATTGAAGGCAAACATAATCGTATCTAATAATTAGCTAAATATCAGTATATAGTACATTCTTACATCAACGTTGTCGTGGCTTTTGAAGGGAGAACATTCTCCTTGTAATAACGATCGACAGGCACGAGTAAGCGCCGAATTTTTTTATCTAAATTGAACGGGCAGCCCCTGTGTTAAACAAATATATTGGCGTGCGCTCAATTACGTGTATCACGATAAGAATACTGTGCTCGAGGTGTAGAGCAAGATCAGATATGAAATTCAAATTACTTCCAGGGATTCCGTGAATTGCACGGAAGGTTTAAAATAAACCTTTACAGACGAAGCATGGAGATTGCATCGGGCGCTTTGACGGGAGAGGGGGGGTGGTGGTTGAGTTTCTGGCGAAGTTAAAACGGGATAAGGAAAGGAAAAGGAAATAATTAAAGAATGTGTGAAGTCGTACCGGGGAAGGAGAACCGAAGAAAGAGAGGGCTTAGCGTGGGATGAGGGCGTCAGAAAGATGGATCAAGCCGTGAACGGTTGGTATTAATTATTTTATTGGCAAAATAACTCGCGTCGCGTGACTTCTCTGCGTGCCGGGGGAGTAGGGAGATGTTTGAGAAGGGAACTCGGAAGAAATGGGAGTAATCACGGAAAGGGAAATGCGGCAGCAAAAGAGTTATTTTTTTAAATCTGTAAAAGTCGCTTCTGAATATAATTGGCGTAATCCTAGGGTAATTAATCTTAGCTTGCTTTCTAGACGCTGAAAAGTAACATTTTAAACGGGATACAAAGAGGAGAAGACAAACGGCTTCAGAGTTTCTGAGATAAAATTAATTCTCCTTTCTATAAAGAAATCTATCTTTCTTCTTGTTTTCTAGTAAGACAAGAATATTGAGTAATCTCTTAGGATCTTTATGTGCGCAAATATATAAGTAGCACAATTAGTCGTCATGTTTTTTATTGTAACCAAGGCATGTCCTCAATATAACAATAATGCTTTTCGCATCTAGAACTTAATTATTTGGTTCAAATTTTCAGAGTACAACTCAGGGGCCGCTGAGAATTACTGCAAAAGCATAATTATATTTTCTAACGTCTAGTACAAATTGAAAAGTATGTAGCATTTATCGATCGCTCTATTCATTGGGCCGAATGGTCTGCCTACCACCTGATACAATTGTCAAAGCTCGAGGCCTAATAGCTGAACGGGTGTTCTATGTTATATTGCAATGCCGTAAAATAATGTCTTACATTGTTCATTTTAACTCATGATTGGATCCCTTCAAGATAAAAATATCCCTTCCCCCTAAAAATAAATCATTACCGCTGAAATTGCATTTTATCTAATGCCTTATGTGGACGGAACTCTGCCATATCCTCCGCAATTTTATCGAGCGTGCGGACATAATGAACCCAAGTATCTTTTTATAACTCTGAGGAACTTCTTCAGATGATACAAAGAACTTCATATTTTTCATTCCAAAGCGTAGAGAATGGAGTGATGATCATGACAAGTTTTCAATACAGTAAGTATAAATGGTAAAATTGAATTTCTCCGTTGGATTTTAAATGCCTTCAAAGCAATTCGCATGAAGACATATTTTTAGAGGTCATTTCCTAGCTCCTTTCATTAGTTTTATCTGAACTAGACATAATTTAAGTACTTCGCTAATTATTTATGAATCTCAAACTCTATCTGTTGAAGGCAGGAACCGACCAAACAACACCCTTCTAAGTCGTAAGTCTTCTTCTGGATCCTTCTTGGTTCATAAAACATAGTAAGAGCATTGAGGATTATCTCTAAAGATATATTTCTCTGCAGCTCTAATTTATTTTTTTTAAATTACACTTTGAATTTTGTGAGACTAATTTTTAACAGTTTTTATATTGAACATTAATTTGACTCAATTTAAACTATATTCAACTCGAATAAGTGTAGGCCGTGCGTGTGTCTTTCAATAGTTTTAAAATGCCTATCATTATTTTAAAATTTTGCTATACAGTCCATTCTAAACCCTTCTACTATTATATATCTAAGGTTAAGGAAAATAAGTAAAAATATAATGAAATTACTTTATTTGGCTAATTTTAACTTGAAATAAGTGTCAGCCTAATATTCAATTAATATCTCTTTCACGATCTCAAAAACACCACAGCTTGAACCAAGTTAGCAGCTGTCCTCCTTTCTGTAGTATCGTCGAAGTATTCATTTTTCGTTTGAACTTCCGCTAATCATTGGTATGCTCCGAGATTTTTGCTTGTCTCCGAGCGGAAGCGAATGCAGAGAAGAGCCTTTAATTATCGATAACCCTCGGATCGATGACTGCGAGCCATTAGCTTCGCAAAGATTATTTTTCTTCCTCAAGACGAAAGGCAGAAATGGAACGATATTGCTCTTGCTACTCGAAATCCGAAACCGATATCCAATTAAGATCCTTCATGCCAATAACGTCTTGCTTCCTAATTGTCGAATATGAGCCTTAAGAAAAGTCCACTTTTTTACAGAGCGTAAAATAATTCCCAGGGATATATAATGTGCCTACCAATGTTTTTTGAGCAAATAAAACTGCTGTTTTTTTCCTGATTTACGTAATGACAGGTTAGTATGCGTAAAACAAACACACTACAGGTGCACATTATTATTGATGAACATCACTCCTAAAATTGAAATACTTGGTTCTCTTGGGCAATTGAGATAGATTATGCTCAAAAACTGAGCAAGTTGTGTCCCGTTTTTTTACTGCATCTCTGAAGTGAGATATCATAACTTACTGGAACTTGAGACATGAATTAAGTGGCTGTTTGATCGGAAAACATGACCAAAGGGAAACTTCAGACAGTCACACTTTTGAGTAATCAGTCTTAAATACTAGAAATATGCTGAATATTCCCGTATCCAATACAACAATTATAGTATAATGAAATTAAAAATACAGATGCGCCTTGAAAATGCTTTGCTGTTTACAGTTCATGTCCATAGATTTTGGATTAAGTGCTGCTAACCAAATTCAAGTGAGACATGAGGAAGAGGAATGTTAATTCAACTCGTAAATTTAGATAAAGATACACGTCTCGGTAAATTTTGAGGAAGGTTCTATAAGATGGTGTTTAAGGGGGATTTGCCGAAAGGCAGTCGGGCGATAAATTTCCTTGGGGCACAGGACGAATGAGAGGAAGAATGATGGGATTGTAGCGAGTAGAGTGGGCTACGACGGTGGGTTAGAGCAATAGGGAATGCAAGTCGAAGGCGGGAATGAGGCAGCAGAGGGGATTTAAGGAGAGCCCAGAGCGAAGGAAGGTGAGGCAAAATGAGGAATAGAGGTGGCTACATACGTTGGCATTTTAATGCCGTTTAAGACAGCCTAACAGTGGTCGAATCCATCATTCCCGGCGCACGCCGAGGTTGATCGAGCTTGAATGGGCAATAGAGAAGATTATTTGAAATCGATCTTGAGGAAAAACGCATTAAATCATTATTCTTTATTTTGCGTAAACGGGCATGCCATTAAATGTTTGTTCGCGTTGGTAGGAAAGGGGAGAGGTATATGCAGCCCAATGGCGACAAGCTATAAAATACATCACTTTGTGTCCTTGCAATTTATTTGTTTTCGAATTTCCCTCCCAGGAGCAATGCGAATCGGTAGTTCGTGGGCGATTTCTTCATTTAAAATCCCGGCTCGACGTTCGTAGTTTTCTTATTTTCGAAATACTTTTCGGAACTGGTTCCAGGGACAATCATGCCTGTCGCCATTTCTCTGGCTGAGTGACGTTAGGAGCGATTTAGGAGGGTGGCCGCTGCTGTTTCCCTGCCCCCTAGGGTGGTCGTTTCTTTAAAACCCTTTGCAACTCCCTCAAGAACGTTCCAGGTGGAGCAGATTCCTGTGCGCCCGCAACAAAACCGCAGCTAAAATTTATACCTGTGCCGTCCAGCGGCACGGCTATTCATGCTGAAATAGTATTTAAAAAGGTACTAAAGTTTTTCTGCGAACATATCTCTAACCTGGAGCTTTTTCGAAGTCAATGAAGTACATTTATACTACATATTCGATGGCTGCTTGCTAACACTTAGCATTAAAATCGCGATTTTCACCAGAATAGCTTACAGGATAAGTTCATTTTCTTGAATAATGACCACAGTATAGCAGTTTTCCACGAGATATTTATTTATTGCACAATGTAAATAAAAAAAGTAATTAATCAATATCTAGTGGCAAATTGTTTTCATTTGGTTATAAATATGTTCGAATTGCAACCTCATCACGTCTGAAACTACGCAATTCCTCCAATTTCTTTATCGAGTGAATGATGAGAACTCCGGAACCATGTATGCTTCGTGCAAAGACTGACAGGAGCAAGGAGGAATGAGGGATGAGCCTTCTGACGTGTTTTATTTTCCCTCTAGCCAAATATTGCCCTATCACATGAATTATTGTTCCTTTAATTCCAGTGATTAGAGTAAATATTTACCTATGTCTTGTCAACAACGCATTATAGCCAACAGTTCAGATTAAAGAATTCATAGAGTTTAATAAAACAAAGAAACTGAAGATATGACCAATTGCAAATTGTCAAACCGCGATTAAATATCCCAATTAGAGTCGAAAATATAAATAAAAGGAATCGGTTGTAAGCTGCACAATTTGCATGTCGATGTTTTCACAAACATTTCTTTGTGGTTCATGGGGATTTTCCTTTATACATATAATCCGCATTCCGATCACAACATGCAGAAGGAAGACGCCTCATTTCGTTTTAAAATTCATCGTTTCACTAGGGATCGATCAAGGGTTCGCAGGGAATATAGGCAACGCAAATATTTCCACATTTGAGTAGGCCAAACCGAGTATAGGTGAGCGGGTGAGGATGAGCGCAGGAAACGATGGGATTTCGGTAGTGCAAAAGCAGGTGGAGAGAGAGAGAGGGAGGGAGTGGCTGATGGATGGAGGGAGTGAGGTTTAGGCACTGGCGGCATCTGTGCCCTTGCGCTAAGGGGCCGTTCACCCGGGATCCCGGTCCCTACCCTCCACCCTGGCCTTCCACCACCCCAATCCGCCCCACCGCCGAGGAGAGTAACAAGTGCGTCCGTGACTGAACCGGAATGGTAATTTTATTCGCCGCCGCTGAAGTGTTGTCACGCGCATTTCCACTCAACACGAACATCCGCCTTTCGTGATCGCGCCACTTTATTGTAGCGAAAAAATCCAGATTTTATTATGAATCCACAGTTGGAACACATTTCGTGCAAGCTCATTGAAATCAAACACGAAATTCTCTCCATTCCCGAGAGATAAAGGAGTACCTCTCCATTTTTCCCTGTTGCTACTTATACAGTGTCAACTGGAGATATTTTTCACAAATCGCTTGCGTATTATGAAATACTCGGAATATTAAAAATAGATTCCTCCAACCTAGTTACGGGAAGTAATTGAACGAACTGTGAAGGTGAAACAATGCTTTATTTTAAATAAACTCATTCATTTGAAATATTTGAAGAATATTTATGAAATATCAGTTTTAAAATAAAAGGATATTTATCAAATTACTCACTAAAATCTTTCCTTATTTCTAAATGTTCTTTAAGGGCTATATAATTTGTTTGAAATTAAAAAAAAACTCAAGGGTTTCGATCTCTTTCAAGACTATTAATAATGAAATAATTGCAATGCCCAAAATTGAATGGCTTAGTTGCTATTAACAAGTCCATTATGTTAGTTTAGCTACTTAGATGGCTTCCATTTCGTAAAAGTCAATTATTGCTGCGTATATTGAACAAAATATCCTTAATAGACCTCGAAATTATTAAATTTATTTTAGACATCAATATAAATATCGTCAGTTATGTGAAGATTTTTTTATTTTAATATGCTACTTATATCGTTTTGTGTTAATGGAGAAATAATCAAAGACATAATATTTTCATTAATTGATGAAACTTTAATATTAGTATAATTAATGTCACAATTATTCAATCTAAATCTTTTTTCTAGTATTAGAAATTTTATGAAGAATGGCATGTACATTAATACCTGTGAGAAATTGATCCAAGAAATGTAGCTCTTCCTATTACTGCCAGGAATTTTACCAAAATTAATTACTTTTGACGGGTTGTGAGTTAAAATATAATTAAAAAGTTTTGAAAAGTCAAACTTTTTCAATATTCTCCTTGGGAAACAGATTTTCCGCAGCCCCTGCACAGATTTTACTATCCAATTTTCATTTAGATAAATTCAAACATTTAGTTCAATTACTGCTTCTACCAGCTGTTTACCCTAGTAAAATGTCTTTTATTCAGTGACATTTTATTGTTGAAGATGTTTGCATATTTAGTTCATAGCCTAACTCGCTCTTTACCATTCCTATATCGTTTTTAAGGCTTTTCAGAAAATGCTGCCAAATATTTTATCTTCCTTTACTCTATTTCTTCCCAGGATTTTATTAATATTTCCTTCTGTAGTGGATTGAATGTTTTTTAGAAAGAAAACTGATCGTTCTACTTGCAACCTTATCAGCCTGAGATAACTTGTTGACAGTACTTATTGATTGCATCATTAGTTCCCAGATCTAATCTTCATTCGTTCTAATATTTCAGAGGTGTACAGGTATCTGTGTCTGTTAGAATGAAAAAAATAGTGATTGGAATCACAGTCTTTATTCTCGTGTAATGTCAAAAATATATCCAATCAATTCCTATTCAGGTGGGTTACTAGATGTTGTGACCCGTTGGAGGGTTTTCTAAAGAGACTCCTCTCTGGCCACGTATAACTTTTAATTTTTTCTCTTTGGCCACCCTGATTAACTATCCATTCTTTAAGGTGCAGAATTACTTATTTGTGGGGAAACCCAATAGTAACATCGTATGAAAGAGTTGTCAAGAAAAAGTGCTTTGTGAACAATGTATTTGCCGACATATCCAGGGAAAGTTTGTTTCCCATTGAAAAATTTAGCGTTATATTGTCTCTTGATTACTTGGATACATTGAATGAGGTTTTTCGAACAGCTTTTGTGACCAGTTAATTGTTCAATTGATGGGAAACTTGATGGATTTGCCTGAAGTCCATTCAAAGTTCGTGGTATTTCTTAAGTCAATTTAGAATCCCAGATCATCATTTGTCATTCAATCCTAAGATTGGTTCACTGCAGCCCTACATCCTCCCTATCAGATTTAATTGGCTTACTTCCAGGTATTTTTTGCTATGTACTTTCTACTTAATTTGCCCTACATATTTATCCCTTGGCCTTCCTCAAGGGAATTTTCTCTCTATTTTTTCCTTGTATTATATTCTTCACGAATCCATTGTGCCTCAGGGTGTGGCCAATCCATCTGGTTCTTCTTTTCCCTATGGTTTTCCATAAGGTCCGTTTTTCGTCTATTCATCTGTTTATTTCTTCCTTTCTTATCTTATCCGTCCATTTGCTCATAAGCATTCTCCTCCAGCACCAGGTTTCGAAGGCTTCTTGTCTTTTTTGGTCTACTTTTCTGATTGTTCATGCTTCTGATCCATAGAGTGCCATGCTCTATACAAATGTTTTCACGCATTGTTTCCTGGGCTGTAGTTCTATATTCTTTGAATACAGCAGTTGTCTTTTCATTATGAATGCTCTTTTAGCTTGAGGTTTTCTTCACTTGATGTTTGTAGTACTTCTTCCATCCCATCTGATGGTACTTCCGAGATTGGTGAAGGAATCCAATTGCTCAAATTTATGTCCTTTCAGTACGACTACTGCTTCTCTCTTCCATAAACCAGGATTTTAGTTTTCCTCTTTTTTATGTTTTATCTTTGTAGAACATGATCCAATACGTTTAGTGCCCTTTGAGGTCCCTCCTGGTTTTCTGCTATCATTGCAATATCGTCGGTGAAGCGTGTAGCATGTTTATTTCTTCTCCATTGACCCTAATTCCGTTTAATATGATGCCTAGTGCTTCTCTTATTGCCTCCTCCAAGTACATGTTGAACAATTCAGGTGAGAGTTGCATCCTTGCCTAACTCCTTTGAAATTTTAGCCTCTATATGGCTTCCATCTCTCATTTGCATTTCGGCTACTTGCTTCTTGTATAGCTGATATATTATTCCCCTGTCGTTGTAACCTATTCCGAGTTTTACCAGCAATCCAAACATCTTGTTTCATTCCTCATTGTTGAATGCCTTCTCCAAGCCCACGAATACCACACTCAGTTGCTTGTTCACATGTGTTGTTTTCTCTATCATGATTCTTAGGCAGAGTATGACTTTCTTGGTTTCTCTGGTCTTCTCAAAGCCAAATTGGTTTCCCGATAGGTTATCTTCAATTTTCCTTTCCATTTTTTGACTTATTATTCACGTAAGTATTTTTGATGCATGAGACACAAGACCCAAGGTTTGGTGTTCCTCAAATTCCTCTGTCCTCGTCTTCTTTAGTACCGCGATCATCATAATCCTTTGAAAGTATTCATAAAGTCTTCCGTCTTTGTAGCTTTCTTTAATTATTCCATTCAGATTGTCCTTGGCCTTGTTTTTCAAGTGCCTTAGTGATGTCCCCGTCAATTTTTTCTTTGTTTTTCTTAAGGTCTTTTACTGCTATGTCGAATTCACTCCTCAGTATGTATTGGGCTCTGGTTTTTGCCATCCGTTTTACTCTTGTCCTTTATCAGGTTTTTTTCCAGCAGCCTCGGCCCTTGGTAGAGTTCTTTGATTTATTGCTTCCATCTATTGCCAATACCTTCACCTTCTATCAGTATATCCCCGTTTACATCCCTGATGCTGTTGCTTTTCATTTTCCTTTCTCTGAAATGTTTCTGCACCAGTTTGTATGCTGTGTCTGTATTCCCCTTTTTCGTATTTTCGTTGATCTCCTCGCAGTAGTCTTCAATCCAGTTCTCCATAGCCTTTTTGAATTCTCGGTTGTCATGGCCCTAAAGGTTCTTTTAGAGCCTTTCCCGATCATCATTCCTGGCGGTTGTCTTGGTTCTTAAGCTTCTTGTAGAGCCTTTATTCATCATCATTCCTGGCATTCTTGTATTTTCTTCTATATTCTATTAGTTCCCTTATCTCCCTCGTGATCCCTGATTTCTTCGTGTCAGCTCTCTTTCTCACCAGTCGCTCTTCTGCAACTTCTGCAATTGCCCTTTTTAGTCCATCCCATCTCTCTTCGGTGCTTCTTTTTCACCTAGTTGGACTTCAATGGCCGTGGCGAATCTGGTTTGTGTATCTCCTTCTTACTAGTACGTAGTATATTTGGTATCTTGCGATATCCCCTGGAATCTTCCATATGTACCTCCTTTGTCGATGTTGTTCAAAGAGGGTATTAGCTAATATCACATTCTTCTCATTGCAGAACTCGACCAGTATTTCTCCTTTGGCGTTTTCCCATCCCGAAATTTCCGAAGCTTCGTTCTTCTTTCCCTTCTCCTACGACTGCGTTCCAGTCTCCCATTTCGATGAAATTTTCTTTCCCTTCATCTTTCCCCAGACTTCCATTTTTTCGTACACTTTTTATATTTTTTCTTCTGTACGACTATACGTCTGCATGTATACTTGCACGATCGCGGTGTCCATGGGCTCTCCTTCCAGCTTCACCATCAGAATTCTCTCCCGGTCACCCAGGAATTGAGAATCCAAGATAATCACTGTCGTATAAGTATTTTATTCTGAGAAAATAAGTACACGCACTCGTTTACTTTCCGTTTATTTTACAGAACCTCATTAAAATGACAAAAGAAAAGACAAAATTATACCCAAAGCATCATTTCGATTTTAATTTGAGTGGTCTGATAAAATAATATCGAGTCTCAGCAACCATTAATCAAGTGGTATCCAAGGACTAACGTTTACTCCCGTTCATGCATTCTCTGTTTAATCTCAAGAAGATAGCATTTTTTCCACAATCATTGACTGTTGAAAGATGCTCAACGTAACTACGTCCGTGTGATTAATAATTTGAATGGTTTCCCTATGTCGTAACCTTTAGAAGATCCGAAAGCTCACGGCCAAAAGCAATCATTCATTCCCGTGCACTATTCGCGACAAGAACGCAAGATGGAAAAACAGAGACATAGATAATTAAACACTGGCGAAAATAGTCAGGAGCATACAAGTTAATGTCCCCTCTACGCACTTCGTGTTTGACGTCCTAACGTCCCCTGCCTCGAGCCCTTGGGTCAGGTGGCAGGATGTCGTGTAGATAAATGTACAGAGCCAAGGATATTTTGAATCGTCCGTTTTTCACGAGAAGAATGCTAACTAGTAAATAGCGACTGTTTCACATGTGAGCCGGCCCTTTTTAATGGGTTTCTGTATTTGTCATCTTAGTGTCGCCAATGGAGTAGCTGCTAACATTATTATTATATTCGTAATGTTTATAACGGGTGTTATATGAAATTTCCGGCCTCCCGCCTTCCACGCGCCCTTTCGGTGAATCGTGGGGTACAGTGTACGTATTAGTGGATGTACTGGAGTAGAAGGGGAACGGACGGGAAAACCTTACGCCTCCTTCACAGTACCTCGCAAGCCGTCTCCAGGACGGCTTGCGAGGTACTTTAAGAATCTAGATAGACATTAGAGATCATCCCATTCAATAGCTATTTGCTGAGTTTGAATAGCATTTCATTGTTTTGTCTAAACCAAGAATAAAAAAAGATTTCTGGATCAATTTAGTTACGTTAAAATTTTCTTTTCGTTCATTGGTAAGTCTCAGAATTCCTTTGAGCGTATCACAGAATATCCTCATCATCAACGCGTCTCAAAGTACGTATATGCAAGAAGTAAGTTAATATCATTAATGAGTAATGAGTATTTACAATTTGTGTTTCGACCTTTATACGTGACTCAGGTCAGGCAAGTAATAACTCACTACAAATAGTAGTTCAAAGTTACTGTCGAAGTTCTTCATTAAGAACTAACATAAGTGAATTGAAAGTAAAGATTAACAATGGACGAATCTGTAAGCATACTTTATTCCAATCCTCAACGAACTACTGAGCATTTCTTCGGATGCCGCTTTTAGAAATAAAAATGCTTATTCTTTTTTCTTTCAACCCTTCCTTACCGCGTACCACCGTATAAAACCCCTGCATCACGAGGTTCAAAGCAAACACACGCGTCGGGGAGAATGGGTCGACGTCTCTCAACAAATCTTATCGTCCGGTTCTCTTCGGGAGAAGCACGCCGCGAAGTCGATTCCGTCCGAGGGAAGTGAGTGCCCCGACCAGGGTTCGCAACCGGTGGCCACGCATCCCGCCCGGCTTCAGGGGCAGACGGAATCGATATTTGGGCAGCGATGGAGCAGCTTTGAATTTCGTTTTTTCGCAAAACACATCAAAAATTTTCATTATTCACAAATAAACAACGCTGCGTGCAAACAAAAGAATGCGTGAGCGCGGCTGCTGTCATTGGATTCCGAGCGGAGGGCCTTTATTGAAGGGAGCGGTTGGCAGCTCACCCTCCTCCCCTGACCCCTTCCTACCCCTCCCCCACTCACACTTGCACACCCATCTACTCTCTCCGGCCTCCCTCTCTATCTCTATCTCTCTCCCGTCGTGCGAATGCAATGAATGCGCGTACCTGTGGCTGCCAGTGGTTGAATGGGTTGGGTTGGACAGGAAGGGGGGACGACGGGAGCAAGGAGTAGGGGGGTGAGAGGAGGGATGGAAAGAAAGGAGGGAGGGGGTGGCGAGGGGTCGAGATCGGAGGGGTGTGGGGTGGGGTGGAATCGAGAGGATTTGCACGGCGCCCCAGGGAGGAGGGGGCTTTACCCCCTCCTCCCTCTCCTGAGCCCCGAATCTTGTTCATCAAGCTCTCTCTCCTTCCCTGGCTCTCCTCTTCACCAACAGCCCATCCCCCTTTGTCCCTCCTCGCCCGCGCTCCCACGCCCCCCCCACAAATTACTCTCTTCTCCCCTCCCACCTATCCCATTTCCCTTCTCCGCGGGACTCGCCTCTTCTCCCTCCCACCCTCCGCCCAAAACACGCAAACCTTCCCCCTATCACACCCCTTCCCCCGGCCTCAAACCCCATTCTCCCTCAAGGAAGAAACCAACCGCCTTCTTTGCTCCAAGGTTCCCCGCCCCTCCGCCTCCGTCGTCGACCTCCTTTCCTCCCCTCCTCCTCGCTCACCTCACCTCACTCCTCCTCCACCTTTCGCAACGTGCATGCATGAACATATGCGCATCAAACCTGCCCCTCCCTTCCGTAGGAACCATCTCCGTTACTGGCGTGCAACCCGCGGTTTCCTCGCCGTGTGGGTGGATGCCCTGCGTCTCTACACTTGCTTGCACCCCGTCCCCCTTCGACTGTTTATTTGCCGTCCGAAAATCGATAGGTCGCAGCCACGTGTAACTGACTATCGACTAGACGCGTAGTCTGGGAGGAGCATCATCCTCCACGCCCACTCCAGCGTCGGCTGTCTTTGCCGCCTCTTCCCTCTCTTCTTCCTCACCTCGTACTCCAGCTCCCCCTCCTCCTCCTCCTAACCCTCACTTTGGTGCTTATTTTCGTTTGCTTTCTAACCTCCACCCTTACTCCTCTTTCTCTCCCTTTCGAATTTACCCCTCCTTGTGTTGGTTTTTTTCAGTGGCGTTTCCCGTGGCTCGTCCCGCGATCCGCCTCTCTCTCCCCACCTGCCCCGCCTCCCTCCTCGTTCCACCCTCCCCGCGACCTCCCGTTTCCCCATTACCTCTCCCCCCCCTGCTCTCTCCCAGCCACTATCCCTGCCCCTTGATGGGTGTCGGCCGTGAAACGGCTCTGGCGTCTGCGTTTCCACATGAGGCCCCGGGTTCTAATCCCCCACCCATCCTGCTCCGCCAGTATTTTATGCCGTTGTCTCTGAGCGACCCCGCGCTTGGTGTTGTCGCGAGGACGTAGTCAGTGACGCACGTACCCGGTAGTGAACGGCGTGAAACAATCACTGGACCGAATGAAGAGAAGTAGTTGTGTACCTTCTAGCATTAAGTATTGGGGATACGGGTTACGATTCGTAACCTTGGGCTCTGTTTGGTACGCTATAAAAAGTTGGGTGACTCTTCTAGGCGAAATGTCTGAAAAATAATCTAACTCGGAAACATTGAGTTTTTATCTATTGTATCTTTATGTCGAGACAATTTTTCTTTGGCCCTGAGGACAAATTCTTCTAATTTAAACTAATGCGCAATCATTTGAAGTCTTATTATTTTAATATTTATTTATCTTTTTTCACTAAAAGATAAATAAATATGAACATTCCGGCAATATTCACGCACTTCTTTGCTTGTTTCAATTCAAAATCTTGGATTTTGACGTATATTTTATTTTTTAATCGTATTATAGGATAAACCACGGTTCAAGGAATATGAAAGTCTTAATAAAATGTAATCCTATCTTTTGATAGCGAGGCATTTGCGAGTTATAACGAAAATATTTCTATCCACCACCGTTCCAATCCGAAAGTGTTTTGATAGTTTGATAGTAGGCCTCACATGTACTAACTCTTCCGATGTGTAAAAATTCCCTTATTCAGGGAGGAGGGATAGTTTCTTTCTATACCACCTGTAGATAGATTCTCATGAAGTTAAAAAATGTTTATGTAAAAAGAATGCGCTTGTAACAAACGAATTTCTATTTTCAACCTCCCATACCAGGTTGAGAACAGGCCTTGGTTGCGACACGTTCAATTCTTATTGAACTGAGGGATAACAGCTATTATTAGCTTATCCCATATCGAAACCTGTTGGTCTTTGTTTGTGATCCTCACCCATTGATACGCTCATTAAATCTGCTGATGAAACAAGAGAAAATGTTCTGCCATCTATTTCAAGCTTTTGTTATGGTTATCGTGTTCATTTTGGTCCTCAACTCATAAATTGCATGTTCCTCATTTCAAATTTTCATGCATTTTTCCACAGCCCTAAATCTAAGGAACGACGGCTGCTTATTGTCTACCTTGATATGAAACACTATACATTAATTATATTAATATTTTTGATAAATATCAGCTTGGTTAGGACCCTTCCGCAAATAGTCCGTCTGTTCTTTCCTCATGTAAGATCAGATTCGACAGTGACACATATTTCTAAAGAATTTATCATATCCTCTGAATAATTATTAAATTATTTGTCCGGACGAATCTAATATTGATTTTCAAAACATTGAGTTGTTACTTGGAAAGCTGTATGGGCAGTATTTACATATTTCTACTGGTGTGATATATTTTCAATGGCCAGGAATTTTTTTAGGAGAAAATTGATCAAATATTTGCTTCTTTTTATTCCGGCTACGTGAGACTATCATCTACGTGTATTTATTTTTTCACGTTGAAAAATCATTTTCATGTTGAAGTAAATTATTCTACATGCATATTGCATGAATATTGGAATTTTGCCTCATCTTATAAACCCAGACTTGACTGGCAAGTGTTGTCTCTAATATTATAAGTAATTAGTCCCTAAGACTATATATAATCTTCCCGAATATTTTTAAAATCAAGTAAATATCACAGATTAAATCAATAATATCGATATTATAATAAGATGCTTGATTTTCAACCAATGCGACGGCAAAACCACTCAACGATTGCCACAAAAATTTCAAAAGTTATAAAAATATCCTATGCCATTCATTCCATTTTCTCCATTAGTTAATGATATCTCCATTTTCAGATTTCCATAATTTTTCACGAAACTTCATAGTTTTATCCTCACCAAAACAGGATTTCATGTTGAATTATTGATTGATGGCTGATATTTGCATATGTCTTCGCTTCAAGAAGATGACTCATGAGAGGAGGGGCCGTAAGATTTCGCAAATTTTTATCTAAAATAATAAGATCATAGTCACTCGCCCGGTGCTCATTACTTTTTCACTTATTGCTATACTGAGAGTTATTTTTTAAAAATTTTTCATGCATATGTATCATTTGTACGGATAATGCCATTCCCGTTTTCACTGATTTCATTTTTGAGTAAAATAGGATTGATGATTTACCTCACCAGTAGGATGGCCAACGATTTGTGTTTCATGTTGCTTATATCAGGTAAGCGTAACCATTCAAGAAGTAATGCCCATTTAATGACCTACAACCGCTTTCACTGCGCATATGATATTATGCCATTCTGAATAGCCAAGTTTTGGAAAATTTGATAAAATTTGTAATGAATCATTTTTATGCTCTCACCTCCGCAACAACTGGAAAAATCATGAGCAATGAAATCGGCAGTATTTTTAACATATGGCTTTGTCATATTTTTCAAAAATTTTCTGTGATTCATTCCAAACTCGCTATGCTGTTTTAAAATTCATGAGGTCCTGCCAATGTCACGCAATCGTATAAATCCTGCTTGCTGAGGGGAATCATTTTCTCATTTTATATTTATAGGTGTATTCGGTGACCAATCCACGTTTTGCATTTTAATTTGTGGAAAATCGCTTTTATTTCTCAGATGAATAATTCGCACTTTTATTTAAACATTGATAAAATAATGTAATTTTCACTTATTAAAAATCAAAGAATTGAGTGAAGAATTTAATTGATATTAATTTGACGTGAACAACCTAATTAATATGTTACATTGTTGTTTTAGAATTTTAAAGTAATGATTCTTTTTCCTTTTTTCCAGGTAAGTTCTGGTCTTGCATAGTTTGCTGTTTCCTGCTAACTATAATACATGGCGCATTTCTTATTTCCAAACGGTATGTGATAGTTTATTCTATTTTCTATAATATGGATATTTAGTTGTAGATATGAATAGCTTTTCTACTGGTATTCCAAGGTGGTAATTTATAGTATAAAAAATATTACATCTCTGAAATGAAATGTATCACATCAGTCTCACTGGCACTGTTTTGATGGTGCATGAAAGTTTTTTTAGGGATTTGAATAAGTTTTCCAATCTTAATAAAAGTGTTCAATTTTCAGCAAAATTTCAATAATCATTGCCATCTTTCATTGGTTAATCCTTTTTTTAATTTATCTGATTAATGGCAATAATAGAATTTGGGATATTCTAAGTATCTAACGCTTCTATTGCCTATTAAAAATATATTTCTCGAATTACACGTCTATGTTGGGCAAATATTTTTGTTGAAAATAATTATTTTTTATTATTTTCCGTGCTCAAAAACTTATAGTCAATGATAATTCTGTTTCGCATTTAAGTGTGCCTGATGCTGATTTAATAAACTAATCCCATCAATAAAGGAGAAAATCCCATTTAAAATCCTCGGTTGTAAGCTCTTTTATGAACAGTGAACCAAAAAATAACTCATTTAATGCAAACTGTTTTCCTTTTGACGAATTTATTGCGGGGAAAAATCTTTTTCATTTTACAAAGTTGATTAACAGATAAATACAGTGCAGATGTAGGCATTGACAGACTGACGATCGCAGTTGGGTCACAGTTGACTTTCATGAAGTCCCACATAACTAATCGGAAAAAGTGTTTCTTATATTTTTTACATTCAAAAAAATCATCATTCACAACACCTACGCTTGATAAGAGAAGTTAGGAGAAGTCTTGAAAATATATGAGTCGATAAAATCTCACCGTGTATTGTAGTTAAGTTTTTAATTTTCTAAGCATTTAGAAATCATCCACACGAAAACTTTCCAAATAAACCGAAAGGGAGAGATAATCATCTCACGTACGACATTATTCCACCAAGTAAACAACTCACGTCTGCTCAACTCCATACCTAAAGCACATCCGAAGGTGTATTGCCAGGCAAAAACAGAGGGGTTTCCTGTACGCGGCCGCCTTGGACGCCCTCACGTTCACACTCTGCCAACTAAAACACGTGCTTTGCAGAACCTTATAAAGTTTTCCTCGCTTCTAGACTTGTAATAAGAATCTTATTTCAACAGTGGCTTTCTTCGTGCAACATTTCCACTTTATCCTCGGCTCCTTAACCGACCTACTTCATTTCCTCATCCGAAAAATACTCAAGGGCATTTACACGGTATATAATTGCATATTCTTGTATGAAGATTCATCACCAAAAAACCAACATGTTAATATTTCATTGGATCCGGTGTCTAGGAACATCATAACAGCATTGTTTACGTTGAGGGTACACATTACCATTCATTAGATAGTGAATCCATCAATAGTACATTTGATGGTTATTTCATGCGAGGTGTTTTCCGCATATACTAAAGGAGGGTGTAAATAAGCACCAAATCTATTCCTGGAAATTATTAAGTACATGATATTGTAAGAATCTATTTCCTAATATTCTATATATTTGTTGAAAATGTGCGCATTCATTCTCTTTTACTTTTCACAAGTTATTTCTTTTTATTTCACCTTCATATTTTCTCATGTTTTTGAGGTTTTCAATCCTAAACAGAGGAATTCGTTACAAAATATTCCCTGCAGAAAATGTGCTACCATCATCCACATTTCATATTCATCTCTCCTAAAAATAACCCTTAAATTTTGCCACCTTTGCCGTTTTTTAAGATTCAAGTAAGTGTAGCCTTTACTTTTCTTTTGGAAAGAGGAAAAAAAAGTTTTGATAAATGTGCAGGCACTAACGGGGAGGGCATGTCTCACCAATTTTATTTTTACTTTTTCCTTCTTTTCACGTTATCTTCGGTCTTTACCATCTAATTCTATTTCTTTCTACACCTCTATCTGTTATTTACTTCCTCTCTCCTAAGATTATTAGGCGCCATCCACATTTAAGATCTTCGTTACCTCTTTCTGCCATGACGTGCTACTCTTGAATGATTTTGTAGTGTTGTATGCAGAATTCTTAAAAAAATGTTAAATTTGCATGCTTTTCGGGTCGTGTTGAATTCCTTGTGTCACTATTGAATAAAATATATATCTTTTGTGCTACTATTCATGAAATGGCCCGAGTGAAAGAAGGAGGTTTTTTTATCATCTAGATCTCTCCAAGCTTTAATAAATAATACAATCAATCAATCTCCTTTCAACTCTTCGGATTCCGATTCCGATTGCCAATTCTTCTTTCCTCTCCTTTCCGCTATAACAACCTACCGTCAACATCCCACAGATACTCCCCCTTCCTTCCGCCCACCCTCCCTCCCAATGCCTCCGGTTGCATCACACTTTTCATCCATCTCATTGTTATCACCGTCGTCCCATCTAAACCCAATCCACTTCTTCCCAATCCCGAGGCATTCAGGAGCATTTCTCACTCCTCTCTCCCCCACAAGCACACTCCCATCCGTAGCCGCTCCATACTGCTCTTATCTTCTTATTTTCCTCCTCGCTACTCAATTTTCTTCCCCTAAGTTCTTCATTTCTCTCCCATTCTCTTTATCAAGCTTTCTCCTTTTTCATTTTCATTTCGGGAGTCTTTCCTTCTTCTGTTATGGATACCGATAGTGTTCGTTTTTCTCTCTCCCTTGCCTCTAATAATTAGTTATTCTTTGCGTCACATCTTTTCCATTTAATGGTTTAGATGCACTGATATTTATTTATTTTTGATTGAAACATTTGTCTAGTGATTTGTCTTTCCAGATAGTTAAGCTATTTCTGTGAGTTTATTTTCGACCGATGATTCTTATCCCTTAGGACGATATACTCATGATTTCATCATGAAGTTCATATACTATAGCCATGCTGGTTTAAATTCTGAAATTTTCCTTTATAAGGCTTCATTATATTTTCTATACCATTTACTTGTGCCTCATTTTTCCAAGAGTAATTCACTGGACATATGACCTATGAATATTTTACCCGGTGCCATTGTAAAAGCTCACACTGGGAGTATATCGACCGAGCATTCTGCATCAGATATATTTCAATTAATCTACCTAGATCCAACAGTATATTCAAGCGCGCACTGAAATCATAATAGTAGAATATATTTCTCTAGTCTCAGCCTAACCCCTTTAACTGAAGGAAAAATGACTGAAGCGACGTCGTACTTCATAGGTTCAACGGCTGTAACTATTTAGAGGGCGCGGATCTCAATAGTGTTTGATGGACATATTTTTCAAAGGTAGGATCATTTTGTTTCCTTTCTATGCATCAGTTAGACTAGCCACTCTGCCTGTTTCTCATTCAGCGATGAGGAGTGTGTGTCTAAAGCACAGTTGACAAAAACATCTCCTCTCTTCAAACCGTTCATTCAGAGTGACAGAATCTTAAAGTCCCTGGTCACCTTAAAGTCCTTTGCATTCTAATATTTTTCCTGGAAGCTAAAACGTGCGTATTGTCGTAGAGTCGGAGGCTTGATAGCAAATTAGAGTTAATTTCGTTACCATTGCATCAAATTTCCATTTTCCGTCCATTTATCCACATCTTTTCTTCTTAGACTTTCGCCCCAACATCATCTCCCTCGACCATTTTCGATTCGATCCAAGACTTTCCACTTCTCTTGTCCCTCCCCCCCCCCCCGCCGCCTCACTCCTTCTTTTGGACCAGCCTCTGCTCGTCCAACCGCCCCCGCCCACCTCGTCGCCGCCGCCACTCTTTCCGCGACGTCCCACCTCCCCCTGCCGCACGCACACACACGCCCCTCTCCGGCCCGCCCGCCCCGCCACCCGCCGACTCCTGGTCTTCTCTCGGCGAACCTAAGTTGCAAACTCCTGAGCAACTCGGGCAAACACTCCCGTGCCCTGCGAAAGACAAGAGATAAAGAACACTCCTTTCTCTTTCTGTTTTCTCTCCTCTTTCATGGCCTTTCTACCCTCCCACCTTCTTTTACCCCCTTCAGATCTCTCTCTCTTCTTCTTTCATACACATCTACTACTTCGCCGCTTCTTTCCCGTTTCATTCCGCTTCCAACTACTCCTTTTCTCTTCGTCCACCCGCCATGACTACCCACTTCATCTCTCTCCCCTTCCTGTCTCCATTTACTCTCCCTAAACCGGCTGCGAGGCCAGATAGTGAGTGCGTGGCTCGCCCCCTTCCACCCCCGCTGCTCCTCTTCTCCCGTTCCGATCCACCTTTTTCTCTCTCCGCTCCCCCACCCTCCTGTCCGCCCATTTTCTCCATTTCGAAGAGACCCCTCTGCCTCTCCCGTTGCTCCCCGGGTTCCATCCCTGCCTCTTCCCCAGACCTGCAACCCGGACCTCTCCTTTCTCTCTCTCTTGGGAGACCAGAGAGTCTCCCTCCAAGGGAAGCTCTTCGCCTAACTTCTCCCATTCTCTGCTGGAAACCCTCCAGTCCCATCATCTTCCTCCATTCTCTCCTCCCTCTCTCGTTCGCTCCCCCCTCCTTTCACTGCTTTCCTCCGCCCTCTGCCCCTGTCTACCCGCACCCTTTCATTCTACTCCTCTCGCTCCCCATCCCACATTCCCCGAAACTCCAAAACACGCCCCCTCTCCCAGCGTCGAATCCTCGTAAAAAGATTCCCTCTTTCTTTCTTTTCTTCTCGTACATTTGGAGAGGGGGGCAAAATATACTGCGCACAAACGTACGCTCAAGTTTGCGGACGGTGCGATGATTAACACTGACATATTCGAACGGGATTATTTTTGCAAGCGTCATATTTTTATTTTCGCGCGCAACCGTCAATGGCCACATACTTCGCTGCTTATGGCGGAAGGGTAAAAAAAAGCAAATGTAGCCGAGATATATTCAAACGCAATTCTTTCATGCGGAAATGTGATTGATGGCCTTCGTCCAACCTTTTATGTGGATTTCGTTCGTCATTTCAGTATCGCGCTCGGAAAATTTGTGCATATGAGGGTTTGGGAGCTTGCTTTGGGTGAACAGGAGATATTGATGGGCACTCCACGGCTCTGCCATCGTTACCGATAAAACAGTGGCCGTTTTTGATTATCCAATCGAATTTTTCGTGATATATAGTATTGCGAAACAGATTATGTCGTAATTAAATACCATTTTTAGGGATTTGGTATGAAGCTGAGTGTGCCTTTTTTCAAGTCCGACTACACATGTCATACATTTTTTTTTGGTAACTTGAAAATATAATTTCGAATACTTCTAAAATCAATATTCCGTTTTTAGCTGAATTTAATTTTATCAAGCCAATTTTTCTAATCTGAGCCTCACTATTCACATTTTGTATAGTAAATTCGTAAAATTTCTTATTAGGTTGTTAAACACTAGTATGACGGGTATACTGCATTTGAATACCACATCGGTTATTTTGAATGATATAACTCATTTTATATTGGCAATACTGATGCGTATTTTGCTTTAAGAGGCTTCGTTTATCATTTTGACAGTTTTTATGCACATTAAATTCTTCTTTTTAAATGGACAACTGTCTTAAATGGTAGTCTTGAAAGTAAATTTTAATTATAACTCTATTGCATTCTTGACGATTTAAGTAAATCTTATAATGCTGAAAGGCTTGTTCCATGTCACGTTTGTTCAAATATAGGGGAGGGAGTTCAAATATTAGGGAGTTAATTACGTATTAGCCTTTTGCTCTTTGATAAATTTGATTCCGCTTCAGTAACTTCTAAACGCAGTAAAGAGAGTCTTTCCTTTTTTCGCTCACTATGACGGAGCTAGGGAAAATAGTATACTAATAATCAAACAAAGAACATTTGTTAGAATCCATTGGTTGGAGGATATCTTGGGGAAATAGAAGTGCAGTTTCACTATGGCATTACAGAAATATTGAGAAATGTGAGAATTCTTTGATCGTGGGTAATTTGAAGATGTTAAAGTGCTTTTTGGGTGTTGATAATTACATAATAACACTTGAAACTCGCCTTATCATGAATAAAAATTGCTATGAATAAAAATAAAAAAACTATAAGAACTATTAGTGATGAACAGAAAAATTATTGATCGGGTAGGAAGAGGCTCAGGCACCGCAGTGAGAGAATATGTAAGGACTCTATTATCAAAATATTTATCCGCTTATTTTGCATATAGAAATTAAATCTGACTTCGATTACTTTGAATAGGTGAGTCGAAATGGGTAAGACTCTATAGGTTTTCTCAAGGATTTTTTAAATAATGGAAGTGATATGTTTTTAGCTTATTCGCGGCATTTATAAAGAAAGATATTTAGTCAGAGATATCTTCAGTTTGATTATAATTACCTGACCAAAAAATAGCAATATGTGAGGGCATCACTATCATAAGAATACTTGTATGCCTAGAAGTGCTCTGTTTAAATCGTTGATGCACCAACAGCTTCCACAACACACCCGACTGCTTTTCAGGTAATGTGCAGATGTGGATTTATTATTACTCTCTATTTGGGTTGGTTCTATCAGAATATATTTAGAAATTTCAATGTAATTAAGTTATCTATAGGTTTTCTAGTTTATGGAGTCCTTGCTAAAGCTGAGACTACGTCAACTATATGGAAGACGTTGATTCACATGCTCATTTCATTCCAATAATGAATTCTAAATTAAATGTCATCTCTTAAGAAGATCCTAAATCTACGATCAAAATTACTAAACTAGCAAATAGAAAACTTAATAATTATTTAATTAATACCGTTTTGCGGCAATAAATAATACCAGGAACATAGTTACATTGTATTATTTAACAAACCTTCACGAAAGCCGAGTTATGTATTTGTTCTTAATATGCAATCTATGGATTCTCTTATGCAAAGTTGTTAATAGTCGAGTGGTTTGTGTTTAAATTCTAAAAGTGGAAATATGTCGGCAGAGTCTTAAATTTTAATTATTTGCTGCTTGTGCTTAGTTTTTACATGGGAGTACATTGAAGTCTAATGCAAAGTATGTGGATAAGTATCCTGACTCCTTTTTACAAATTACTTGTGATTATCCCTCTGGAGTTGCAGTCTTTTTTTATATGTATATTATAAATTAATAAATAAATAAACTAATATAGGGGATCGAGATGGTGCGGGGGCTAACGTACTGGCTTCCCACCCTGAGGGCCCGGGTTCAAATCCCGGCGGTGTTCTTGAGGTGCTTTGTGGAGGGCACTTTGAGTGAGTACGCCGTCCGTCGGATGGGACGTTAAACTGCGGACCCCTTGGCGCCTTTCATAAAGAGTAGGCTAATGCCAACGCCGGGTTTCTCTCCACCCTTCATCCTTTCCTGTCCATCTCCCATGCGCAAATGACCTTAGCTGTCGGTCGCCTCCCCTAAAAACAACTACCATAAATAAATAAATAAATAAATAAATATATATATATATATATATATCGTCTGATGACCACGACCGAGCCATTGAATCGTCAAAACAACATATTTTGAGTGTTCTCTCTTTGTATCTCTATGGTCTAAATATATTTATATATATATATATATATATATATACACACACACAAATATACATATATATATACACACACACATATATATATATATATATATATATATATATATATATATATATATATACATATAAAAAACTTGGACAATAACAGACAATATAAGAACACATAAAAAGATCACTCATACGTTATTTCTTGATCATTTCGACGAAATTCAGACTGAAGGAGGTTGAGATATTAAATTATATTTTTCTGAGCGCTGAATTTTTAAGTGGATAATGCATAAATAAACTTCTCGTTATCTTTCCGATGCAAGTAATTATTTTTTACAGGTGCAAGCGTTTCAGCAAGTCTCGGGACTTACCGATATTTTCTGGTGACATTGAAGCACCGCCATCTAGCATGTCCTACGCCTGGAAAGTAATTCGTAGACTTATTATCATAATGTTGTTAATCATTAGTGTTGTTGATGTTACATATAGAGAGTATTATTATTACTAAAGAAAGAAAGTTCACCGAGGTGCTAACTCTAAAACCGTTGGTTCGAGTTTTGTGGTCGAGTGGACAAATTTGGACCTTGAGATATCTGCTGACGAGACTGGAGTTACCTTTCGAAATCCCAAGATCGAACGCTCAATGAACTACGTCCAAAGAGTGCAAAAAAGATTTCATGAAACCAATTGAGCTCTTAATATTTTGTCTAAAAAACTTTACCATAAATGAACTGTTTCCCAGCTCCTGCTTAAATTCCGACCTATCCTAATAATATACATAATTTTTGAGCTCTGTAAGGTGTTCATTATTTTTTCCTGCTATTAAACGTCTTCCATGGTCATAAAATTTGTCTTTTTAATCCAACTACACTCTTATTTTCGTGTTTTAATATCAAAAGAGATATATTCCTTCCTTTTCTTGGATCAAAGAATATTTTTCTCCCTTATTATCGCATCATTTGCCGTCGCTCTTTGCTCTTCAAACCTATACTCTACTCGTCTAGCCCTTTCCCGCTGTCTTTAGCACACACATTTGTCTCAATTTCCCGTAATTCTTCATTTTCACGACAATACTTTTCCGAAATATTCTAGACAAAATATTGTCACTGCTGTTTTGTTTCTTGAATATTATTTCTACTTTAAGAAACGTTTATTCTTATGGTCTTGCTAAGGGTTTCACTCAAGGCTTCCTAAGTCTGTTAAATCACGGCATCATACTCGAAGTTTTGGCAGGACTATTTTTGAAACACAGCAGTTGAAACTAGTTGGCCACGTGGGACCCTTTTGGAATACTCCTAGCCTTTTTAATTCGACGCGGTCCTAAAAACGCCGTCTTGTAGACCTTAAGCATATTTTATTACCGCCCTTGATTAAATGTAAGCAGAGAGTGCATGTCTCGGTCCGAAATAAAATGCCGTTCAAGTTTCCCTATGCCTTTTCCGTTTCTGAAACTCTCTCTCGTCCGTCCTCTCATCTGCATGTAAGAATTTTCTCAAGGTTGCCCGAAATATTTGTTTTAATGTCCATGTCTGTGTTTTCCCTTGCCCTCCAATCTTTAATTTCACATTTCCCATCCCCCCTTTCACTCTTCATTTCCCTCCCCGCATCCTTCCCTCACCCTAGCTTCTCGTCCTACGTGTCCCTCCCTTGTCTGGTACGCCATCCACTTCCTTGCCCTTCGTGGTCCTTTCATTTCAGTCTGCTCTCTCGACTCCAAAAATTCGCCGTCCCCGCGTCTCTCACGCGCCCTCAACGCCTCCTCCCCTTGCCCTCCTGATGACAGCCCCCCTTGCGATACGCCGCCTCCCGTGAGTCAGGTGCCTCTCCTCCGCCCCGAGGGACGTGATCGCAGTGCTTGAGTATGCGTATTTGGGTGCGGAGGGAGGGGGTGCTTTTGTGGGAGAGAAGAGGAATGGGGCAGGTTTAGGGGCAAAAATGTGGGGTGGCGAAGCAGGATAGAGAGGGGAGTGAGACGGGTTGTGTGGGGGGGATGGGGGTCTTAGAGCACAAGGGGTTAAGTGGGGGGCGGAGGAGGGTCGCCGCTTCGAAGGTAGAAGGTCCCGAAGCTTTCTCGGGCCGGGGGGCGGGGAGCGGGGGAGGGCTGGCGGAGGGCAAGAGATATCTCGCCCCTTCCCCGTCCCACAACGATGGCGGTGCGTGCGGGGGTGTGTGATTCCTGGCCGTACGTGCTCTGGGTCCCGAGGGAGGGAGGTCGTCGTATGTTTGTGTGTGCGGGGCCTTGGGGGGGGAGGGGGTCTGTGGGTTGGAAGGGGCGTGGGCGGGGGGGTGTCTCGAGGGGTGCGGGCCCCTTCCCCTTCTGCTCTCCTAGGTCCCCCCACTTTCCCTCCTCCACGTCATTCCAACCCCCTACTCCATTCTCCCCACCCGCCATCTCCATTCCCGGCCACATGGATTGCGTCGAGGACCCTATCCTCTTGCGCTCCCCATCCCCTCCACCACCCCAGGAATCCTTTCCTATCCGCCCCCACGTTTTCCCACCCCCTTTTTTTACCCGATTCCCCGCTCACACCCTGGGCCGTTCCGCCCGCCCCACACACCCAACCATCCCCCTTCCGACACGAGGCTGCGAAGAAAAATGAAAGCGGACAAGGGAGCGAGTAAGGAAGGTGGAGGTGGGTGCAGGGAGGGGGTGGAGTAGGCATGGGGGGGACTGGAAAGAACATGGGCAGGGGGGAGAGTAAGGAGAGAGAGCAAGATAAATAGAAGAGAGGAAATGGAACGGGGTTGCATGGCAGGGGAAGTTGTGAATGCAGAGATAACAAGTCGTCATTGTGCAAACAAGGAAACAACGCACCTCAACTTCGCCGTTACTCCGCCTTATTATTTTTTATGGCCTCTCTTTTCTTGTATCTCCTCCTACTTCGCCTTTACCTTCATCCGACTCTGCCGAACCTATCCCCCCACTCCTCATCCTCGCTCCTCTACCCCCATGATCCCTGGCTCGCCTCATTTCCCCTTCCACCCTCTTCATTCCTTACCCACACCCTCTTTCCCCACCACACTCACAAGCCACGTCAAACAGCCTTTACCTCCTCCCCCTAATTTTGCCCTTTCTTTCTCTTCAAATATCATCATTTTCTCCGGCGTCTTTTCTCTCAATTCACGCAATCTTGCGTTATTATCAGCGGACGTTTATCAAATATTCCCGGGAATAACTCCAGTTTGACAGTAATTCACCCTGCTTCAAAGGATTTTTTCTGGGACTTGATGTTAGCTCGTGTGAGATCTTGAACGGAGAGGGTTTTCCTTTGGAAATAATCTGATGTCAAGAGGAAAACAGAGTCGTGTTCTACCTATTCCCAATAGGTGAATCTGGCTGGGACTGACTACTCTTTCATCTTAAAATTCCAAATAATTTCCTCCCAGTCATCAGTCGTCTGAATAATGTTGTTCATCAAAACGGGCGAGGGGGGCGGGTAGGTTTGGAATTAAAGCTAAATAAACGAGTGGAGAGGAAATAAACTGTAACGAACGAAATGAGCGGGAGGAACGAAAAAGGTGGGGAAGGAAGCAAAGGTCGGGGGGGGGAGAGTGGGATAGATAAACAAGACAAGGAAATAAAAGCTATCGGCTTGATATCGATTCTTCCCCCCCCCCCAACCGAATTTAACCGCCGTCCATAAACGAGAGGCGTCGTAAGAACGAAGTCACCGGCATAACAGCACAACAAGAAGCGCACTCTTAAATTTCGTAATGGAGAATTCAATTTAGGCGAAAATCCTGGAGCTAGTGCGGACGGCCGGGAATGGGAGCGGAGGGAAAGGGAGTGAGCGAAGGAGAAAATTGAAACCCCGGAGAGTGCTGGAGGAAGAGTGAGGGAAGGGAATGGTGGAGAGAGGGTGAGGTAAACAAGGGGGCAAAGAGGATTTGAAGGAAAGAGCGGGAGAAAGCTTACCAAAGGGGAGAGGAGGGTTCGGGGAGACAAGAGGGGTCGATGGGGGGATGAAGGAGGGGAAGGGAGAGTAATCGACGCGTGGGTGGGACGACGAGAGAGGGTGAGGGAGAAGGAGAGGAGGGGGAGAATAGGACGGTAGATGGGCAGAGGGGAGTGGAAGAAGGCGTCGAGGCGAGCGGAGCGGGTAATGTGAATGGAGCAATGCAGAGTGGGATTAAGGCTTGTCGTGGGCTTTCGGGACGACGAGGGAGGGAGACGGGAAATTTTGGAGAGGGAGTAAGTAAAAGGGGGGAAGGAGAGTGGCGGGGAGGAGGGAATGAGAGGAGTGGGCTGTGGAGCTTAAAGCTAGACGGATCGCGGGGGTATGGCGGGGAGATGAGGAGAAGGGGGTCGGGCTGGGTAATTGGTGGAGCGATGGAGCCACAACAAGGTGGGACCCGAAGTCTCTCTCTCTCTCCCGTCCTCCAATACGATCGGACCTGGAGGGAGAGGGCAAGGTGGGGGTGAAGATGGAGGTGAGCCTAAGAGAGGAGGGTGGATGAGGGAAGGAGACTCCGTTTTTGCGGGGTTGGGGGATGGATTCGAGGAGGAGACGACTTGAGCAGTGTGCTGGAGGAGGATACGGGAGAGGAAGAAGAAATGAGCGCGGTGCAAGTTATTGGGATTTACGCGAGGTTGGAAGATCGTGTTGAGAGGTTAAAGGCCGTCGTTTCCGGAGGGATATAATAAGGGTGAGGGGGGGTGAAAATGAGAGAGGAGGCGCTCTAGTAGCGGGAGACGGAAGCGCGTGTCAGAGGGTTTGTGAGAGCAGGGGGACTGGTAGGAGCGGCGCGGGAGCGGGACCGACGGGAGGGAGGCTGCGGGTGGTGAGATTATACCACCCCCGGGGGAGAGAGGGTGGTGTGGCTGCGCGGCATGGGAAGATGGGAATGTGTGGGGGGGGGATGGGAGGAGTTGGAGAGATGGGATCGCTCGGAGGGAGTGTCCCCACCCCCTCACGCCCCACTCCCGCCTCCTTAGCTCCTCTATTCCCCACCTCTTCTTCTTTTTTTCGTTCTCATCCCTTCGTAATTCCCCCCGTAACTCATGCTTTCTGCTCACCGCTCGAGTTTTTCCCACCCCACGTATCTTTCTCCCGTCGACCTTAACCCTCTCCCAGACAAGTTATCTTTACCCGGGTTAGTCCATGTAGTTTTCTTTCATTTTTTTTAGTTTTGGTGTTTTTCCTCGTGATTTCAATTGTTATTCCATGTTTGCTTTCTCTCAGCAGTAAAACGCACTGCGCTCGAACAAATAGCAAGGATCTCCCTCGAGGCGTTTGCTTGAGACATTAAAAACATCGCTCTTCGGGAAAGTATATTCTACATCCAATTTTTTTTCGAAAGCCCTCCCACAGCAAATGAAAGGGAGAATTGCTTTATGAAGACGTAATTGCTTTATTCTGTTTGAGAGTTCACTTCCTTGGAAAGTCCTATCAGTCTTGTTTATGTCTCTCCATGATCCTGAGCCATTATTATGTTTTTTTTTCGCTATTTTCTTTCTATATTGAAGATGTAACTTGTTATCGATAAATTCCTGTACAGTTGTGACATTTCCATTGCAATTATTTTTTATTTTTGCAATTACTATATTTTTGCGCTCCTCAAATCTTTCGTAAAATTGAAATTAAAATTTGCATAATATACATATACATCTAAGATGTATTTGCATATTTCGCTCATTCAAATAATGCCATTGAAATACTTTCTTCTCTGGAAATTATATATATGTGGCAAGAAAAGCACCAATAACATTTTAATAGAGAGTTAAATTCGATTATTAAATTGCAATTAGCATTAAAAACTTCTATGGTCCATAGTTTTATTTATCAGGATCGAAATTTCATTTCACCAATTAGTAAACATCTGAATTACATACCGCAATGACCTTCTTCTGTCTTCTTTTTGTTCCGCGGTAAGTCACTTTCCAAAATGTTTTATTTTAATAAGAAGTCTTATAGAAGAATGGAATTAAACTTGATAGCGCATTCAAAAAATAGGTCCCGTTCTAAGCCAGCATATAAAACCTATTTCCATTTCTCTTTCCTTTGAATGAAAATTGTCATTTAAGAGTTTATGAGGGAAACAAGACGCCATGAGTATTGGTTCAATGAATGTAAATTTGAAAGGTAGTTTCAGTCGGAGTTTTTTTGGAAAAACACACGTGTTTGCTTCCATGATGCTCCGAAGAATGAATGAACCGCCCAACGTAATAATAAAAGTTTAATTTTCTCGGGAACATTTCAGTGCCCAGCAATATCATTCCCCGAATCCCCGATTCGAACCCACGTTCGGTCTCACCGACTTCGCCACTCTCCCTCTATCTCTCTCCCTGCCCTACTCTCGTCCCCCACCTCTTCCTCCCCATGGGTCGCTCGATCCACATCGTCTCCATCCTCCTCCCTTCCGCCAAACCCTCCCCCATCTTCCCCCTCTCCCCCATCTCTGGCCCCCTTTCTCCTCCGAGTTCACTCCATCCATAGGACTCTACTACCTTTCCTTGCGTGATCTTTCCAGGCATCACTGCCGGCCGCTACCTCAACCGCCCTCGCCTTCTTGTTCTTCCACCCCACCACTTCTTTCTCTTTACCCTCCCTCTCACCTACGCAGGGAATCCAAAGCTGTGGTCGCGGAGGTTGTGTCAGGGGGTGGTCGAAGCAAAAGGGCGATTAATGAGATCTGGATCATGGCGATGAGGAGGACTTGGGCGGCCACCGCTGATGGATGTGGGTTCTATGAGCGACGTGGAGAGAGGGAGTGGATGGATCTTGGATGCGTGTGCAAGAGGAGGAGGAGGATGTGGAGGAGAGTAAATAAGGGGCCCCCCGTCCAGGGGAGAGGTTCCTCCGGCAAATAATGTTGACTCCTTCGCCCTTTTCCCCCGTGTCTCTGTTGACGGAGGATAGACCCGAGGCGGGGGATAGCTGCTGCTTGCTGCTGCTGCTACCCGGAGTCCTCGGGGAAGTTCCGGGCGAGTCCATTTGGGTCGATGGAGGTGAGGCCTCGGTGCACGCCGACCGCTCTCTCCCTCCCTCCCCCCTCTCTCCCGATCCATCCCTCCTCCCCTGCGTCCCGCACACCCCCTCCTCGCCTCCCCAGCGCCCCCGCTACCCGAGTGGAGGTTGGAGTGGGGAGTACGAGTGAAGGAAGGGAGGAGGAGAGGGGAGAGAGGACTGGGAGGGCTTGTGAAGGGAGGGAGAGAGAGAGGTGGGCAGAGCGCTCGCGCCCTCCAGGATCCACGGCGGCCGTCCAAAACACGTAACGGGCGTGCAGAATTAAGGGCTCCCACGTGAAGAATGGGGTTCTTTCCCGTGAAGGGTTCGGTCGGCCGCTGCAACCACGACAAAGTCCTTCTCCTTTCTCTCTCTCTTCCTTTCCACTGCACAGTCTGTCCCACGCCCTCGCTTTCTCTCACTCCATTTCTCTCTTTCGTTTCCATATGCGTGTGGTCCTGGTGCACACGCGCGCGTTCTTCCTCTCTCTCTATCTCCCTCTTTCGATTGCCGACGGCCTGAGGGGTCTCGTGTTCGGCTCGCACGCCCCAGAGAGAGTAGTTGAGTGAGACAGAGAGAGAGTAGAGAGTGGGCGAGGTTTGTTGGCGGTTGTCCTGAGGCTTAGTTGGAGGAGCGCCTGTTGAAAATCGGGGCCTTTAATCGGCTATCGTCTAGCGATCGCATCCATCAGCCGCCGTTAAGAGCTCACCGCGTCGAGATTACGCTGTCCCGGAAACTAATCACTGGGCGAAAGTGAATATTCGATCTCGCGAATAGTCCGATTAGCCACATTTCCTCTCGGTATTGTTATCTACAGTCCGCTGCGCGCTCTCCACCCCTCACTCCCGCCGCCTCTCCCTCCATCCGCACGACCCCGTCCGCCCCTCCAATCCGGCGATCTTGTATTCCGCGCTATTTTTATCTCTCCGCGAATCGGCGGTAACGGGTTCATGAATATTTCACGCCGAGCGTTGAGAGTGAGTAATTTTTAGTGACGATGCCATCTCGACGTCTCCGGTATCTCGACACCCTCGGTATTTAGTGAGAATTGATGGTATCGGATGCTGGCATAATTTATGTGTTTCATCGCTGGGAATAGTTCATAATTAAGCGAATTAAGCTCAGAGGCTTGACCTCACATTTTTTCTTTAGCTTACTTTCTTTAGTTTTTCAGATGGTTTTCAACATTACTAGGAAAGTAGAATTATATATTATTTCTCCTCCTTTCTCTACATTGTTATTTTAAATCTTCAACTTATTATTATTTAGTGAAATCTACGTCATTAAATTTTAAAATGCACCAAAGTAAATCGATGGCCAAAGGTTAGAGAGAGATAATAGATAAAGGAATGTGTAGGGCTAAAAATGAGTAAAAATACTGGAATAGAAAATTTTCCTCAGTCTTACATGAAATATTTTTCAAACCCTGTGACTGATAGCTAACATTTTTCATTTGGCGCTACTCCGAGCAGCGCGTGTGCCCAACTTTTCACTCGCGACGCGGTGTGCATATTCTGGGAATGAAATGAGTTATTGCTTAGACAGAAGTAAACAACAGATGATGAAAACATTTGGCAATAAATATATGCACTCTAATATGCTTTTTATCTGTGCTCTACTCCTTTCGAGGAAAACAGAATTCCCTAAGTGGCCATGTTACAGCTCGTGTAATCTTTTCTGTGGGAGCCGTCAGAGAAAATGGGTAGAGGACCTTCTCTCGTTTATAGTCTGAAATATGATAGTTTTGAGGATAAATTGTGCTTCTCTCCATCAAAAGTCTCCCTTCTGAAACTCAAAGAAAGACATACAATTTCTGAGTTGTTGTTAGACTATTTTTTTCACTTAAAGTATTTACTTTATATCCTTATGTACGTATGTTGATGGGAAGGAAGATTTTCCATCGTAAACTGTATCTCAATGAATTAGATTTATTTCATGTGTTAGAATACTCTTAACTCAATTCTTTCTTATTATCGGGCAGTTATTTTTTTAATGTTAAAATTCTTCCTCTAATATTCTTTTTACATATCGCGTGTCAGTATTAAAAAAATGGCATCATTCAGAATACTTTTGGAGGATGTTGACTTTAGTTGTTGAATTAATTTTTTTGTACCATCTTTCCTAATTTAAATTTAGGATTCTAAGGATTGCAGTTATTTATCAAGTCTATTTTATTATTAGTTTAAATATAATTTAACGAAAGCTTATCTAGTAAACAAGCAATAGTAATCCAGACGATCGGCAAGTATAGGGAGTATCTTTTGGTTTATTTTATCACACGAGTTAAAACACATCAGCAGTTCCACATTTTTTCTTCTTTCTGGACTATTTAAAACCCAACAATGCTCACCAAGCTCAAGGTTTTTGATGGAATAGAAGTGCGGTTGAAGGGCATCGGAATTCGTTCGCTGCTCTCTCGAGAGAAAAATAGAGCAGGTAAATCAGGTGTACTGGACAGCGTCAGAGGGTCAAGTGGATTCACAGCTGCGAAATAGAGATCAGTGAGGCCATGCTTAACGACTGACCTGTCATTAGGGGTGTAGGAGAGGAATGAAATAGCAAACAAGTTTGAAGAGGGCACGTTAAACTTTCGAAAAGTACAAAATGGGACTGAAGTTAAATGACGATCTCGAAAAGACTTCGAAAGAGTAAAACTTGTGGGAGTATTTCTTCTGTCACTTTGGAAAGTCCACTACTCAGGAAGATGGAAAATTGGGGGAAAAAAGTGAGATGAAGAGCGATACAGATGATGACAAAGTATGTAATGTGAGTGGAGGGAGCAGAAGACTGAGGGGGGTAAGGGTGACCTCAAATGTTTTTGTCTGTGTGTGTGTGTCGATATATATATATATATATATATATATATATATATATATATATATATATATATATATATATATATATAATTATATATATAAATATATAATATATATAATTTTATATATATATATATATATATACACACACACACACAGATGCAAAGACAAGCATGTTGTACGTATATACACTCATATATTCGTTCTTACGCACATGTCTGTACGATAGAGGAAAGGGGAAACAAAGGGCGGTAGAATTGTGGTAAAAATGGATAGCAGGAGAGTCAGGGTGGGAGGTATAGAGGGTGATGGAATGAAAAGAGACAGCGGAAGAGATAGAAAGATGGGGAGAGGAGAGGGAGAGAGAGGGTGTGGCTGGAGAAAGAGAAGGGGAGTCGGAGGGGCAGGCATTAAAGGGAGGGAGAGGGCGAGAGGCAGAGTGGAGAGGAGAGGGAGCATGTTGGGGGGGCACGAGAGGGAAGCACACCGATACGTCATCGATCACCTAAGGGCGTCGCTGTCCAAGGCAGCGGAAAACTCATACGGGCGATGCTTACCCCCCCGCCCCCCCCGCTTCCCTTCCCTTCTCCGCTTCACGGCCTCGCCTATCCCTCCTCTCCCCTCCTTGCCGCCCCCCTCCCTCGGAATCTATGTTTCCGCTGCCCTCCCACTGACAGCCCCCTCCCGCTCGCATCCTTCTCTGTATCTCATCCTCCTCCCGCCCTCCCTCCCAGACCTCACCCGCTCACATCGCCTCTGCTTCAACCCTCCCCCCGCCCCGCACCCCACCACTCTCACGTTTCCCGCTCCAACCACTCTTCCTTCCTCAAGGATTCCCCCTCTCCGCATCATCTCCTCTCATCCCCCACCCCCTCTCCGCGCAATTTTCTAGCATTTCCTCGTTCGACATGGGTGTTATTCCATTTGCACTAGTCTTTTTCCGTTGCGACAATGATCGTCGCAGGCAGCATTTGTTCTCGGCAATCGTCCAACTTTGGCTCCGTCAGAATTTATCGCTGCCGTCGCTGTTGCTCGGCTCTCACTTGAGGACGCCTTCGCTAGGCGGAGTGTGTTACGCGATCCTCTACCTCGTCGCCCTCGCCCTTTCCGGCCTTTCGGGAGTGCGGTGATTTTGATTCGACTCGTATTGGTCGACCCATTGGTCGTTCTGTTTGATTGAAAGAACGAGGAAAATGAGAAATTTTAATTTCGAATCATCTGCGACCCTCCGACATTAACAGACAGAAAACTAGAGGGCAAACCTGTCCTTAATTTACTCATGAAAATCCTTAATTAAGCATGCATGGGAATACGCTGTATCTGCAATGTTTCAATTAAGTCACAATTGCGTATTTATTGCTTTATCACCGTCATTTCGATTACGTTTGCCATTTTATCTAGAACATTACGGAGCTCTAATTGAGTTGTTCCATTTATTGCTGGGGTGGGAAAGCTGGTAGATGGTTGTTTTCTTGTTAACCATTACATTACGTTATCGAAATGTTTAGTGCAATAATATCCATTAAAGTTAATCGTTACTCGGAAATCAATCTAGATTCGTAGATTCATCAAGTTCATGATAACTCCATAGTTAAACATTCCTTTTGCATCAGTCATTTCATGCATTACATTAGCGTCTATTAGTACTCATTTGTTGGCATTCAGAGTTTTGCACTCTAATATTTGCTGAAGTTATAGGCATCTAACTATTTCCACATTAATTACCTTTCGATTCGTATTATTTCTCAGTAAGCGTTGGGGATTGATGTTGATAGGAACGTTGCCGATTTTATGATGTCACATGTCCGTATTGGGATCACTCGTTTCATTTTGTGCCCATTTGTATTACCGACTAATAAAAAGCGGTTATGTCGGATTTCATATGATCGCGATGAAAATACCGTAGATGTACGCAATAAAATCTTCACCATACTGCAATAAATTTAAAAAAATTATGATTTAATATCAATTTGTTTAAGGTTCCTAAAATTTTAAGTAAAGGAATGAAATACTTCTATCACTGATAAATATGTGTTTCTGGTATCAAAGTAATTGAGGTTAAAGTACTGATGGTCAGTCTTCTCATAACTTCGTTCTACGGAATATAAGCTGATAAAAAAAGTTAAAACTTAATTTCGATGTTTTCTTAACCGTATTATTGGTAATATTCCAGCAGTTTTGAGTCCTTTTCTTTATTTCCTCGTCCTCATTTATAGAAATTCCAGCCGTCTAGGGTTTTTATGGCAATTTAAATCCATCAATTACTATTCTTTAACCACTCCAAATAGCTAATCATACATTTTTCCGTTAATAATGACTACAATTGATTTTATGGAATTTTGAGAGCATGGAATTATACATAACTGTAACAGAACACCCAATAATAATCCAATGAGTCTGACCAGTAGGGGAAGGCGGAATCTCCATTCTATTTTAAAACCATACATATAACTCAATCTTTCTGACGAATATTTGTGAGTATAATTTCCTTCATCTTCACGAATTTGGTTTCGTAATATCAAGTGAAATGTCCACTAATCGACAATTTAAATTTCGTTTGGTACTGCGTATCTCTCTCTTTATTGCTAATCCTAGAAATTTGCTCCATTGTGCCTAAACATAGGTAAGAATTTCTACTGTCTTCACGTACGGCATTCATTACTTAGCCATCTGATTTAGAGATAAATTTATATCCTTCTCATAAATGCTACAACATACGATTTAAATAAGAAATAAAACATTTGAATTATATTAGTCCCCATGAAATGTGAGGGATTTGGCATAAAAAGTGTGGGATGATAAAGATACTACGGATTATGAATTTTAGGACTAAGAAATACCAATTCAATTACTCGTTTATTAATATTTACGCACAAATACGTATATTATCTTGAAAGATTCAGTCTGACCGTCATTTATGACAATAATGAATACAAAAGAAAGAGCTAACTCTGTATTCTATCTGTATTTTTGTAAAAGTCTCATTGATATCCAAATATCACACATCTATCGTGGATTTGTAATTTAAAACAATGATGGATGCAAGGGAATATTTTAAATTTGTCAAGAATTTTTCATGTCCTTCTGTAAAAATATTATGATAAACCAAACAAGACGTTATTAATAATCGTGAGTCAAACAAATCTGATTCTTATTATTACTATTTCTTTTTCTCATTAAACTTATTTTCACCAATTCAATCAGTCTAATTTTTTAAGTAATTTAAAAAATGATAATATGTATTGTATTGTAGTGTTTTTATCTATTGATAACATAAACACTCTTGCTCTCACAAATTGTTTATATTATGATTTGTTTACATTGCACATGAATCTACATAGTTAAGAAAATTCCTTCGGGTTTCATGTATCATGTATCTCTTTACTCAATGTGTTCCAGCCTTTTCTGGTTCATTCTTTTGTCAAATGTACTTCTTTCGTTCAAATATTTTCCCTTAGTAAAAACCTGAACGTCGTTGCGGGAGGTCATTTCGCTTACATTCAGCGTTATTGGTAGGTTTTATGCAATTATTTTCTTATTTTGACGGCTTCAAAATACGCCACATTTGCCGTAATTTCTTGATGAATTCCATGACCAGTCAAGAAGGAATCAATTTTTATTTCTCATATCGATTACCATTCAACTGTTTTAAATTAAACCGTAAAAACGGTTGGAAATATCTTTTCGCCCTGTGGCACATTTTTTTAATGTAGATGACAAAATATTACTGGAAGGTATGTTTTTCCTCCCTTCATCCTTTTAAGTGTTTTGTGGAATAATTTGGTCATAGCTAAAACCCTAATCCTCAAACGATTCCTAAATTTAAATTATTTTGTTTTCTTTTTCAAATTTGGTCGCCTAAATGTTTTTGCAAGCAACTCCAGTGACAATAATGGAACCATGTTATTTAGAACACAAATTCCTTGCTGAAAAACCCTCTCAAGTTCAGGAAATGCAATTTTGTATTAAATTTGAAAAAACACTCCGAAAGGAGTTAAACTTACGATAAAACGTGATTGTTTTTATCGCACATGAGCTACATTTCATTTTTTTAACAATGTCGTAATCATGTACGTGAAAAAATATCTTATAGCATGCATGTACCATTAAAATTGATAAAAATAACAAAAAAATCATATCTTTACATTAAGGTCAATTGAAATAGTATTCTTAAATCAGCTTGTCGTAATTGGCCGCGGAAATGGAAAAAAAGCATTTATCAACTTGGACGTGCATGAGTTAATGTAGTGACTTAAATTATATTTTTAAATTCATTCTTTGATGGGAAAAAACTATAAAAATTTAAAGTAATTCTCTTTCTGATGCTTTGATAATATTGTGCAATATGTTTTAAATGTCATAGTTAAAAGAAATAAAATGAAGAGACAGTTCTTGTGCTATAAAAAAATACGTTCTGTACAAGGAAGATGCACTTGGAAACATGTGCGCGGACTGCGGGGTTTATAGTTCTGAAATTCGGAAACAATGTGACAAGGAAGCAAATTGTAGAATTATAGGATTCTTAAAAATTTTGATGCTGGAGGAGTAAGCTGAAGAGTTAATAGGTACACCAAAATAAAAATCATTCAAGTAAGGCCCTTAGTGAATACTGCTATTTTGTGAAGGAAAAGTACTATTTCTCATCGCGAGATATAATCTTATTTTGATCTAATTCTATTAAGCTTTCGGGTTTCCATATGATGTCTGGAAAAGCTGAAACATGCCCTTGCTTCTATGCAGCGTTCCGAGTGCTTTTAAATTCTAAGTGCAACAGTTATGCCCGACTGGCTTGCATTATTCATGCCGCATTTTTCTTGCAACCTGTACATTTATACTGTCAGTAATAGGTACGTGCATCTCTCATTTTCTTTTGCTTAGAAGTTGACGTTAATCGACGGTATTCTCTCACAATGGCAGTAATGGTGTAAATGTTTTCTTACTTAAAAGCAGCGACTGGAGTTCTAGATCCACCTTCCTTTTAAAATGATTGTCTCCCCTCGTTAAGCATTCTAAACTATCACCTTACGGTTCGCTAGGGAAGAACAGACTCTCCATAAACCTCCTTCCGTATTACTTAGACCTCGCCTAGGGATATAATGATTATGCTAAGCTAGCAATGTAACATAATTGTGAATTTTGTATGATAAATAATGCTATTAAAAATACAATCGTATATATACAACTGCCTTTTTTATCTTCTACCATAGGAGACTGACTGACAAGAAAATAATGACTGATTTATCACCTTTACTGAAACCTGCGCCCATTATTAGACAACAGTCCTCAATTAGTCCAAATAACTTGATTTTCTTAAAAAAAGACATTAGAGGCTACTTCTCTGACAAAATTACAGGGAATTACATAATTATACTGTACAAGGACTCAATTTTGCTGGCTAATCCATTCCTGCATAAGTCTCAACTTCACTCTGGCACCAGGATATGTAGAATTAAATAAATCATGACGAGTAGGAAGTCCAGAAGTCTACCTAGAGCTAAATTGAGAAAGGTGAAAAAAGACGTAAAATGACATATAAATAAAATCACTCATTACTACTGGAGGATATTCTATCGTAACTGTCACACATTCCGATATTAGCTTCTGAATCTCCCTGACTGAAAAACATTATGCAATCGGTTGAAGAAGAACTGCTACAAAAGTCGCCGATGGATTCTAACTTTAAAACTGCAACATTCACCATGAAAATGACCAGATTTCAATAGCAAATGAAAGCCATCTTCAATTAACCTAATATTCCCGCAGGAGAGTAGTTGATATTACTGCCATCATAACCCAGATGTTCAAAGCTATATGAACTTCTTAAGGTGTAACTCCGAAGAGATCAATTTTGAGCAGATTCAACTAGCATATTGCTGAGATTTCTACCCAGAAAAAATCATATTTTTGCGAGAAAATAGACATCATGCATTGGGAGTTAAGCGAAGTACTTAATTCACTAAATATCTCAAGCAAGGCAATTTTATGAGTTTTGAAATCGACTCAGCACCTACGTAGGGATGTAAGAATTCATTTGGTTCGTGCAAAATTTCACTAGACAGTTCTGTCGAGACAAATCTGATTATAATTTATCCCTTCCAGGAAAACAATTGCTTCTCGGAGGTAATATATCCAATCTGAACTTTAGTATTCATTGTTTTTGGGGTTTCAGCGCGCTTCCATATTCCCAAAAGCACTGTATAGGCTATGTTACTGATTCTGCGTGTTATGGCCACATGAGATAAACTAAAAGATCTGCATTGAGAACGTTACTATGTGAACTATAATATTAACGAAGCAAATAGAGAAAAAAGGGGTTTTATGTTTTCTCTAGTGCTCGTGAGGACAAGCTTGGATCCTGAACTACTCTGTACCGGAGGCGTAAGACACAGATCGATAACATCATGCAATTTCACGCCACCGGCCTCAGCAAAACAGGATCACCATTAAGAACATTAATTTACGGTCTGGGAGGGCTCATTTCTAGCTGAGAAAAAACACTTGTCCTGCTCCTTGAATGAAGCGTAATACTACGCCTCAATCTGAAGATTTATAAAAAATAAAACCTATAGAATGGTTACCACATAAAAAAAGAAATTTTAGAGTAGCTTTCATCTGTAAACGAAGTAATCATAGTCTGAAAAATGCTGAATTAAAATAATAACAGAAATGAAGAATACTACAATTTTCCAGTAAATAAAAATTTATTCACGACCAGTTTTTTATGCGCTAAATCATTTTCAAGTGAAGCTGTTACTGTGCGGGTCCAATATACTGTACAGGTTTCCCCACCTCCTTTTTATAGAATATATATATATATATATATGTGTGTGTGTGTGTGTGTGCGTGTGTGTGTGTGTGTCTGTCTGTGTGTGTGTGTGTGTGTGTGTGTGTGTGTGTTTGTGTGTGTGTATTGGACCTGTACTGTGAGAGATTTCATTGAAAATGATGTAGTGCATTAAAACTGATCGTAGATAAAGTTTTATTTAGTGGAAAGTTGTAGTAGTCTTCATCTCTGTTATTATGGAACAATTCCACCATATCACACCTGAATCTGTTATTAACTGAATTAAAATGTTGCGTCAGCACATTGAGGAGGAGAAACAAGTATTTCCCTCGGGGAAAGACGGAGAAGAAACCTTTCACTCTGAAAACGCATTGGGACCCATGTGGGCTAGACTTTTCAACCAGGTGAAAGGCAGGATTAAAGATCACACTAGAACCATAAGAGGAAGCTATGGCTCACTTCAGCCAGTTGCGTAGCGCATCATGGGCACGAAGTAGAGTTCGCAAAAAACTAAGGTTTTATCGAAGAAGGTGTTCTTTTACCCACACCTTATTCATGATACTATAGGGATTGCGAAACAAAAACTGTTTCAACCAAGGCTACTTTTTTCACCCGGCTCGCGTATGGAAGCCCACTTTCCACTAGCGAAAAGTGAATGGCGCAGCGTATCCGGCCAACGGTGAAAAAGGGAAAGTAAATAGCGATGAGTCTGCAAACATATAAAAATTGTCGCTAGAGCCTGAGGTCAAAAAGAGAAAGGACAGGGTAAGGTACATTAGACGAGCAGCAAAAATTACTTTGCTTCTGACGAGTCTTGCATCAAAGGATGCTCCTGGGGCGGTATATCTCGAGAGCCACGCCAGTAAACGCAGAGTAAATTCCCATCAGTGCTTGATTTCCATCACTTTCTCTCAACATTTCCTTTCCACTTCAAAATCAATAGAAAAAATTTAGCTAAAAAGAGTTTCTGTATTAACCAAATACTTTCATTTTCACAGCTCATTGGGAATTCAGGTGACATAAAAACAATACTGCATTAATGAGTGAGTTCCCAGGTGGGAAAGCAAGGCACGTTCGAGCTGAACTCAAAGGATGTTTACATTCATAAGAACTTTGCATTAAACAGCATCTCCATGCATTGCTATCACAACTCATCCTCCATCGTCGCATTCAGTTACGCGGAATGGGTTTCAAACAAAAGCTTTTCGCCGCATTTCCTTCGTTTATGTCCTCCCCGCCCTCCCCTCGCCATCCTCCGTCCGCATCACCACCTACCCCTTCCTTCGCACGTGACGTCACTAAATTCGAGCACCTCGAGTCGATCGCGTCTCCTCTAACATCTTCGTTCTCTTGCTTCACACCACCTTCCCCCCCCCCACATAGGTTTTGTCTTCGTACCAGTTCCACCCCATCACTCCCCACAGCCAGCCGGTACATTTCCTGAAAACTCCTTTACCCGTCCTCACTCGCTATAGGGCCTCGAAAACCCGTCCCTTCGACTCCTGAGCAAATTTCTCTCCCACAATAATCCACTTTCGAGTATTGTAGCCGATTGATTGACGCAAATTGCGAATGAGGCACTGCGTGCGAGGGAGGGCTTGGGAGTGGGAGGTGGATTGGAGAGGGGTGGATGAGTAGTTGGGAGTGTGGAGGAGGAGGCGTGGAGTTGAGAGCAGGATGGAGTTGCGGGTGGGATGAAGCTTGCGGGAAGGAGAGCGTTGGAGGAGGGAGGGGATGAACGCGAGTGGAAATACGCGGTGGGATGAGATGAGGGAGCATGAATGAGGAGGGTGGAGGCTGTTGGGTGTATTTTTTATTAGGCATGTCTGATCCATGCAGACACGTCTTTCACTGCGGATCCGACGTGAAAAGGCTCAAAACATGCATTCAATCCTCGTCACCGCGAAATTTAATGTGCGAAAATGTAATCAACTGTATGGAAATCATATGAACCTCCGAAATAGCGTAGAAATGAAGTCTTCACTGAGGCAATCGGAATTAAGGCATGTGTATGTTTCCTAGCAACAGCATTCGAGATTAATATTTTCCGTCATCGTCACAAGCATTCATAATTTTGATGCCTAATGCATTTCTTCCCTGTTCTCATCTAGATTAAATTTTCTTTACTTAGCCCTCACTTGTACATTCTTCAATTATCTATTTGAAGTTTTATAATACTGTTATTTTCTTCTATCCTTTATCCATTTTAGTGTAATTTGTACAAAGTTTATGGTTACTTCATGTAAAAAACTATAAATTTAAATTTTTAGGGTATGCAGCTTCCTATATTTTATTGATTATTGTCTTAATACCACTTCAAGGATAACAACCTCCTTCGAGTAGTCAACGTTTCTTCTGTCTAAGTCCAATGCTAAATATATGTCCTCAATTGCTTGTGCAAACTATTATTGCCTTTATTGATGTTGATCTTTTTCTCTATTAATTAATTCCATGGAAATAAACATCCGTGGTGAAACGTATTCTTATCACAAAAAAGTATCGGCATTAGAGCATTGGATACTTGTTATTTCGAATTGTATGAATTCTAAATATTTTTCTACTTTTCACACACTGGTTTTTTAACATGAAAATTTTAGACCATGTGAGACAAAGTATATTCATATAGTACAGTGCCTCCTGTATTTTATGTAATTTCTTCGGCACCTCAGCTATGTGTTACCACCATTTATCGTTTTTTATTCATTCCGGATACTACTTTTATATCGCAGTGGATTAAAATCCTTTGTAATAGTTGGGATGCCTTGCCAGGCAACGCTATTAACGCTCTCTCTCCGTAGATTAATGCCATAAAATGTGGTAAGTTTATTTGCCCTTCTTTCTACGGAACCTCTTAGGACTATAATGCATCTTTCATGCTTTTTTTATTGATTGCACTTTTTGTTTTAGATACCTTCTATCATTTGCTTCATCTTTCTCCTTAATATTCCTGCATTTCTTTTCAATGCGCGACGATTAAGGTCGACTTTTCCCAAATTTATCAAACTGTCCGTTTTCTTATTCCAGGGTATCGGGGAAAAATGATCTTTCGAGATACTATTAGGACTTTGCCAGTGACGTAAATGTCACAGATTAATTATTACCAGTTTCCCACATTTTTCCTCCCATCAATTTCTGATAAAATTGAAATTGATACCTTTAAACCCTAGGCTATTCCTTCCGATAACTCGTTCTTAGATATAAAATTGTTTTCCGGCTTTATACCATGGATTCCTGGAGTAATAGAGGAGGTTTCGCGGCTAAATGCAGGTAATTTTTCCAAGAGAAGTCTGATAATAAATGCCACGAAGATCATACGACTCGATTGAATTGGCAGGTGGGAATGCAGCCATCCATCTCAACCGTATGGGCTTCTGAATCTCCCATCAATAAATAGCAAACTCCTCTGAATAAATAGCCGTATTATCTCGGATGCAGTTATTATTAGTCTTCTCTTGAAAAAGCGATCTGCATTTGTTTCCGAAACGTTGGATGCCACCCCAAGAATATGCGCCAAACTCGAAAAACTCTTTAAATCATTGTGATTCTCGAAAACTTCTAATAAAAATATCATCATCATTTGCACTACCAACCTGCTTTTGATTTATAATCTTAATAATGATCTGTAAGGTGTTCTATATTGTCATCATCTGCAGTATTATCATCGTTCAGCATTCTTTCCTTATCTTTTTCCATTGTAATTGTTTCTCAATTAGGTTCCATTTTCCCTCTTAGTCCCAGTAGATTTTCCCCATCTTGTTCTCTCTTATCTATGGAAATGTTTACGACAAGTAAGAAAGCGCCACGAGTATGGTGGATAATTTTCATTGTTTTTTCATATTTTTTGGAACATAGATGGAATTATCATAAAACAAATTATATTGGTCGATCCAATCACCGAGTTAAAGTAATACAAATACCGTCATAGATAGATTCAAATACTCTTTCTTTCCTCACATAATCCGCAAGCATAACAATCGAATCCGAAAGCCCGAAAAAAATAAATTTACTTGAATATTAGAATTTGGTGAATTGGTCTAGCGCAGCAATTTTTGCATATTGTATATAGGTAGCCATATGCATGAGAGTTTTGCATGAGCTGGCGTGCAGTCAAGTGTATGCTTGATCTAATATTTCTGCATTTGAGCCTGCTTTATGAGGAAGCTGCCAACCCGAATATAAGCTCTTGCGGCGGATTGCGGGGTATTGTGTAAATGTAGGTTCATATTTTCCTCCAGACTCTCGTTTTTGTCTTGTCCCACAAACCGTATTTCAGCCTCCTGAGAATTTCAATCTTATTCCTTTGCTTCGTATATATTCTTCAATTTCTTTTCTTCATTGCCGATATAAGAATTTATACTTCCACCATTTTAATTCATCCAGTTTGCTTCTATTCATGCTGTCATTACCATCTCAGATTTTCTGCAGAAAGCTCTTTGTATGCATTCTTAATATACTCTGAAGCTATATTCCCATACACGCAGTATATGTCAGATGACCTCTTCAGAATAATCATTTATCTGTCACATCGAGGGCATTTCTCCTAGGTTCATTTCATTTCTTGAAAGCGTCTGAGACTGCTTGCTATATCCTAACCACCATGCACTAAATTTATTATAAAAATAATATCAAATTTTATTTAGGGTTGTTCTCAAGAAGCACGTGGTTTTGACTTTTAGTTTTTCTGCTTCAAACTATGACTAAAAGTTTGATTATACAAGAAAAAAAAACACTTAAGGCGGGAGAATTTTTGTGAACAAAAGGTGACATTATTAGTATTGATTTGTGGATTGATTTACTGTGCAAGGATTTGAATTTGGAGAAGCGAGTCTTGGAGATAAGCAGAGCAAGAGGTCGGGTATTGAAGCATGGTTTCAAGCTCCCTGCTAATCAAACAGAAGGAGAGGCGCAGAGTGAAGGAGCATCGCGGATATTGAAGGTGTATCGAGACGAGGGTTTCGAGGAAGAGGTGGAAACGCGGAGTGAAAGAGAATCCCATCTGTTCTCCCACATGTAAAATATATTTTTTCCCCTGCGAGATGTTCGACATATTTGGAGTGGGAGTGAAAAATATCTCTGTCGACCGAAGGTTTCATGCAAGGATTTATCGACACGACAAGTGCTTAGGACGAAAGACGAAACTCCAGCAGTGTTTTTTTTGTTTTTTGACTTCAGCCAGGATTTTTGCCACACCTTGCCATACTCGAGAATCATTTCGTAAAGGCCTTGATCAAATGTCTTGATTTTACTTTAAACTTTATGTCTTTATCAAAGAATACCATTGTGTGCAAAGATGTATTGCGGCGATAAATAATAACTTTTTTTTATTTTCAGCAATTTTTACATTTCCTGGCTTTATTTTCGTTATACTCAAACTGTGCAATGCCTTTGGGAGTATATATTTATTTATTGAAACTGGAAACTGAGTTAAATGGATCTGCACTATTTTGATGGTCGTAAATACTTGTTATTAATGATAAAATAAAATAAAAATACCATTACAACGGGTATATAATAAAAGGGTATATATATTACAAACTTCGTTTGCTTATTCTGCTGGTTTCTGGTTTGTAATATTAAGCCATATATTTTAGGTACCCACATTCTGGAAACGTTTAAAATGCAAAGCGGAAAGAGTCAAATTTTCAATTTATGTCCTCAATCTAGTTACTGTATAAAATGCATTATATATGCATATATATATACACACACACATATATATATATATATATATATATATATATATATATATATATATATATATGCAGGAGTTAGACAACCTGTTTCTATATACAAATATTTTATACTAAATTTTATAACTGAGGTTTAGTAAAAAAATTGGGATGCATCCTGACCAAGCGACTACTTTTTCAATTACGTAAGTTAATTAATAAAATACTTTGTCGTCACGTAATTCAACCATAAACTAATCATAAATAGAGCTTAATATAAACAGATAAAAGCAATTCGCAGCTACAGATCTTAACGTCCGAAGCATTAGTAAAAACGAAGATGAATAAGAGGAAGTAGTCGTCCGTTAGTAATAAACAGATACAATATAAAAACCCTTTTTATGAAATCATTGAATAATTCAGGATTTCCTCAAGGTACGAGTAAGAAATTATTTTTTTAAACATCAATTACCATCTTCATAATTCGCGTCAATTCTTAATTAATCCTTTAGTACCCTGTCCCCTTGAGATGTTTAAAATATATGAAACGTAATTTGAGATTGAGTTTTACAACCTTTGAATGGCTCCGTCATGTTTATTAAATTGAAAAAATATATTTTTCCTTTATGCTGACACTTATGTGAAAAATTATGGCTAGGGTATTCTGATGGTGTGATTAATTTAGTGTATATCATTAAATCTTTTAAAGAACATTTTCCCATACTTTTGGGAATTTTCTTCTCGTTCATGGCCATTGGTTCTCTCATCAAACGCTGGGCACATCTCGATCTCCGACTTCCTTATTCCTTTCCTCTCCCACTCTTCTCATGCATAGCCTCCTCCCCTAAATTCATTTTCCACGTACGACTCGACTGGTACCAAACTAATCCGTTTGAACGGCAGTGTATGGTGCGCCGGTGCGTCGTGGGCCGAGATTGAGCGCAGCGCTTCAACGTGTCATGCGTTCTTGACTGTCTCGTTGCATATCTATTATGCAAATAGACCTTTTCATACCTCTCTTCTAACATATCTTCATGATTTCTCAGTGAAATACTCGGATGAGGTTGATGAATAAAAATAGGAATAGGTTTTTCCTGCTTACAAATAAGGAATTATAATAGAAAAGAGTGTAAATTTGTATACCATCCATGCTGATTTTTAGATGATTCCTCTGGAGGTGGTGCGACATACTGTGAGGATTTGAGAATATATGGATGAAATATTCTTTATCACATTATTTTCCAATGTAGATTAGGCTGCTATATACATTGAGTGAGATATGGTTGGTCAACAAAATAATTTTTTTTAAATTTCATGGATGGCCTTTTTTTCAAAAATCTAAATTTTATTTTCGACAACATCGATTCAATTTTCTAAAGTATGATTTTGTTGCTCTATTTTCTCATCTTGCACTATTTCCCCATGAAGGTATTCATCACGAAAGAGTGGTCGTCAACGCAATGAGTTAACCGTCACTTATCTGCAAGGGAAAAGCATCGAAAAAATAATTTTGAACCTTAGTTACCAAACCGTTTCCATCGATGGATTCATAGTGCCTCATTTCTACCGTCACCCTATGTTGAAATTTCGATACCAGAAATTTTGAAATTCTCCTTTTTCTCATCCGAGTTCTGTCTGCCGGTAAATTAAAATTGTATGCACAAAAGAACGTAACATTCGTCTCATCGCAAAAGTTTTATTTTTCCTGCAGTCCGACATGCTACTCAGGAATTCTACTACATTTTATCATTCCATAAACTCCCAGTGAATAAGGCCTTTTTGCATTTTTCATCGCTGAAAATTGATATTTCTAAAGGTACTATCGCCATAGTATTTTCATGAAAGTAAATGCGAAATCTAAATATATTTTAATTTTTGTCGTTTACTAAAGATCAAAGGATAAAAATATTCTTTAATTAATGTTCCGAGTTTTAAATTATTAATTACCTTAAGCATTATTTTTGCTCGTTTCTCTCTGCACTAGGCTTTGTTTCCACTGAAATATTTGCCTCCGGCCTCCAGCTCTCACAGGTAACTATCATAGAGACACCTTTCTATATTTTGAACGTTTTTTTATTTTGATATTTGTGCTCAACAGTGAGAAAAAATATATGGCGAACGTCAAACTTTCTAATATGTACTACGTCGTCATTCATTATTTCATGTCTCATGATTTTCTTATCCGAACACATGTCTATTGAGTTTTTAATTTCTTAAGTTACTGGTGTTGGTAAAATCTACATTTTTACTGTCTCCGGTTTACGCTCAATGTGCGAAAATCAAATTTTCACTCTCTAAAAACTCTTTCTCTCTGATTATCTTTCAGTATCTTTTTAAAAAAACTTTGGCACTTACGAAACCCCCTCAGCCGGAAACGTCAGACACATCACCTTGAACATCAACTACGACATTTTTATACATGCATCTTATACTGTGTTATTTCATTACCTACTCTTTCACACTGCCTCATGAAATCCCTACAGTGCCATCACCTCCATCCACCTACTTACCGACCCTTCCTCACCATCCCACGCGATCCCCTCATCGTTGAACACCTTCGGGCACTCCTTTCCGGTGGGAAATAGATCCATCCATCGACATTCTCCCCCTCGCCAGCACCACCGCACCCAAGCGCCCCTTAAAAAAAAGATCCGATCCCCTACCCACGTAACAACAGCAGCAACAACGCTCCACGAAAGATCAGCTTTCCTACGGCGTGTGTGGCTTCTCATGCGTGTGCGTGTGTGTTTATATGTGTGTGTAGGAGGAGGCCACACCCCGACTCATAATATCAGCAACTGGATCCGGAAGGCGATCGGAAGAACGGCAGCGAGTGGGTGGGCGAAGGGAGGCTCGGCAGCAGGGAGAGACGGAAGAGAGCGAGCGAGGAAGGGGGAGGGGGATGTTTGGGATGAGGAAGAGGGCTGGAAGCGTGAAAGCTGAGGAATATGGAGGTGGGAAGAATGAAGGAAAGGGAAGAATGAGGAAAGGTGAAGAGGAGAGGGGATTTAGGGGAGGACAGGAAGAGAGAGAAAGAGAGAGGCGTACGGCAAAAAATGAGAGGATTGGTCTTGAAAGGGGGGATATGAGGGAGATGCCAGGATGAAGGAATGAAATAGGAGGAGGAAGAAAAGGAGGGGTAAAGTAGTGCGAGAATCGGGCTGGTTTCGTATGGGTTTGAAAAGAAGAGGGAGAGGTAGCGAGGGAGTAGCGACGGAGGAAGCGGGGTTAGTGTGTGTGCGTGGCAGTGGATGAGAAGGAAAGTGGATGGAGAAGGAGAAAAGCGGCCGAGGGAGAGGGAGAGAGAGGAGGCATTCGGGGGGCGGGGGGATTGAAAATGTAAGGGATGGAGGGGGTTGTGGGGTGGGGGAAGGAGGGAAGAGGGGAGAGGAGTGAATGAACGCCGGGACGGGAAGGAGGGGAATGGGAAGGAAATGAGGACGAGGAAGGAGTTTCGGTGGAGATCGGGTGTTGGGGTTGATGGGGGAGGTAAAAGCTCCCACGGTTCCGTTATTTTCTGTTTCCTTCGCAACCAGAATGGCGTGCTTACACCTCCCGCCACACGCCCTCCTGGAAGTCTTGCGGGTCGTGGGAGCGGGGGGCGCCTACCCCCCCACCCCAACCCTCGCCAACCCCCCTTCCCCTCCTCTCCCTACACCCTATACTCTCACGTTCGCCCTCTCTCTATATAGATGTCGATGAAAAGATGAAGGAGACGCACGGACGGCGAGGGGTGGAAAGCCGAATCCGGAGCGGGCAAAAGGGGAGGAGATCCTTACTCAGGCTGAGGCGAGAGAGAAATTATTGAGGAAGAGCAGGTGAAAGGGAAATGGGAGTGCGGTGGAGACGGGGGGAAGAGAGGGTGGGAGAAAATGTTGTGTGGGATGGTTGGTGAGGGTGAAAGGGGTGCGAGGGGCACAGAGAGAGAAGCGAAGCGGGGATGTGAAAGGAAGGAGAAGTGGGAAATGACTACAGCGTCTGGAGGAGGGGGCGGGGGCGATAGGAAATGCCGTGAAGGTGTGCTCGAGGAGGAGAATGGGGAAGGCGTGCGGGAAGGAGGGAAGGGAATGAGGGAGGAATCGAGAGGTGCTGGAGGATTGAGTCGACTAATGGTGGGAGAATGCCGAAAGAGGTCGTGGTGTGCTTCGGGGGGGGGGGGCGGCGGAGGGATCTTGCGGAGTGGGGCGCCAATGGTTTTGGAGGAGAGGTTGCTTGGAGGTGGCCGGGGCCACCGTCGGATGGTTGGGGGAGAGGGAATGGAGGGACGAAGGGGGTGAGGACAGAAAGGGAGATTAGAGGGGCAGGGGAAAAGAGGAAGCGAGAGCAAGATGGCGTCTGGAGCAAGTAAGTTACTCGGTCTCGGGTCGGTTTGGTCGGGGGAAGTAAGTTCGAGGGGGGGCGCAAGAGGGTTTGTGTACGTGTGTGTTCAAGAGGTGGGGTTGCCTTGAGCGGCTCGGCGGGTGGCGGAGAGGAGAAGCGCCTTAGCTGTGGGGGATGGGATTGGTGGGGGAAGATGGCGCGGATTGGAGGGAGGGGGGTGTTTCGGAGGTGGGGGTGGGCGTATTCGGAGAAGCCCGGGAGAAAGGAAGGCGAGAGCGCCTTTGAAAAGGAGGGCGTGCGCTCGGGCGGAGCGTGTCCCCGACACCTTGATCGCGGTGGCCGATGTAGGAGCACTGGTAGTTTTACGTGTGGCGAAACGGTCGCGTGGTTCCAAAAGAAAGCAGCTTCTTATTTACTCTCGGAGTAGAAGTGCGGGGTAAAACGTCTTGCATGCTATCCGGTTTAATTCAGGGTCAAAATAATTTGGGGAGTGGCTACAAATTGAATCGATAGCAGATAGCCCGGCCTGTTTTAGAATTAAACTCGGGAGGCAAGCGGCAAAGAAGCGACATTTTTCCCGTGACTGTGAATTAAACTATCGGAAAGATGTTGACACAATTTATGACAGGTGATTATTCTTAATAATATATTAAACCAATACATAATAAGCAGTTAATGGGAGACCATAAATACTATCTGGCGTAGTACAAATTAATTCAATTTCTCCGCGCTAGAGGTGTAAAACAAACCTATGAATTGCTCTAGAAATGAGGCATTACCATAACGCTGACGGAAGCCAACTCGCGTTGCGGGCTCGTTAATGAACACCTAATTGCCTCTTTTACTGGGCAGCTTTAAAGCAGACTAGACATCATAACCTTCATATACAAGTCTGCTGTAAGACCTTGTTCGTTTGCTCTTGATAGAAAGAGTCTGAATGAATGGAATGTCAAGTAAACCTCTAATCATATTTGACACATACATCCCTTACAAAGCCTGGACAAGCTAACAAGGCAACGTGAGAAAACATTCTTCACCAATATTTTCCCGGAGGTAATAAAAATGCAACGGGAATGAATATAGATGCAAGCTTACGCTTTTCCAGCCCGGTGTGGTAGAATAGCGCAAAGCGCTGGATAACTGAGCATAGGAGGAACTTGAGCGTAACTGGGGAAATTACAAGGGAGGGACGAGGACAAAATTGTGAAGGACTCGCGCGGGAAAATGGCCGGCGGGAGAAGAGGGTGTGAAAAATCTGCAAAAGGTCTAGATAGATAAAAATAAAAGGTGAGGGTGGCAGAAGCAGAAGGCAAGGGGGAGGGAAGGGGGAGTTGGTGATGTGAGCGCGGTAAGGTGAAAGGGGGAGTGGGGGAGACAACAGTTTTGGAGTGGATGGGAAAGGGCGGGGGAGTGTAGGAAGTTGTATGGTAGGGAGGAGGGGGACAAGCTACGGGGTGAACAGGAGGCAGTGAATATTTATAGGGAGTCTGGCGGTGGCAAGTTTAATTAATTGATAGCTTTGAGAAGAGAGCATTTCGAAAGAGAGGGTGAGAATGAGAGCGAGAGAGAGAGAAAGAGGAAGGGAAGAATAGAATGGAAGTGAGGGGAGGTGGAGGCAGTGGACAAAGAAGGGGAGGGAGGGAAAGTTGGGTCAGTGTCCACGGGGTGGGGAGTGAGAGATAGGGGAAGGAGAGGGTGGGTCGCGAAGGGAGGAAGTAATGAAGTGTGGGAGGTTGGATGGCAAAGGACGGTGCGTGGGTGGGAGGTGTGGACGGAAGTGGGAGGGGGCGAGGAGAGGAGGAGGGAGAAGAATATATGGAACAGTGGGACTTAATGGGAGGTAATACGGCCGGGGAGAGAGGGGCGGGGAGTGGAGGGGGGTGAGAGGGTTTGGCGGGAGAGGAGAGGGGTATGCGAGGGGAAAGGGAGCGGAAGCAACGGTGGGAAGAAGAGAGAGCGAGCGTGCGGCTTATATATCTGCCAAATGGCCGCGGCCATTATAAAATCATTCCATTCCATTCGCACCATTTCGGTGGATACATGCTCTAGATAAAAAAGTGGGCTTCGCGAACAATACCGACTCGGTCGTAAAAAAACACAGTGTTCGTGAATATGCTAGTAGCCGGGATAAAAATAAGTCATCATCTATCGAGGATAAGTTAAAGATTTAAAATAATTGTGTACTATAATTATTTAAATAACATAAATGGAACTCTAAAATTGATTGTTAAAGATAAGGAGTAATTAAAATTGCATAGACCAGCAGAGAGATGAGTGGGATAGGAAACTTCCAGCAAAGTACTCGTCGTATTACTGGTGCTTGAGAAATATTTTCCCTCTGCCCAGATCACATATGGCATCCAATTTAAACATTATGCGTGTCGAATTATTGTCTCAGTAAAGCTGCGAACGTCAGCTCTTTTCTGTACAGTAGAAATATTTCATAATTTCTAAAATCTCTGAACATTGGAAATTGATAGAAAGATCGCATTGCATTACACTATTGCAATAAAATTTGATTGAAAAGTTGTACTATAGCGGCATGCTTAATGGGACTGAAGAATGGAGAACACGAACTTATTCCGTTGATGTATTTATTAACTAATGAAATTAGAGCTATTTGAACCAAATTTCTGCAATAGAGCAGATATTTTAAGCAAACTATTTAAAAGACAGTTATTAATGTCTGAGAATGAAATAATACGTTGAAATTTTAAAAATAGTTAAGAGCATGAATAATTTATTTCAAAAAGCTTGCTTATCAAAGAGATAAAATGCACACAATAATAAGTAATAAACATTGAACAAAATACCCAAAGGACAGTTTGTTCTTTTACGTAACTACCCTCTAAAATGCATTATCTGAATTCTTAAAGTAACTGTACAATGCGTGTATGAACTCGGTTCATAATGGTTTCAGAAAAAGTAATACTGAGAAACGGGCGGATGAAGAGAGAGACGACACAGGTGATCGGGGAAGGAGAAAAAAGAAGCATAGGTTTAAAGTTTGAGTAGGCTGAACAAATGATGTGAGCTACACCTTTCCAAGAGAAAAATCACTTGCATTGTAAATTAATAGTCAAGAAGAGAAGATGGCACCATCAAAACAATGTTAATTGTAAAATACTTCTGTGTGAAAAAGCTCATCAAATCGTTCACGTTTAATGCTAATTGAATCACCTTTGCATTTAACCTATTTAATCACAAATACCCATGGAATGCTTTAAAACCAGAACATAGATGGGCGAAAACTAATCTCTTTGGCTCCTGCATCACCATATTTATTTGTGTACAAAAATCAATATTAGCAATATGATTGGCACATTGCAAACACTAGATTTTGTCTAGTACAAAAGTTATCTCATTTTGCGATGAATTTCCATGATCTCTCTCGCAATTTAATTTCACTTGAACCCGGGGCCCAAGGAGTTCTAGGGTTGTGCAACTTCTGTAACCCTTCAATGACTAGAAATGCTGTCGTTCTCCCGGAAGGAGAGGAGGGAGGGACAAAGATGGTTCAGCAAAATCTTTAAGCTCGCGCCCTGCGTGTTTCGTTTAGAGGTCTTTAAAACGCTGCTCGCTCACTCCCCTCTCAGACAAAATCCCCGTGTTACTGCCGCTTAAGTGGATATGGAGAATAAGTGCGGATGTTGAGAATGCGTGGCGATGTCATGTGGGACGGAATGTATGTGTACGTGAGGGAATGTGTGGGGGTGGAGTCGTAGAAGCGAAGTCCGGGACGGTTGGCGAGGATCCTCCCTATCTCTTTTCTTCTCTCTTTCTCTCATCTATTATCTCGCAGCCCAAATTAGGCGCACTGAATCCCATCCGAGTCGCGTAAAAACGCGAAACCCATCTCCCCCCCCCCGTAACTCCCTCACGTTTCGTCCCATCCCCTCTTCTCCTTTTCCTCCCCCTCCCCCCGCCAACACACCCTCCTCAAACTCCTCATCACACCTCACTGCCGTCTCCTCTTCCTCTTGCCGCCCAACTCCGACCTCCCCACGTCTCCTTCACCAACACATCTCCCTCTACTATCCTCCTTTCTCTCCATCTTTTCTCACTCTCCCGGCGCCATTACTCTGTCCGCCACTCCTCCTCACTCGTACCGCGCAGCCCCTCCTATTTCACTTTGTCTTATATCCCAGGCAGAACTAATTAAAAATAATAAAAAAACGTGGGCATTCCGGGGGGAAAAAAAGCTTAAAACGGTTAGTGGATGGAGCCGAATGGGAACCCTAAACTTTGAGCGCCATAGAGAGATGTTCTATGGAATAATCCCTTTTATTCATCTCTACTCTCCCTTTCCTTGCTCCCAATGCAAATATGTCCCCTTTTCCCTCCGCGGCGTCTCTCCTCCGCCCTTTCTGGTCTCTCGCGCAAATGTCTAATTCGCTTTTCCGGTAAATGAAGCGGTATCTCTGGCCGTACAATGACTAGCGTCAGGAAACATAGGCCATGCACGAGTCATTTGACAGCCGTTTCATGAAATATACCGCTAAAACTCTTCTGTGCTGTTTTCTCATCTTACATAAATCACACTTAAAACATTAACCATCAAATTTGAAACATTTAAGTTTTAACAGCTATGTCGCATATAATACTATATTCGAGCATGCCAAGGATTTTCAATACTTTTTTCCATTCTAATCTCATCAAATGTATTCCAACGTGTACGTTCATTTTAGCACAATTTTTACTGCAGTATTTATCTTGAAACACTTCCGGCATTTCTCGTCCCTTCCGTACTCTTTCCTCGCCTTCTGTCGGAAACCCTTCACTCCTTCCCACCTTATCGCACATCAGATTCCATTGCTCCCCCGTCACCCGAGACCCACGCGTTTTTCCCAAAGTTCCCCTCTACCCAAACACATCCTCCATGCCCCTTCTCCTTCACCCACCGTGCCCTTCCTCCTTCCAGTGCATGCAACAGCTGTTCGCACGAATTCTTCGCTCGCAACGGGCGTCACCAGGGGTACATACAAGTGTAAAGGTGGAGGTCTGAGTATGGGGATCTCGGGATGGGATCGAAGAGATGGAATAAATAAATGTAAAAAAATATATAACATATATACACACATACAAACACGTATTCATGTATAGGAAAGGAACTTCGTGTTGGAGGGCGAATTGGTTCGGAGGAGGCGGGACGAGTTCTTTGTGGGGGGTCGAGGGGTCGAGAGCGGGAGCGGGGGGGGGGGAGGATCGAGATGAGTGGTGCAGGAGAGCGGGTGGGTGAAGGAGTAAATGGAGGAGGAGGCGGCCTGGGGAGCGAATGGAAACAAAAGGGGGTGGAGAGTCCGACGTCTCGGAAATAAGGCGCCCGGCGAGCAATGGATGGACGCGTGGCGGGCGAGCAACGCTCAAGGAAGTTGGTTGGTCGGATGTGGGTGTGGAAGTGAAAGGAAAGTCCGTTGGCCCGGCAGGAAAGACCCCAAATGAATGCAGCAGCGCGGAGGGTGCATCGTTATTGCGGGTGCGAGGGTCCCCAGGCGGGAGAACATGTTGCAGATGTCGGCCACGTTAGCTCTGGGCGTTAGACAAGGAGTTTTATGTTATTTGGACAGCATTACTGCACGTCAATGTCTTTGCTTCTTTAGAATATTTTTTTTGGGCTTCTCAGATCAATATTTAGTTAGTATATATTCAGAAAACGTATATTTTTATAAATGTGGGTTTCCAGTCTTTAACAATCGCTAAAGTACCGAATTATGACGTTTTTTTTGCGCCTTAGAATAACCTAAGTGACTGAGTACGTGATGCTGATTCCTATTGTAGTATTGCCTTCAATATTTAATGCTTGTTTCTATCGCATCAATTCTTATTTCTTATCCTTGGCAAGAAAATGCCCACACATTATTTTCACTCGTTTCCTCTCTTATTTCAATTTTTGTTCGGGTATCTTGGCATAATCGTAGCAGATTTTACAGTGTTTTGTGAGTTAAAATCGTAATTACCTCTGTATTAGGGGAATTACGCTTATTTATGAATCCTCTGTAAATATACTTTGTAAGCATGGATCTTATTCATAGGTTTCCATAATTTTAAACGGGTTTCACTGGCAAAAACTGGTAAAGATCGATTGTTTTCTTAGGTAAAACATGCCATGAAAATTTTTAATTAGGTCAAAATAGATTCAAAGAAGAAATTTGAATGGTTGAATGGGTGATTTTTCAGCTGTATCATTGTTTACATATAATTTTCTTATGCTAAGTAAACGAGTTACATTAATTCTATGTTGCCATTTTCGCGTGTTCATGCTTGAGACATAATTTGGTAGCCAGGTAATATTTCATTTAAAGTCCCTTTGAAAGTATAAATTTGATTTTCAAGTCCTTTAAAATCCAAATGACAAATGATTTCAAAACGGTATGAAAAATGTTGTTAAGAACGCACAAGCAAAATATCGAGAACCGAAGGAAAACGTGAAGAGTGTATTATCTAAAAAATAAGAAACCCTGTAGAGTTTGGGCGGGTATCATGAGACAAAAGTGAGCCGAAGCACAAGTGCATGTGAGTGAAGATAATTGGGGATGCAAAGAGCGTGGCTTACAAAAAGTAATCGACTCTCAGGGGAGCTTACGAGAGGACGGTGGAGGGAAAGAGTTTTCAGTAATGGGTAAGTGTTCGTGGAGGACAAAGAGGGACGTAGGGGGCTCTCAAGAGCGGAGGGCACGGGTATTAAAGGAATGGACTGGAATTGAGCGGTTGGTCATTGTAGGAGGGAAATTACCTGTTAGTGGGAGGGTGCGGAAGGAAGGAGAGGGGACCGTCCACGGCCACGAATCGTACGTTGTGTTCGACAGGGGTGTAGGGATGGAGGGTGTAGGAGTCAGGGGACGGTAACGAGGTTTCGGGAGATGAGGACGGGAAAACAAAGGTAGTGTTTAGGCGTGAGGAGGCGTGTAGTGGGGGGGGGCTGGAGGTTGATGAAAGGGGGGGGGGTGAACTTGTGCGAAACGAAGATGGACAAGGGAAGAATGATGCGCGGCAGGGGTCGATGCTCGACTGTAAAACTCAGGGAACCCATGACATGTATCCCATTGATCCCTTGAGCCCTTCGTGCTCCAAAACAATGATGGAAGGAATGAAGGGAATTAGGGAAAGGAAAGAGGGAAGTCTGGCGTCGTCATCGGCTCGCTCGTGGCGATTAACGCACACAAGGACGGCAACGGAACGGGCGGGCTCACGCTCGAGGATGTGCGTTTGATCGCATTCATTTACCCAGCGTATATCAACCGTCGATTATATTCAATAAAATTCCACTTCGTTCGGAGATTTGAAGACGGTTTCTTTGAAGGGGTAGAATATTTCCCCGTCACGGTGCCCTGGCATGCTCCGACTGATGAAGTTGTGCCTGGAAAAGTGTGTGAAGATGGAAGAGGACGGTCAAAGTATAAACAGGGGAGAAAGAAGTCGCGGTAAAAGGCAAAACGGAGGAGGAAAAGGAGGTCCGGGTGAAGGTGGAACCGATGGGGATGGAGGCGACTGAGGCCGGCGGTATACGAGAAGAGTTGGGTTGAGTAGTAGTGAGTGTGTTTGCTGTATCGCCGTTCCGGGAGAAGGCGAAGGATCCGAGTATAAATCAATACGGAGAGCTTTGGAGCAGCTGTTCCGTTCGTTGCGTTCAATTTAAAATTCTTCGAGAGCTCTACAGGTCGTTACAACCGAGAGAAGCCTTCGTTGATCGGACGCGGTCACGGAATTCAAATAGCATAACTGTTTTTCCCAGTGCTTAACAGTTAGTGGGTCGATTTACTTTTTTGTTTATTTTTTCCTCTGATCACACGTTGAAAGGCCTATCTTTGTAGAGAAGGAAGTCAAAATAATTTGCGTTCTTTTCCTTTTCTTTGTTCTTTACAAGTTTTCCTTTGAGATTATCTTTGTCTAAAAGGAATTCATATTTTGTTTCAAGACTATGCTGTATTTCTGTACTCATTGCGAGAACTTAGATAATATTCACTAAAACTTAACAGTACATTGTTACAGAAAATGTGTATAATAGCACATGGGATGTAACATATATATTTGAGAAAATTAAAATTTGCTTTTAATATGGGTTATTATTTACTAACTGAAATAACAGTTCTGATTAATGAAAATATAGGTCTTGACTTTGTACTTGATTGTTTGTTTTTTACTTCATTTCCGAAAACTAGAGATCTTATATATCATTAGAGTCTACTACGAGAGACTCGTACTTACATGTGCTCAAGGTTTTAAACATTTATTTGGTAGCATTTCTCTACCTCTCCGTTTCCTTCGTGTGTTCTAATTATATTAATTAAAAAACCAATCTCAGTTGTTTATCAATATAAGACGAATCACATAAGACTGAGTTCATTGAGTGTGTATTAATGAAGATCCGTTTGGGAGCCGAACCGTAATCCAGTAGCTGAAAGAGGCATTTTAACGATTATCAAAACGTCTGCTAGTGATGGACGTTGCTCTCGGGTCTGGTCAGATCACCTGAGTTGTCCTGCGCTGCAGTTTTTTTTCTATGCATGAAAAACATTGTCTCCCTCTATTGGCGATCGTTTTGTTGAAAGTTGCTGAACAACCCACAAGGTCTCGTTATATTCTACGCCTTAATGAATTTCAAGTTAAGAGTATAACCTTCAGCGCAAAATCGAATCTTTATCCTTAATGACTCATCCACGATAATTGTGCACGCAGCACAAAGATAGGTAGGTTATTCACTGACGAAAGATTAGAGTTGTAATTTGAAATTGCGAGGAAACTTACCATCAAGCGATAATAATGCCTAAAAAAAAATACTTTTCACTTAGAAATATTATAATTACACTTAAGGAATGAAAATTGACATGACTACCAAAGAAATGAACCGCATGGCTGCACTCGCCAAATCTTCTCTCTGCATATTTTTGCAGATATGTAGGTGAAATAAATAGGTCGTTCTTTTCTTGCTACAAACACTGTGATTAATATTTTCTTGAGAAAGATTACATTTTTCAAGCCACATGCATTGTAATTTTCTTGTACTTTTGTTTTTATCTTTGAAAAATTCAAAATGCTCGGTGGCTTCAAAAGAACATATACACGGCGAATCTCAGGAGAATGGGCCAACGCACATTCATTCAAGGCCTTGCGGCTACGTTGGTTGACTTCAAAGACGGATACTCATTTTCAGCTGAGGTACGCATATACACGTATATTCAAACGTGATAGCGTATCTACTGCAAATTACTCTCTATGAATTTATATGTTTAATCAATTTACAAATTCTGCTTTCTTTTCATAGGTTTTGCCCAACTTACGCCCGAAATATGCATTCAGTAAGTGAAAAGTTGTCCAAAAGCTTTTCAAACATTGCCATGTATACTTTTGCCTTCGAAAGTTCATATTTGATGAAGCCATGGCTGTTTATTAACATTCGTGAATTTATGTGTCTGCTGTTTGCAGTTTACTATTCATTGATAATATAAGTTACAATATGCATATTTGCATAAACAAGCAAACAAACAAACCATTTCTTATGGTATACACTTTTACTCTTACTACTAAATTAAACCGAAATTATGGTACCGAGCTATCAGAATCTGTGCAAAGTAATGAAAGAATCATGCTAATAGTAAACAGGAATTATAATAATTGATAAGCTAAATTAATATGCTAATTCAGTTAAAATGTAAATAAGTTACCATACAATTTCAAAAATATGTACACAACTTTCTATAAACCTAATTAGTACTAAGATTTTCATTCTATACCCCAAATGTATGTATATTTCATTATATATCCCAAATTTAATTAAACTACTAAGCTAACGATGGATACTTAGCTTGAGTACTGCTAACATAGGAACCTTTAGTGTAACATTTCAGCGGTATTCAGGGCGGAGTGTCGTGGTAACCGTGAGCATTGTCTTCATTCCGCATGCAAACGTATTTGTATGGTGATTATTATAAGATAAAGGGGTTGTAAGCGTGTGCAAGGAAATAATGTGTGGTATGAGGACACACAAAATCAATTACCGAAAAAGAGAGGCTAAGGTCATTAGCGTGATGTAAAAAAACCTAGCAATTATGAGACGCGTAAACACAATGTTACAAAATGTGATAATTAGTGGAACAGAGGTTTGATGAAATTAGCCAATTAACTAATTAGAAAACAGCAAACTGAGATGTACAATCAAACTCGGCATTCACATTAATCTTAGGTAAATTGGCAGCTGTTTGTGAGACCACAATTGGATATCACGTAAACATTGGAAGCAATTAACTCAGACATTAATATGAGGTATCAATAACAAGAAGCGGAAGGTTTTATTATTTTGGAAGTTTCATTACCAGTGATGGAAAACGCAAGCAATTTATAATTAAAAGAATATCGTGAGTAAGGATCTCTTTTGGAGAAATATATATCTAGAGCTCCGTTTTACCTATTGCTGCAAAAAAATGCACCTTGCTTAAGAAAGTATTTATCGAGCAATGCAGTAGAATATACTCCTATTTAAGGCCCCCAGACGGCGAAAATGAAGTAAATGAAGAATCAAACCAAAGGGATATTGTTTCCAAAGGATGATGAAGATCAGTGCTGCAGTATTATTACGTCGAACTCCTAGCATCAACTTGTAGTTCGCCAACTAGAGGGGATATCATACTTTATTTGATAGCAACGAATATTTCCGAAAAAGTCTTAGCTATAGAAACTTTTAAAATATTTAGTGACCACAGAGTAGTACAAGGCTCGTAAATGCCAAGTTTTCGCTCCATGGGGTCCGAAATAAGGACCCTAAACGAAAAATTTAATTGTTTAAAGAAGAAGGCTACTCTTGCCTAAAGTGCGTGCTACAGAGTCAATATGCTAGTTTTAAGAAAGATAGTAATCACCAAAATACCAAGGATACGTGGAATCTCTTTCTTGGGATCACGAGCTCAGCAGTCAACAAGTTCATTCCCAGTAAATTTATAAAAGATACCACGAAACATAGATGAAACAACGCGGATGTTAGAAAGGCATTGCGATGTCAAAAGCTATGTCACGCCAAGATGCAAAACATTAGGGATAATATCTATAGCGAAAAAATAATGAGATCACTTATGATTACAAGATATCTAGGGCAAATGCCTAGAAGGAATTTCGGAAAGCGTTATGCAATTTCAAAAGGAAAATATTAATGGAAAATTTGAATGAAAATCCGAAACCATTTTGGTATTACGTCAGATAGATTTAGAGAAATAAGTCAACTGTTAATTTACTCAATAATCATAAAGACGAAAGAATAACCAGCAGTTGGCAAAAGGCTAACATATTAAATTTCTTCTTTAAAAGCATCTTCAACAATGCCATCCTCACCAAATGCCTCCGATAGCATAGCAAATCGTGCCAACCGATGCCCAAAATTAAAATCTCATGTAATAGAATCGAACGTTTGCTGAAAAATATCAACCCTAATATAATATCCGAGCCTGATGAAATACCCGCTCCTATATTTAAGGATCTAGCATTGGAAATTGCACCGTATTTAGAAATGACATTTAAGAAGTTGTTTGTAGATGCCAAGGTTCCCAGAGATTGGAGACGAGACAAGGAGGAATCGAGCAATTACAGATCTATTTCCAAAACATCCATTTCGTGCAAGGTTATGGAACATATAGTTACTAGTTCGATCGTGAGACACCTCGATAACCAGAAGTTATTAATTAAAAATCAGCACGGTTCCCGAAAAGGTAGATCCTACGAGACAAAACTTGCGCTTTTTGTTCATGACTTTCTTATTTCGGGAGAGAGTAATGTTCCAGTGGACGCATTTTTTCTACATACATACATTTTTGTTCATACTTTAGGCTTTCCTCAGAGAAGTGTAATCGGAACTCTTTTATTCCTACTTTACGTTAGCGACATTGGCTCCGTAGTCAGATACGTTTATTTGCCGCCAATGCGCTGGTTTACGTGATATCCGCGATCCTGAGGACACATCAGTGTTATCAGATGTGCTAAATGCTATCAACGCTGGTGCAACACTAGGATAATATTCCGTCGGTAGGGTAATATTCGGGTCAAAAGTAGTCTAGTGTGTATTCACCCTTAGCCGCATACCCTAGCGGTGGCTTGCAGGGTACTTAAATAAATAAATAAAAAAGAGAAGTTAGTACCTTTGAAAGTTGAACAAGGTTTGGTAAAGAAAAAGCCGACTGATGAACTACTCGGGATATTTTAAACGGTACCATCATGCTGTAGATTATTGTGGCAGGCGAAATTAATGATGAAAACAACTAAAAATCAAGGATCTGAATTTCTTTAAAAGCAGGTATCAGTTTTCATGGAATCGAAAACAAATCTGTGAATCCTTTGACGTTATTAAATAGAAAAATCAAGTTCAGAGGTTAATTGCACCCATTCTTTGTTCAAACGACTTCCGCAGTGTGATATAATGTTTGATTATCATGGTTGAATATTATGGTTTAAGTTCACTCTTACACGGGTACATGGACGTTCTAAAGAGATCTTAAGACACTATCTCAGGCGTTACTTGGTAGAAGCCTTTTATTTTAAACGAAAGTTAGTCTTCATTCATTTACGTTAAACAGTCACGTAGCTCGAATCACTACTTCAGCCTTAACTCTGGGGAAATGAACACAAATAAATGTTAAGCAGCCATCTCTGTGTTCTCAAACCATTTAAAACAAACAACTTCAAAAATAATGGAAGCCCGTCGGCATACGAGGTGTGCTCAAATATTTCCCGAACTTTTTGAATAGCGTGGCTCCAGTTGGTCATTGTTTAATTAACTTGAAAGATTTGTCTTTGCGAAAACTTCCCAAATAACGGCCTTTAACTATGTTACTGATATCTTTTTTATTGATTAGTAACGGCCATTTATGTGAAGGTGTGCTCATTGAGTGCGGTGAAAAATCGTATCCGAGGAAATAAGCTCTTTGAAGGAGTAATGTTGTTTGGTGAAATTCTGCGTGAAACTCTGCTAATACCTCACAGTAACTTTCGAGTTGATTTTCAAAGCTTATAGTGAAGATGCTATGAAAAGTGCCGCGTGTCATGAGTGGTTTACCTGGTTCAAAAAGAGGTGGCAATCAGTGGAAGAGGACGAGCCTTCCGGTAGACCATCCACGTTGACTGATGGCCCCCACATGGAAAAAGTGAACGATCTCGTTCATACAAATCGACGTTTGGCTCTCGGAAAACTTACAGAAGAAGAGTGTGGAATCTCGATTGGTCCACCAGTGGCACCACTACTACTGAAGCGATTGGCATAGTTTGAGGATGCATCAAGTCGCTGCCAAATTCGTGCCTTAATGTTTGTTTGCTTTTTTCGATGCAAAGAGGGTTGTGCACCAAGAATATCTACCTAAAGGCCAGACAGTCAACACCGAGTACAACCTAGGGGTTATGTAACTCCTAAGAGAGAGAATCAGATGAAAACGCTCAGAACTTAGATGGAGCGGCGGGTTGCTTTTTCACCACGGCAACGAAACGGCTCATTTGTCCCTCAGGACACGTGATTTTTTAATTTAAAGCAAGACCGCCTTGCTTCCCCACCCTCCCTACTTGTCAGATCTAGCTCATTGTGTATTTTTCCTATTTCTCAAACTAAAAATACTGTAAAAGAAAAAAGATTTGCCACCATTTCAGAGATAGAGAAAATTTCGACGGAGTTGCTTACGATTTTTCCGGAAGAAGCGTCCCAGGATTGTTTCAGAAAGTGAAAATGCCGTTGGGATAAGGGTATACGCTGGGGAGGAGACTAATTCGAAGGTAACACTGACCAATAATTTGTTCATCAGGTAATTTTTTTCTAATAAAAAAGTTCGGGAAATTATTGAACAAACCTCGTGTCCATTTTTTGATAAACTGATAGACTCTTCCCCGTCTTTTGTCCGATCAAAACGCTCGTAAGTTACACAGCTAGCCAAATAACTGCCTCAAATAAGACCTGAGTTTGGACGACAATGATCGAAAAGGAGGTGGGATATTGCTGTTTATGGCCTCTTTGCTAGTGCGTCATCAACACCTAGTGACGTAGCTCGAGGACTACACAGGTCCGTTGGCTGGGCTGGCTGCGATAGGGGAGGACTCTTTCCACTCGTGCTCACGGCGGCATCTTGTGCTTTGTCCATTAACTCGGAGTAGAAAGGGGGTTCGCTGCGGGCGTGCGTGGAGAATCTGGAAGCTGCTCCAAGAGGAAGTTGTTGGCCCCCTTGAATCTGCCTCCGCCCCCGCCATCGCCCTATCTCTCCCTCCCTCTCTCTCTCCCACTCTTTCAGCTCTGCATGCTCTCTCGCCTGATTGCGCCGCCGCCCAGCTGGGACACGACACCGTCCCCCGTACTGCCTCACCCCCGCCCCCATCTGCCCACATCCCCTCGCGATCCTTAAATCGAGCAACGAGCAAACCCTGTTTACAAGCAGATCCCCGATCCCCTCTCCGCCCAACCTCAATCCCCCCCTCTACGTTCGTTCGATTGGCTGTTAACCCTTAAAAGGATACCTCACGGCCATCCGTCCTTCCCTTCCCCCCCCCCAACCCCCTCCTACCCGCTTCTCTCGCCCTCCCCTCCTCATCGCATCGTCACGTCCTAACTACCCCTCCGATTCCTCCACCACTATTTCCTTCCTCTCCCTCCGAACCCTTACCTCCCTGCTCCCCTCTCTCTCCTCCCCTTGCCCTCCCGCCTTGCCATTTCATCAATTCCTCCTCTCTCGCCCACACATCGCCCTCCGATCCTCCCCCTCCCCTCCATTCTCCCTCAGCGTTCTTCTCTTCGCCATCAAATCGACTGACCCTCCTCCTCCCAACTCCCTTTATAGCTGAACTTTCCACTTAAGGCTGAGAGGGAGTGAGCGATAAGGGATTTACTCGAGAGCGCAACTGCTATTTTGGGCGTTGCGATACACCCCCAGCCGCTTTGCTTTCGGTTGTATAAGGGCGGTGAGGGAAATCCGAATGGTCGCGGGTGGCGCAATTTATTCCTCTACGGTTACCCCTCCTCCCTCCTCGGAACACTCGTTCATATATATCTCCCAATGGCGTTAGCGGTCGGCTAAGCGCGTGTGTGGACTCAGGGCGACGTTTCTAGCCCTTACACCACCAACCGCTGAGGGAATCTCTCACTTGAGGCAAAGTTGTTTTTTTAGTAATCTTTGACGATTGTAAGCCGGCGATTATACGTATTGAGTTTAAAATAGATGCATGCCATGATCGTTCATTTTATAACTTCCTTTTTGTACGGAATACTAAAAAAATAGTTGAATAAAAAGCATACTTCACTGTAAACTAAATAAGTATTTCAAACGATTGATGTAGTAACCGTGTCAATGGTGACTCATTTGGGAGCCATCGTTGTTCAGTCCATTAATGGTAGGATAAGGTCATCAATATTAATCCAGGATTATCAAAATGCCACCTCAATATCGAGGGTCTGAAAAATATGAAACTTTGAAACTTGCCAATTATCAGCATATATAGACCGCTTCCATGACTTCAGCAGTTGTTGTTGACAAGAAAATCGCAGTTTTAAGACCAAAGACTAAGAGGTGAAAGTGCGAACTTAAACTGAAGTACTTTTTTCGAAATTAAAAGACATAACTGTAAATGGGTTGCAGATCAATGGCATGCATGTTATTTTTAAGTATTTCTCATCTATGTTGAGGTACCTGAGTTAATGTATCCATGCTGAAGTATCCGAGTTGAGTGCATCTTATTTGAAGTTTCTCTAACTTTTAATACTAGCTGGAGTCACATTAATCATTCTTCGATTGAATTTAGCCGGAGAAGTTTGAGAACCGGGTGAATGTTAAAGGAGTTCCGGCCTAATTAATGGTTTGGTGAAATAAACTTTGGAAGAAATTTTGTGGAGGTGTAAGTTTTCTCGATACATGATTACAAATTGTTTATGTTCAGCAAAGACATTGAGTGACCATTTATCTTGATTAGACTGCTTTTTCTCTGATTAAACTTGTCACTATTGGAGTTATCTCTTTAAAAAAATTAGTAGAATAATTTTTCAGAAGCATAAATAAATTAAAAAAGTATAAAAAGTAGGTTGATACTAAAATTTGTAATATCTTTCTAATGCCAATGCATTCATGTGTACAGTAAATGTTTATGTGTAGAGTATATCTAAACCCTTTTTTGCCGCACTCTTAATAGTATTACGAAAGCCAAATTCTGAAAAACGTTTTATTAAATTCTCAACTTTTCAGGGACTAAAAAATCCAAAGTATGAAAATATTTTCCTATACAGTATCATTCTCAAATTTGAAATCACCTTTCGCAAAGCAATATTTTTGATAGAACTTCAAACATTATCCGAAAATAATGAAATGGATTTATTATTTACCTTAATTGGACTCACTTCGGGTAAACGACCACAAGGCTTAAGTATTTAGTACCAAATCTTTCATCACGAATGAACAGATCAATTGGTATATCTTCTCGTTTATTTTCATGACAAGTGAACAATTTCACCGGAGATGCGGTCGAGTAACGCGGAAAGTATTGCCCGGACAGAGGAGAAAATTTGGAGAGGTACACGAAACCATTTATTTCTCCGACACTGCAAGCACGTTGCCATGGCATCACATTCCGTTGATGCTTTCCGAAGACAAGTACCAAAAAAGACTCCGCTTCCCGGAGTTTCCCTCCGTCGATGTTTGTCCGCCATCGACGGCGACCTTTCAACAGACTCTCAACCACGCCACCTGATTTTGTCTTCTTGCCTCCTTTATGCGTCGCACCCTTTGAGAGCAGCGGCCGAGCGGGGAAGGCCTTCTCACCTCCTTCTCTCCCCCCCCCGCCACACCACACTCCGCCCCGTCGCACTCACATTCGACCTACTTCCAGCTCTCTCAGCAGCCATCATCCTTCAATCCCTTTTCCTCCTTTTTCATCCCCAATCTCCCACCCATCCCCCCACAACCCCGCTCGCCACATTACCTTTCCATTCTTCATTTCCTACCCCCTTTCGCACAACCCAACCTCCCTGGCCCTTTTACCTCGTCCTTCCTTTCACTTTCCTCTCTTCTTGCACACCCTGAAAAGCACACGCACACAAACACACTCCCGCGCTAGCTCACTCCGCTTTTATTTCTAATTTTCCCTTCTTCCATAATCCTCGTCCCGCTCCTCCGTCTCCTTTTTTTACGCCCTACGCAGCGCTATTGCGCAATCCTCACCCTCCTCAAGCCTAACACCCTTTGCTGCTTTCATTTTTAATTACGCTCGTTTTTTCGGTCGACAGCGGCTACTTTACAAACCGGCCACACATCCTTCGTTTATCAAGGCTGTTTCATTTAGTTCCCTCCCTTCATGCTTTTGGGGCGTTACTACCTCGGGAGTTTTCACAATATTCTCCTCGATGAGTTGGGCCAAGGTACCCCGCAACAAAAAGAGAGTCTTCACTGTGGTCTTATTTCTACGTTGTAATCGTGCTTTTTGTTAATTTCCTTTTGTTAGCCGGAGAGCACGCGCTCCCTCTCTTACCTTAGGGAAGACGCAAGGAGGAAAGTGATGGTCTCCATTCCGCCATGAATAATAAAGAGCGTTTGTCTGTCTCCTCCTCCCAATCTGCACTAATTTCTCCATTTCCCATACCACGTTCTCAGCCCTACACCCCCCCCTTACTTTTTTCTTATTCACCTATTTCCCCAACCTAATGCCCCACTCACCCCCTCCCTTACCACCCCGACCTCCTCCTCCCCCCGCCGTGCTATCTTCCGCACTCTTCCCATGCTCGACACAATCCCCTTCCCCTCGTCCCCTCTCTTCATTCCATCCAATGCAACCCGCCTCCCCCTCACTCCGACCGCCCCATTCTTCCGGCGCCAGCCCTGTCCGCCTATTACTCCTCTTTCTACCGCTTCCAACAGCAGTATTTCACGCGCCGATGGTTCCCCTACCATTCCTTCCCTGTTCCCCTCGACCTCCCACCCTTACCTCCATCTCATTCCTCCCCCCCTCCATCCATTCCCTCCCCCGCTGCCCCAAACCTCCTCCCTCTCCTCCCCTCCCCTATCCCCCCCGCTCACCTGGAAACAGTCCCCTCGACGCCCTGGCCCATCCCCTGACGACTACAGCGCCGCCAACTTTCTCCCGACGCATCGTCGCCAGCCTCCGTCGCCCCTAAACCGCTCCAGCGATAAACAACCTCAACAACTGCCCCTGCCCTGGAAATTGTTTCGTGATTTACTTCCTCGAAAGTTGGCGGCCCGCGGGGAAGGGAGGAGGATTTCGGGGTTCGATGCGATCGGCGGAGTGCGGTCCTCCGAACAATAATCCCGAGGAGTGGTGCGGGCCGCGGGATCACAATCGACGCGTCTTCCAGATTCTGCCGTCGCGTTCCGTTCGTTTTCATCGCATGAAATGCGTGATATTAGAAATATGTCTCCCAGGGAAATGTGCCAAAAGTGTGGACATTGAAAGATTATCGTCCTCTTCATTGTTTTTATTACATCCATGACCCAGAGGCCCCACTGAGTAATCCACTAGTGGATGTTTTACAGGCTTCGAGAAGAACTCTTTCAAAGTACATTATACGTTACACACACACACACACACACACACACATATATATATATATATATATATATATATATATATATATATATATATATATATATATATATATATATATATATATTTGGACGGCACAATAGAACACAAATAAAATAGCAACACTCAAAAGGACACTCACATTGTAAATTGTTTAAGCTTTCGGCATTCTCCTCTTGCTTTAGTCGTGGAGGGGTTTACTTGAAGGCCGCGGAGAAGGATTTATTTATTTAAATAAAAATTTACAACGTGAGTGTCCTTTTAAGTGTTACTATTTTATTTTTGTTCTATTGTGCCGTCCAAATATTATACTACTCGTGTGTGTTTCTGTATAATCGATATATATATATATATATATATATATATATATATATATATATATATATATAAATATATATATAAATATATATAGGAGAAAGATCAACAACAGCCATGCTCTTATTTTGACACTGTATTTCACAGTCTCAGTGAGAAGGAGGATTTTTGGCGGTTATCGGAGGGGTAGGGGTCGACGGGAAGGAGAAAGGTGTACCACCTAGTGGGCAAGGTTCAAACCAAAATCCGAGCCAGCGCCAAGGAACAAGGTACATGCTGACTCGAGAGTTTTGAGTTTTAGTGTTGTGTCTAAAGGAGGAAGGGAGGCAATACAAGACATATTGAAACAGCTGTTGATTGAATCATCATGGAGGGTAGTACGTTTAGGCCCTGGAAGAGAGGCTAATGCGGAAGATGGTTTGCATGGGGCGCGGTGATTGTTGATGAGAATGTTAAGGGGTGTGGTGCATTGCCCAACGCAGAAGGAGGAGGAAAGTTGGCAGTAATGTTAATTTAATGGAATATATTGCGGTGTGCATGCGGGAGTACCGTGGGATGAGAGAGAATTGGGTAGTTTAGAGGCGAGTAGGGGTGAAGAAGGGGCATGCTTAACATTTTGTTCTTTTATTTTTAATATTTATTCTATATATATATATATATATATATATATATATATATATATATATATATATATATTATATATATATACATACATACATACATACATATATACATACACACACATATATATGCAATTAAATATGTATATTTTTTAAGGTAATCTACCAATTAAGGTAGGTTTTTGGATGGACACAACTACCAAATAAATATTTTTTTACTCCTAACAAAACACAAAATCCCGCATCCTACTCTACATCAGGTCCCTCTTCATCTCTGGGTACGTCCTTCCTCCCTTCATCCCGTCCAACATGCCTATCCTGTTCCCTCATGCCCTTGCCTCGTTTGCCTAACATTATCCCCTCTATTACAGTCTTCAACATCCCACTACCGATCAATACGCCCTTCATCCATTTTTTCTGCCTCCATAGGATTTCTCCCAATAAAGCCATCTCTTCGCCCACCATACCAAGTACTTCCTCATTTGTTTTCTTCCCGATCCATTTCAACTCCTCCATTCTTCTCCACACCCACATTTCAAAAGCCTCCAGTCTACGTCTATGCTCCTGCTTCAATGACCACGTTTCCGCGCCGAACATAGCTACGCTCCATATCAAAGTTTTTACGAGTCTTTTCTTATTATCCTTACTGAACGTCCCTGTCATCCACTCCCTCCTCCTTGTGAAAGGCACTTTGCCTAGCGCAATTCTTCTCCTTACGTTACTACTACTTGACCGCGTTGGTCCAAAATACTTCCGAGATACGTGAACTGTTCTACCTGCCTTAGGTTTTGCCTTCCTATTTTAATGTTTAGCTTTGCCTTTTTCTTTCTAGAAAATCGCATAACCTTTGTTTTATTAATATTGATTCCCATCGATGACCTATCGCACTGAATTGCCAATTCACTCAGCAATGCTTGCAACCCCTTGGCTGACTGACAAACTAAAGCTTGGTCATCAGCAAACCTAACTGATTTTACGAATTCCCCGACCACTTTCATTAATACATCCAGTTCTTCCCATGCCTCTTTAATCATTTCCTCTACATACAGGTTTAACAGCAACGGTGATAATGGGCAACCCTGCTTTACAACTCTTCCTAACACTGCCCATCCAGACTCCCAGTTCCCCACTCGCACCTGAGCAGTCTGAGACATACAGGTTGCCGATTAGCCTCCTTTCCCTCCAATCTATACCTATTTTCTGCAATATACTCATATATATATATATATATATATATATATATATTATATATATATATATATGAATATATTGCAGAAAATAGGAACAGATTGGATATATATATACATATATATATATATATATATATATATATATATATATATATATATATATACGTATATATATGTATATAGACATACACACACACATATATCCTGCAAGTCACTGCTTGGGAGCGTGGAAGGGGGTGAACGCACGCCAAAATAATTCTACCCGAGCATTGCTCTGCCACGGTCGAACAATGTTATTATGATCCCCTATCGTTTGTGGAAAAAATGACATCTCAAATCTACTATATTTCTTCTACACTTAATCTCTCTAACTTCATTGGCATCATCTCTCCTACCGTAGTACGGATTTCTAAAATCCACCTCTCACCGGCTAGGTTCAGTTTTATCTTTTATAAATTTACTGGGAATGAAATTGTTGACAGCTGAGTCTGTGATCTCATGGAAGTGATTCCACATACCCTTGGTGCTTGAGTGGTTACCATATTTCTTAAAATTTGGATATTGACTTTGTAGCACGTACTTTAGGCCATTGTTGTCCCCTTCTTAAAATAAGTAAATTTGCTGTTAAGCTTCTTATTTCTGACCCAAAGGAGCAAAAGCTTAGCATTTTCTTCCCTTGTAGTCACTAATTCATTTAAAACTTTTATAATTAAGACTTTTTACGAAAAATTCATGCTAACAAATCAAGAATGATATCACCTCTAGTTGGCGAAGTGAGAAGTTGATTCAATGAGTTCAACGTAATATAATGCAATAGCGATTTGCAGATATCTTTACCTTTACCGCCCGCTTAAAATTTATGTGTGCACCTGTCAATAGATGGAAAATCGAAATCACCACCGATAACAACGTAGCGATCATTGTGTTTGGATAAAAAACCTTTGTTTTGCTGATTTAGTTCTAGTATCGAATTTTCTCTGTTGACTGGCGGTCTGTAAAATGCGCGTGCACAAATTATTTTGGGTTGGGAACTTTCAATTGACCACCAAACGCTTTCCAAACCATCACCCGGAATTACCGCAGCCTTGCTGACGCAAGAATTTTTAGCTGCAATAAAAACATCATTCCCGATTCTATTTGTTCTGTCATTTCTTTAAATGGAAAAGGATTAAGGGGAAATTTACCGTCGGCCATATCAGTGGATAACCAGCTATCTGTTCCAATAATTATATCTTGGCCTGTGCTTTGAATACAGTGATGATATTTTGCGACTTTGTCTTTTTAAATTCGGCAATATACTACCAATACAGATGTTTCCTTGACATTACGGTTTTTTGTACTTTTTTTTAAGATCGTCATCTTATTATACTGAATCCCTTATAAAATGTGCCGTCCGATGCTATCTGATTGGTGTTAAATAAAATATTGCTAACACTGAACGTCACTTCATTTATATCTAAATAATTTGGCAAGGAAGACTTAAGCGGGCCACTATTTGACCTACACTTTAATCTAAAAAAGCCCTGTAGTGCTCAAATATCCTACCCACTACACACCTGGCGGCCATAGGTAAAACCAGAACGGTTTAGGGCGTTCCTGCACGTTTGGATCGCCGGCTGAAGGTCAACGAAGGACGCCCCGATATCTCTGTGGAAAGCACGCAACCTCTGATTGATGCCTTCCACTCGGCTCCAAACCAGCGGCCCGCGATCAATCCTCGTGACAAGTCTGCAGATCGAGAGCATCACATCCACCCCCTCGACACTACCCACCCGCTTCACTTCCGAGTCTCTTGTAGGGTGCTGGTGGGGATTTGTGGACGGCAGAGAATTTGGGTAAAGGCTTGGTGGGTTTTAATACGTCTGATAAATCGGCGGGTCATTTTAAAGTAACCGAGGGAGATTTGCGTAATTTTATTGCCGTTTTTTGTAAGTCAGTCAAAATAGGGAAGAGGTAGGGTCATGGAGAATATGTCTGAAGGACTGATTTTCTGGGAGGTATGCTGTGCAGGCGGGGAGGGTGTGCAAATTAGTCTTGGGAAGATTTGGGAGGGTGAATGTATCGAAGGTTTATTTTATTGAGAGACTCAGGACTGCGGCGGATAATATCGGTATGTTGTTGTGAAGAAATATATCCAAGGAATTTGAGCTACAAATAAGGTGAGCACGGGTGGCGAGTGAGTATGAAAGAGAGCGATTAGTTTGCAATGGGTGGCAGCTGGTGTAGTGGAGGTGGTGTGATTTGTTAGCGGATTTAATGTGGACGAAGATGAGGAATTTTTTGTTAGCTAGAGAAGTATTAAAAATAAGGAAAGTGATTTCTGAGGTAGAGTCGATGGAGATGAAGGAGGGAGAAGAGACATTATTGGGGGAGATATTGAATGTTACAAGGGAATCAAAGCTATGTGGCCAGAGAAGAAATATATCATCTATAAATCAGGGCCATAGAAGAGTTTGCATGGGGTAACCGGAATGGAAGTTATTTTCAAAGAGGCCAAGGTGGAGGTTAGCGTCTGAGGAGCTGAATCTGCTCCCACCGCACAGCCTTAAGCTGAAGGTAATATTTCTACTTCCACAATTAACATTACTATCAAACTCTCAACCACGAAATTACATTTCTTTAATACGGCGCCTTTAATTGCTTGCAAAAGTTTTATTTGGGTTTGGATGATTAAAAGTAATCATCTGTAATGTCAATCTACTGGGCTAAAATGGGTTTTTTTAATAATGAAAACCACTGATTCGTGACATTCTGAAAGACTGGATTTCCTAAGCGCTTTACTGAATAAATTAATTTTACAATGCATTAAATCATTCTTTAGTTCAATGTGACGTCTCTAATCCAAGATGGTAACGAAAAAAGTGCCCTTTTAATCCACTGTCTCGCTTATCTAACAATTTACTTTATTTCACGTTTTGTCGAACCTATATCCACTTCAATGAAACTATGTGAATTGAAAAACCGGTTATTAAAATGTCACAACCCGTGATGTGTGTAATTTTAATGATATACTACATTTTTCTCCGGTATTTTTACTTTGAACCAGAAATCTGATATCGTCTTTGGATGTCTTTAGTAATCAATGAGCTCCTTCTCCAACATGGCACGAGTTTTTCTCAAGCAATCCTTTCATTTCCTTTTTCTATACTCATTTGTACACTCTTACTTAATTTTTAGTCCTCGAATGAGTTCAAAGTTGAAGTTATGGCGGATATGTCGGGGGAAATACGTCATTCGTGGCATTAGGCACTTGGATAGCGGTCGGGTAATAAAAAGCGGAAGGGTGGCCAGAAGCCCAACTCTGATATTAGCCTGCTCTTAGCAAAGGCACCCTAAGGACTAACACTATCCATTCTATTCAACGCAACTGCTGTACTCACGGCGCTCAAAAACTGAGGCACAAAAAGGTAACTGAAAAATTCACAACCGCCGGAATTCTAACCCGTGCCCTCGAAAATTGGACCCGATTTGGCTAACCATCACACACCAACATTACCGCATATTCTCAAGCCCCATTCATAATCAGCTGCTTTCTTCCAGGAGAATCCCCGATGGCCTCCTCCAGCTGCAATTACTTCTTCCTTCCTACGGCCCTCTTGACTTACTGAAGGGCAAGATGTGTTCTCTTCTGTTATGTGCCGCTGGAAAAGCGAGTTCTAAACAGTTATTCCATCCCATAGGTTGAGTAAGGAGTTTGAATCGACCATTGGTTAGGATCGACCTGTATCAAAAATCAATATTTTTTTCAATCTTGATTTGGTCATGTCGCCTTTTGAGGGAAATAGGTTTAGATGCTTAAAGCGTTGAAATAAGAGTGGTGAATCGAAATAGCGATATCTTTTACAAGTCAAAAAGCACTCGGTATCCCTTTTCACCAAATATTATAGTGTAAATCAATACAGAGTTATTTTTGCTCAATATTGTTCTAGCCAACAAGTGACCAAGCCTGCTACTCTTATTAGCAAATTTTTAAATAATAATTTTGAATCTTTCCTAGTTTTTATGAGTGAATTCAATTTTTTTAAATTAAAAATCAATTATAGTTAATTCTATGAAGGGAATAAATCGGTCTGGTTATCGCAACATATTTAAAATTGAATTTTAATTTATCCAATGATCATTATATTTCAAAGGAACCAAAAAAAAAATATTAAACTGTTCAAGGAAATAAGGCGGGGATCGTCTGAATTTTCTACGGCAGATAGATGATATGATTTCTTCTTCCTAATACTGCCGTAGTGCCAATTTGTACACTCTCTAGAGAACCAGGATGCAAATTATGTTCTAAAAGCTCATTAAATATGTTAAAAATACGATATCAAAGAAGCTCAATAGCGCGCAGTGTAACAACTTTACGATTACGTACACATAATAAAAATTGACTATAGAAAATCATTCTTGAAGTGATAATTGCTAAGGGATATATTTTGAAAATACTCAAATGAAAATAATTATCTTCAAAGTAACATTAAAAGATAATATTTACTAAATCGATCATCAAAATATTGTTGAAACATTTCTAGAGTTAAGTAGATGTGGCTTTATAGAAGACAGGATCAGGAAGCATCGATTCCACCAAAAATATAGCAGTGCAGTTAAAGTTCATTCGCTTAGTAAATACATAAATCCCGAACGATAAATAAAAGATAAACAGCATTAGAGGAGGAAGAGTATTTTGTCCCACTTCACCTTCAGCGATAGAAAGCGAAATTATGACTTCCTCTTCTATCATCCACCGAGAGACTATATTTCAAACAGACAAGGACGCATTCAAGAAACAAGTGGAAATGAAAATAACTCTATTTCGCCCCGTCCCTCCCACTTCCTCTTCCCCCCCCTCTCCACTCCTCCCCATCTCCGATAAATAAGTTTAGAGTTATTCCGCCCACCCCGCCCCCACCGTCTCCCTCAATCCCCTTCCTCGTTCTTTCCCTCCTCCGCACCCTCCGACCCCCCATGCATCATCTTTCCTGCTCCACTCCTCCCTCCCATCTCCAACTCTCTCCGCGGCATCGCCAGCCCCTCCTCGGCCCCATCCACCGCGACACGACACCCGTCCCCTCCCACCCGCACGCCCACCACCACAACCTCTCCCGGAGCGCATCAACTTATTTCCCTCCGCAAAGTCTCCACTTCCAGTCCACATCTTTCCCTTCCTGAGCGACGGCGTTCCTTCCGCCCTTAACCGCTTCCTCGTTCCATCTGTCTTACCCCTCTCGCCCACAACCCTCACGGTTCTCTTTCTTTTCCATGTCCCTCCTCTAGCCCCTCTCTTTCTCTCTCTATCTCCCTCCCTCCACCCTATTTCCCCAACAAACGCCCCGCAGACACCTCCCCCGTCCGTGCCAACCTTCGGTCCACCCTCCCCCCTTATCCTTCCAGCCGCACCTCACCCTACCCCTCCTCCACCTAGGCTCTCCTTTCAAGAATATGAAGTCGTTCGTAAGTAGGCACGTCGCTGCCTTTTTATTGCTCAATTCTTTCAGCGCATTTCCCCGTTGATAACAATAATAATAATTCTGGGAGAGAAATGTGATGAAAACTTTCAGCAACAAGGGAAGGAAAAAAACTGAATATCCCTTCACAGTGTGTATCGCCCTAACCGGGTTCTCACTTTGTTTAGTTTTTATACCTGTATGCTAAGGCGCAGGATTGAATATTTTGGCTGTGTATAGTTCTTTTTCGTCGTCAGTACGTATTCTCATGGATGGAAATAATTCATTTAAGTGGAAGGCGTCTCGGGAATTCTTTCATTATGCTATATCGTGAAAATGTAATATTTTTTTCCTAAATAAGATTTTCCTTAACATAATCTACGCAGTATATTTCCTCCATTTAATCATATTTTGATGCCTTTTCAATTGAAATTCATGGCATAATTAAATTGATAGTTATGGCAAACAATTTTTCCAGCATGCCTTGAGGAATAGGTGCAAACCTAATAGCGGACTGACAGATTATCATCATTACAGTAGAATGAAGCCACTTTTCCCCACATCCCTATTCCTTTTTTTATTCTCTTTCCGCTTTTCTTTATCTCTGTACACCGACTTCGTTCAGCATATATTCTACTCTTAGGTTACTCCCGGAAAGCCTTCTCTTTGGCCGTAAGTAAGAGGGAACACTATGATCTCAATTCTGCTGGAAGAAAAGCGATTTGTCTGTTTTCCGATCTCATTTTCTCATCCTCAATCTCTTAGTTTTTTATCCCCCCGCTGTTTCCCAACTCCTGTTGCCTCCGTCCTCCTTCATTCACCCCGCGCACGGCCACGCCTCCCCCAATACAACGCAATCCCCTCCCCCGAACTCCTTCCTGCTTCCAACTCCTCATCCGCCATCTCATCCACTCTCTCCACCTTCCCTCCTCCCATTCTTACCGTCCCGGCTCCTCCTCTTCTCTCCCCTCACATTTCTGTCCGCCCCCCCACTTCCCATCTTCCCGCATCTCCCTCCTACTACTGTGGCCCCTTCTCTCTTCCCCTCCCTTTCTTTATCCCGCTCACTGTCCAAGATTCATATCGCCGCCGCTTGACTTTAATGAACTCACTCCGTTCCCTGGCGTCTCATCCATCTCCATCCCCGCTTCGCCCCGACCCATCCTCCCCGTTCGCCGTCTCCTCCCTCTGCTTCCCTGGTTCTCCTAGCACTCCACCCCTACCATCTCTCCATCCTTTTCTTACCCTACCCCACAACTTCCGTACCTTACTCCCTTCCTTCTTCCTTTAGCCGCCTTACCTGATGCCACCCTTTCTCGACGCTTCCCTCCGCAACGTGGTGAGAAAAAAAGTGAAAAATTTTATTCCATCGCAGATCAGTTTGGTTAAACGCAGTGTGCGGAAAAAATAGTTGAATATCATAGGAAGAAGCTAATTTAAAATTAACTATTTACAAAGGATATTCAAACTGCATCAAATATGGAGTACTATAATGAGATTAAGAATAATGAAAATGATGCCCTCCTTAATTTTTTTTATTTTCTGTAATTAATGTAGACGTAGTAGCATACTTATTAAGTAGAGCAATAACCTTCAAACTAGAGGGTTCCGAGTTTATATCTTGAGTAATTACTCTGAATATCATCAAAAAATCCCAATTTGCGGTAAATTGGGCAACGGAACTTCGTGGGGAACTGCCGGATGCCAAACCAAAGGAGTTGGACCTGGCCTGAACATTTGAATTTAGTACGCTACAGGAATTTGTATGAGATAAGCTATCCCCTAACCAATTAAAACCAGCCTTCGAGGATATACACAATGTGATTTATTTTTTATTAATGAACTGGTTATATTCTCTTGTGAGAAATGTAATATTTTTAGGTTCCATTGCGTTTCTTTAGGTAAATAGATGATTGGTTAAAATCTAACTCGTAAAGGTTGGAAAGTTCACATTTCTGGAAATAGAAATTCATTTTTATATGACTAGAAACTTTTGAACCAATGTTTTAAACCTATTTTGGATGACTTTTGACTATCTCGAATTCTAGTAGTTTTAGTAAATATTATCAGTGGTAATGATTTTTAAATTCAATTTAATGTTCATTTCCTTTTTTTGGGTTAAATTGAGATTTTATTACCCTTTAGTACAAATATGATATTGGTTGATTCGAACGCACATGGGCATTTGTTAGGAGTATATATTAGTGTAAAGTTTCCAATCTATAGCCATGATTTAATAACAAATTTATATTATTTAATTTAAGTATTAGAGTGTTATTACTAAAAACTGTTTCTTACTTGACCACGGTTGAATCCTACACAATCGCTGAGAAAGCCATTTTAGTTTTTAATATCACAGAAAGAACTTTAAAAGTTAATATATTGATTGAGACGATGAAGATATCCCTGTACTATAAATTAAATTCTGGAGGTACGCTCCACGTCATTTTATGTAAAGAAATGAAGTGATCGGGCCAGCTATCTCACACACAAACGAGAAAATCAACTAAACACATAGATGAAGCATCGAATTCAGCCATCTGTATATTTGCAAAATTAGATGTTCTCATCAAATGACGAGTCAAAATGAGATATTATACAGGATACATTCGAAAAATAAAGGAATTATCAAAGATTTATCAATGTCTTTGCTGATGGCCACCGTCCTCACGAATATAATACGCGTTCTCCTCCCACTTAAAAGTGGTCGTTAGTGAACAGGAAGAGGGTTCTAGCATGTAAATTGCGGGGTTTGGGAGAGGGAAAGAGGCCAAGGAAAGGAAGTGGTCAGGGTGAGGGCCTGGAAGAATGACCAGACCGAGACCGTGTCTCTTTGGAGGATTGCTCCGTCGCTGGAAGCGAGGACGTTTACTTGAGAGGGGAGTCAAGGGCAGCGGAAGTGGCGTGTTGAGGAATAATGACCACGTTCAGAAGTGCCCCGAGAGAGATGAAAGTCATTTGGGAGGAGTGGTACCGGAAGAAAGAGGTGTGCTAATTGGAGTACAGTGGGCGTTCCAACGGAAAAAGTGAAGTTAAAAAGATGTTGCGGGAACATTGTTTTTAAGAATAGGTGTACTTTGTTGTTTCTATTTACAAAATTGTCTGTGTGACGATGGATATCACACATTTACCAGTCTCTTTATATATTATGAACAGTATCTCTCAGTAACACAATCACTTTACGAGAAGGTATAAAGTACCTAATGTCAAAAGCTAATTGCTAAGCTTCCAACCATGTGCCATAGTTTTCTTTCAATATTTTCTTTAATCAATACATGTGTTTATTCATGGCTACTATTATGCGTTCTTCTTAGCTATGAAATAATAGTTCATGCTTAAAAACTTAAAAATATATTATTTTTCTTTTAATTTTACATCCCTGGCAACATTTCTTCCTTTTTATTTGTATGTACCAGCCTAATCCCTTTCTAATTTTTCTTCATTCGGGTTGAAATAAAAACTAAAGAGTTTTTCATAAATATTATTTGAAAATAGATGTGGAGACTTTTATTTAGATACTCTGGATAAGATATGTCGACTTTATAAAGTAACAGGTATTGGATTGAAAGGGTTCGACAGCAACAGAGATCATTTCAGATTAGTATTAGTGCGCGTTGCTTATTTTCGACGAAGAGGATGCCAAGGAAATTCGAATTACAAAGAAAAGGAGAAGCCCCAGGATTGTATTCCTTGTACCAGGTATCCAGCAAGTGATGAGGGGTGAAGGAAGGAGCTTATTGCGGGCTGAAGGAAGAAAGTCGTAAATAATTGAAAAAAGAGCATGGGAAAGACGAGTTATGTGAGACAATAAGGATGAAAGACTATAGGGGAAAAAAGATAAAAGCGAGGGAAGGATGAGTTTATTGGTTATAAGAGAGCAAGAAATGGGAAGTTTAATTGATTGATTATTGTCTTCCTTGAAGAGGGAGAAGTTTCAAAGCTTAACCTTATACCCTCAGCCTCTCGATAAAATGAATTGATGTAGTACTAGCAAAAAGATTAAGAGAGATAATCCGACTGAGTTTTACAATTTAACTGAACCAATAGGAATCGGAGATCTTTAGGTAACGTTTAAGTATTGTATAAATTATGAATGAGTAGTTCATTTACTTACAGTCCATGCAGCCGAGGAGGACTTAAATTTTTTCGAAAGAATTGAGAATAAAAAAGGTAAAGCATTCCTTATTTCCTCAGATTTTGTGGTCCATCAAAAACGTTTTTTTTGGATAATGTCCAGAATAAAATCAACGAATTGCTTGAGCCTTTATAGATCAATGACCTAACGGCCCTTCTACTGCACGTTGACTGAGTTTAGTTTACATATAAGGATTTTGGTGGTTCTTACATTTCCTCAAGGCATTCCATTAGGTTGAAATGCATTTTATTACTAACGTCGTTTGGAATTGAAAGCAAAAAGGAATTGGATGGAATAAGTTGTAAACAGTGGTTTATATGTTACAGAGTGTCTATTTTACTGTAACTTTAAGAGGTTCTCTTTCTTTATTAGTTCAAACGCCTTCTTTTGTTTTGCAAATTGTAATTTTTCCCCATCTCAGTAGCTTTGATTCATGCATACATTAACCACATATGGAACTATCAACGGTGTGAATATAATAAATGCATTGTGAACTTATGCAGTACCTTCGAAACAGAAACGTAGCTCCGAATTGATATTTATCACCCAAGTTTCTAGACTCGTTGAAAACTGCATTCATTGACTACCACTATTTGGATTCCATATTATGTTCCAAAAAACTTTTCTCTGGTTTTGCTGGCGTAAAATTTTGTAGTAAGTTTTAGAAAATATTGTTTAACTCGCTCTAGGTGTTATACCGAGGGATTCACAGGGAAGTTAGCTCCTATTTCCAATTGTGGAGATTTATTGCGACGCGAAAATGTGCAGAGGGCGAGGGAGGGAGGCTCGAGCAAGAAGGAATTCACGGGTCGGGGGTGGTGCGTAAAGGGTGACGGACGGCAGAGGAGAGAAAGAGAAGATGAAAATTTTGTGGAGGGAAAAAAGTGGGAGGAAAAGTGACAGGAAAGCGGAGGAGAGCGGGGAGGGAGGGATGCGGGGAGTCTGATGGAGGAGGAGGAAAAAAACGAGTGTTGCCGGGGAGAGAAAGCACAAGAAAGAGGATGAGCTTTAAGTTTGCGGGAGAGATAAATAATGGAGACGTTGTGCGAGTGAATAAGGGCGGTGGGGGACGAGGAGGAGGGCAGGGAAGGCTTAGGGGACATGAATGAAGGGGAGGCAGCAGAAGGCATGCTGTGGAAGTCGAGGGAGAAGTGGTGAGGGGGCGAGGGAGAGAGCAATAGCCGAAACCAGCACCAGCGTAATTAAATCCTTTGAATTTGAATGAATCTGTACCTTGAAGAAACACACTGATAATGGCAAGTGCGGGGGATTTCTTGTGAAGAGTATACTGTTCTTATGATGGTTATCTCTTTCGGATTGCGTTACAGCATTCGCGGATTTGAAATGATGCTCATGGACCAGTAACGCAGAGATGAAGTATCATTCTGTGTATTTTTTTCTCATATCGATCATTATTAGAAGAAAATTACTACTTAGGCCCAATGTTCCTTTAAATGGGAGTCAATTTTTACCGCTGTACCCTTCCTGACTCTCTGATAACTTAAGGGTAATTTTTTCTCAAAATTTCAAACATTAATTCGCGTCAGTGACAACCAATTTTCCCAGAGTGCAATAGTGAAAAGTGATTAAATATGAGTCATTTTCAACCCTACATGTTGTCCATACACATTTGATAATAAGCCATAGGTATAACAAGCATTATTTATCGTTAAGTATGCATACAATTTTCAATTTTTGAGAATCAGAGTTTCGGTTAAATTATTTGACATATTTTAGAATGTTTCTACAGATTTGGAATTGAATCAAGGAAAAATTTGAGCGTGGAAAAATATCATGTTTCCTCTTGCGTCACTTGAAATGTGGGTGAATTACTTCAATCCTGGATCTCATGCAGCAAAGACTTCCCACATGGCCAGAAAAGGATGCGCAGGGATCGCGGAAGTTACAAGCCTCAAGCATAAATTCGCATTCCCCAGCTTCGGTAAGTTAGGTGCAGGGGAAAAGACTGAAACCGAAGGAAATGTTTTCATTCCGACTCTCATATTTCTCAGTCACTCCCAAACGTGGGGGAGAACTTCAGATACACATTTTAGCATAGGTAAACATTATGCGCATCGGAAAGAAGAGTAGTCGTGGGATGTTGGAACACTTCCTCCCCCTCCTCCCCCTGTTTTCCGTCTCTCCCAATTCCCTTCCCTCTCTCCCCATGCCCACCCACTCCGCACGCCCCCCCTCCTAAACCAACCCCCTTTTCCCTCATGCCCTCCCCCGGGTCCTTCTTCCCTCCGCCTACCCCGCCTGCCATCTCCTCCCTTCACCCAGGCTCCTTTCACATCCTCACCCCATCAAAAACCTCGCCCTTACACCCGTCCCCATTTTTCCTGCCCTCCTTCCCGAAGAGAAAACCTCCATTCCCTATCCTCTGCTCCCTTTTCTCCTTCTTCCTTAATTAATTCCGCCTCTCCCGCTCTATCCTTTTCGCTCTTCATCCTCTTCCACGTGAGGCTCCATTCTCCCAGCGGACTCACCAAGTTCTAAAGTTCGGGAGAACCACAGTTTTTGGCTATGTTTGTCGAAGAAGGCGCGAAGTTTGTGAAAACTTTGTATGCATCGCGTGGGATAAAGACGGGAGGCCCCATCTTATCCCCCCAGAGCCTCCATTCCGGGCCCCGCCCCCATTCCCGCTTTCACAACGCCGTCTGACTATCCCTATCTCCCTTACCCTCTACCACTTTTCTTGTCCCTTGCATCCGCCCGAAGCGACACCTTTCCCGGGTTACCTGAGACTCCGTTTCCGGCCCACCCCTCGTCCTCCGTTCCCATCTCCACCACTCGCTCCTGAAGTCCCCTCTCTCCCCCACTGCCTCGCTCAATTCCCGAGCATACATCTCCAGAAATTATCTCCGAGCGTCGCAATCCCCAAAATCCCTCCTTTATCTTTCTCTCTCTCGCTCATCCCGCAACCACTCTTTTATCCTCAGCCAAAACCACCTCCTTCCTTCCTCCTCCACCCTCTCCGTCCATTTCCAGCGCAAAGAGACTCATTTCTATTAGATTTAAATCGTGATTTACATTTAAATAATTTTAATTAAAAGTTTTATCTGAATTATGTTTGTCTAGCATCTCCCTTGAGTTTTCAATCCTCTTTCCTCCTAGACACTCTTCTTCTTATTGTGCGACTTTTTGGGAGGGCTAAGCCCGATTCCCTCCGTGGAACTCCCCCCATAAAACTGAAATCCCTACGAGCCACTTTCCACATTTTTGTTTGCCTTCTTCCCGAGTCAAAGTGGCATTTGATGATTAAATTTAATGGCGGCGGATGAAATGGAAACGGTCCGTCTGATGGTTTGGACTCCCTCCGAATGAAATGGATGGTTTGTCAGCCAATCATTTGTGTCACTGTCCTCTTCCCTTCCTCTACACCATCATCGGTCTTCTTCTCTTTCCCTCCTCTTACTCTTAATTCTGCCCATAGGGCTCTTTTAAAAGCATCCATATTAATTGAAGCAACATTTGTTCGTAACTCTAGTTAGAATTTTATCAATTATTAATGGGTTAAAGCTCATTAACTATGAGTAAAATTTCTATCGTATTTTTTTAAACAAGAAAAGGTCTTGGTGCATTTTTGAAACGGTAAAAAATTTCATTAAAAATTCATAAGGAAAGAATTGATAATACTTCTTTGAAAACCTATGTTACAAAGTATTCTTCTTCTTATAAAACTTATTTGCTCCAGCTTAACTACCTAGCTGAAGAAATACGTTCACATATGTTTATAAATGCTTCAAACGGACTTTGAACTGTTTAAATAGAGTTCGACGTCTAATCTCATTATTCCCCAATTAAAATTAAACAATAATAATAAAAATCACATTTACAATGCAAAATAATAATGAAAAAAATTGTAATTAATATTAAGTTAGTCTATAAACTGAACAAAAGAGAAACTATTTTTAAAAGATTTTCAATAGAGCATTTTGTCGAATAGAACATTTGCATAAGTCACATTGTTAATAATATTCTCTATGTGACACCCTTTCCATACTCTTCCAACCTCTTTTGTCTGTCTCGTCTGGAAGACTCCAAGAGGTAATAATGTGATTTGTAATGTATAAACCTGTCTTTGGCATTCGTCTTAAAGTTGAAAATAACTCTTAGGTTTTATTGACCTTCATTATAATTTCCATTTCAGATGTAAATAGTTTGGTACAAAATGTTACAAATGGACAAATGATATTGTGAGTGAAGCGATCTAATAGGTATTACCTGAAGATGAAATATTTTACTGGATGAATGCAAAGAATATATTGCTATAGTTGTGGTTATTTTCATTTTTAGCTCAATATCTGTTTTGTAACAAAAATAGAATTGCATTCTATCAGAATTCTCAATTTTTCTCAAGAGCTTTACTTTAGACTATTCCTCTCTTTCTCTATGGTTTTTTATTCTATTGAACCCTAAAGATTTCGCTCACATTCTGTGACTGAGTTTAAAGAGTCATTGGTCCCTAGTTCCTTTTTATTCTTAAATTTCTTTCCCTTCACATATTTTCCCGCTTCCTTCATTATCTTGTGTACTTCTACCGAATTGCCATTTTAATTTCACCGGTAATGCCGCTTTCATCTATACTATACTCGTACTGCAACTCTGCCATAGCAATAGGAGATCGTAGGTAATCATAGTGCATATATATGTATGCATAGAAATTCCTACCCTCAGTCCTTTGTTTCGTCTTCCTTATTCCCGTTATTCTGCTATTCCCTTGGAACTCCCCTCCCTCACTGCTATGCTTTTCCTCTCGCTACTCAGGCCCCCTATTTTTTTTACCCTCCTCTGCCTCTTGTCACCTCGCTAATACACCTCCAGTGCTATCTTTATCCACGCGATTCCCCGTCCCCGACTCTTCTTCCCTCTCTCCCGGCCTCCAAGACCCTCTAGAGCCACTGGCTGCACCGCCTGTCCCCTGCTCCCCACCTCACCGGCCCCCCAGCTCAACCCCCCACACCCAATTATGCTCGACCAATAACCCGCTCGATAAATTCACCACTCCCCTTTCACACCAGCATTAGTATAATCCCAAATTCCCTCCGCCCTGCGAGTTATACTCATCCCTAATCCCTTTCCGATCCCCCTATCGTCCTCTTCCCTCTCTTTCTCTCCTCCTGCACTTCCCTCCTCTTTTTTTCTCCATGCTGTGCACATGATCCCTCTCACTCTGCAATTCTCCACCTTTCTTCCTTTCTCTCCTCATCTTCCGCACTCCATGCACTTGGTATCTGCGGGTGAACCATCGATAAAAACATATGGAAAAATAATTAGAAATAATAGAGAATTTTTCTTAATCATTTTAACTTTCACGGTACATTCCTGGAAAATGCCGTGTGTTTTTTCTCTATGATCATGACCATAGATGGGCTATATCGACCAGTGGCACGGTCGTCAACTAGTGCACGAAAACATCCTGTCATTGCTCAAATATTCAAGTGCCTCAATATCACGAACCATTAATAAATTCAACTTATAATGCTTCAGGTTCTCTTTGTTTTGACATAATTTATGTCAATGATCTTTTACTGCATTAAAATGCGAATAAATGGATTAAATTATTGGAATAAATAGAAACGGACCTCGGTGCAATCTTTTTAGTTCATCGGGAAGTGAAACTTACTGGCGAAAACTTCAAAGAGGACCTAATGTGTGAGGCTCATAAGAGGACCTAATGTGTTGTGAATTAACGTTGCATGCATCTACCTTTTGATTTCTTATGTGTAGAGATTACCTTTTATCTGCTAACACTTTCAATCTTGATTGTACATTTCACTTTTACTGTTTACTATTCCTTATTAATTTCATCGTTTTCTTTTTCAGGTAAGTGTTCTTGTCTTCCGCTATGGCGCTAATTAATATTATGGTGGTGAGTACTAACCCTATTTAGACATACGAATAATAAAACATTGAAAAGGGAAATATCAAATTACACAGGATGTTAAAGAAAGAAAGCCAATTATTTTTCAGCTCCTTTTATGGATTATGTTCAATTGTTTTACTTGTAAAATGGTATGTTTAATACCTGAAAGAGTGGCTATCTGTAATACTTATGGTTTCAAACTTTTTGATTAACTTATAAATGGTATTGGATATCGTTATAATGATTTATAATTGAAATTTTGATAGTGTTGCCCCATTTGGGACAAACTCGCTCGATTGTTGAAATATGCATTAATATTTCCACGATATGGTGTTATATTCCCTGAACCTTTCTTGTGAGACTCCTTAACAGTTCTGCTCAACCAATTTTTTGCTAAGCTAAAACGCTCATAGTATTCCACGAAAAACTTGTAAAGTCATTAAAATGGTCGCAATTATTAATATTAAAACGCAAGTACAAGAAGTGTTATTTCCATAATTATATTTTATCTCATTATCAATACATATCTGACTAGTTTTGACTGTTTTTTTAGAGAACATCCCAATTTCATAGATTTAGCAGTGGCTACCTCTGCTCTCAATTATATTCCTGCTTATTTAGCAGTTTTTCTACAACGGTTTTACAAGTACTATTTCGGAAAATTTCAATCTAATATTTTAAAATTAAGGGTAATCAGTGCTTGTCTCAGTCTACGCTGGCACTAGTCGCATTCCCATAATAAGCAAAATAATAATTCGCTCAAATGAAGCAAATGGTTTTGCAACGTGAACGAAAGGCAATAAATAATCGATGAGGGGAAAATTAAGTTGTAGAAATCCATTCATTGGTGATTGCCTCTATGCCAGGAAAAGCGTTTCATACTTTTAAATCCATCAGGTTTTTGGCGAGCATTTATATTCGCGCAGATGGTAAATTTGCGTATGAATTTTTTTTATTTATTAATGGCCTTCGTATCAAAATCATGATATTTTGATTGACGTTTTAAAATTATTTTGCGATGAAATTCTAATAACTGTAATATATTCATCCTCCCATCAGCACTCGAAATGTTTTGCATGCCACTCTTTATGAAGTAAACATAAATTTCCAATATATTTATTTTCATTTTGAAATGAAAAACCATCTCTCCGCTCGTGATTTAAAAGTAACTCTGTTCCATCTGAAGCGTTATGATACATATTAAATAACTGTAAATCATTGCGAACGATACGATTTTTCATTCAAATATTTTAATTCTTTCTCGATGATTGGAGATTCAAATTGAAATTTAATAGCTAGTCGTTTTCAGAGTAACAATCAATCCCTTTGCAAACTTTATACTATATTCAAATTCAATTCCGTCCATACTGCTAGTTCTGCAGCAAAACGTGCTGATTTCCGTGATTATTTGGAAAATAATGCATTTTATTCAATGAAACACTGCGTCCAACGTGCTTTTGCACCATTTTATGCTTATTACTTTAAGCTATATTTCTTTCCACCAAGTCCACTATCCTGGGAAATAGAGTGAACAATAATTTGTAATAATTTTAAAGAGCATATATTATTTTCTCATGCACGCATTAATATGTTCATCGACTTTGATTATTTTGAATTCAGCTGTTTAGCTCTTTGTTGATATTGTGCTTGCTGCAGTTTTAATTACAGCAGATAATGAAAATTGGCAAAAATTCGGAGGAGCAAGGATAATTAGTTTTCTCTGGTTTTATACACTGGATACCGTACATATCGTTAGTGCATCATTTTTTCCTTTATTTTGCTTACGGAACTACAAGTTTAAATAAATGTACTTCTAATCCTCAATATTTGTAGCTTTTCCTGATACCCTGGTGATTTTTTTTTGCTTTATTGTAATAAATCTTTACCTTTACACGAGAAATAATCTTCAAAGAAAATCGTCCTTTTGGTTTGAGCTTGAGACTGTTATTTATAATTTTAATATACCTGATGTTCGAAGCTGCCGCGTACTATTTAATTAACAAGTTTTATCCATAAACCTTCGTAAACGGCCATGGCGGGGAATTATGAAAGAGCTTATAATCGACTGCTTGTTGGGAAGCAAGCTTAGTGTTACACCACGCGGAGGAATCGGTAGAATGTTTGAAGTCTATTGAATTCTGTCGGACAAAGGGCCACCTCCCTAACTCGTCATTTCTCGGAGGGAGAGGGGAAAAAAATGAAAACGAACCCTTTTAAAAAGCTAAATGAAGGCGAAGATAGAACGATAAAAATTACGAGATTATTCGATCGCTGCGTTTCCCAGCTTAGCTTTTGTTTTTTGACACCCATTAGCCCTCGTCTCTCATCGCTCACAGCAGCTCCCATCATTGTCTTCCATCTCTTTCATCGGAGGAGCGCCGGCAGTGTCTTCATCATCGCTTCCACGCGAGCGAGCACACGTGCGCAAATACAAATGGTCGCACTTACACACACACACACACACAGAGGAACACACAGGAGCGTACAAAAACACAAACACGCGAACACTGAAAACACTCGCGCGCTAGCACGTTTCCTCATCGTAGATTCGCGTCACCTTTCCGCCGGATTTGTTCCACGTCCCCTCGTCCTCTCTCTCCTCACCCCCTCCTTCGTCCCACGCCCACCCACCTCCACAACCGACCTCCTTCTCCACTCCTCCTCCGTACCTCTCCACCCTGTCCAGGGTATCTTCCAACGGCCTCCATGTTCGCACCCCCCTTATTGCTCCTCCTCTTCTCTCTCCCCTCGCCCCTATCTCGCTTCTCTCAACCCATTTTCCTCCCGCGTCCATCCTCTTTTCCCCCATTCTCCTCTTCCTCCAACCATTATTTTTTTCTTCCTGTGACCCGAGAGTATCCATCCCCTCCAGCTCCACTCTCCTATCTTCCTTCATTATTATTTTCTCGCGTTTTTCCTCCATGCAAATCCACCTCTCAATATATTTAGGTTTTGCCGTGTTTTCTTTCCATGTGGACTTTTGTCTGTCAGCTGTTATTTTTAGATTAAGCTCCACGACGCAGTAAAGCCATTTTGAAACCACCAAATATGCTTGAAGGATGCTTGGCTTCCACGGTTTTATTCTCGCTAGGGGTGATGGCTAATGATCTCTTTAATGCAGCATCCAGGATGTATCGACTGTTTCGCAGACTCATCCTTTTTTATCATTTCCTATCAGACTAATAACATTGTTACTGCCGTAGCTTCCAGATGTTTTCTCTTCTGCTCCTGGATATTCATTCTGAGCAACGTGCTGCGAACTCAAGGAAAGCGTGTCCTCTATCAATTTTGTGCGAGCACCCTGTGTGACTGACTTCCTTTAGCGCTCTCTATTTCGGTCCGACCGCCTTTTTTTTACGCCTATTATACTAATGTTTCGCATGAATTTTTCATTTAAGTCCAACGTTGAAGGGTAGGCATTGTAGTAGGAGACCGTGCTCTTTCAATTTCTTCCGAAATAAAGTCCTTTGCCCGTCTGATGTTCCCCTTCTTCCTCTTTCACCCGCTCTCGCCATTTTTTTCCCTTCCTCCCCGTGAGTCGCCCCCGGTCCCATCCTTCCTGGCGCGCCTTTCCCACATTCCCTCCTCTCCCCTCTCGCCCCACGATTCCTCCGTTCCCAAACCCCCATCCCATTCCCATTCCCATCCTCTTCCGCACCCCCGACCAGTCAACCCCCCCACCCCTTTAACCCGCTTACGCCACCCCCTCCCTCCCCCAACCGACACCCCCGACCTCCCCAATGAATCTCCCTCTCTTCCTCTAACTCCATTTCCTAATGCCGCGTCTTACTCCGTCCGTCTCCTATTCCCTCGCACACGTACTCCGCGCCGCCGCCACCACCTCCCGCCCGCCACCTCCTCCACTACCGCCGCGCTCACTCTCATTCTGTTCCATTAATTTTTTCCCCTCCCCGTTCCCCAAACGGACAGCCAATCTCCATGTTAATGTCTCTTGGTTTTTCGAGTAATGAGGCCATGTTTATTCAGGACCGAAGCGAAAGGCCTTCAGCGACACCACAGGAGCACCACACCACGCACAGCGGAAAAAGGGATGGCGAGGGACGCAGGTGGGAAAGGGGCGTGGGGGAGTTTGTGAATCCGTGGGTTGGAGAGGGGAAAGGCGAAGGGAGTCGGAGATGTGCGAGTAGTGTGGGAAGAGGAGTGAGTGTGGGGGGATTCGGATTTTTGGAGGAGGGAAGCCATTCGGAAAGAGGGATCATTGTAAGAATGGGGAAAAGGATTGGGGGATGAGAGTAAGGGTGTAGGGGAGTGGAGAAGTGGGAGAAGAAGGGGAAGTGGAGGACGAGGGATCCGGGGAATGAGAAGGTACGGGACGGATTTGGATTTGCGATGCTCGCTAATTGGTACCAAGCGCTAGTTTTAACTTACTCGGCGCATTGATCGCAGGATTTAGCGCGATTAAGAACTAAAGCAAATACCCATTGACATTCAACGATAAGCTACTATAATATCAAAACGTGTGTAAGGTAATGAGTGAATTATTGTTTTTCTACTCATTCATTTCAGCTATGCCATAATTAGGAGTTTCTTTTCTCATTCATAAAGATCTATTTGCTGCAAACCATTTGTGTCACATTTAGTTTCCAAAGGTCAGACATATATCTGGTAAATGTTTTGAGGCTAATGCTTACGTTTATCTTGCAATTATCAAACATCATGAAAACGGGTTTTAAAAATTAGATTTAAATGACCCTTCAATGAAACAACTTAATGCTGAATTGCTACTTATGAAGGGTGGCATTGAAGGAATCGTTATTACATTTATATGAATAAGGCAAACGTAATGCTGTTAATTGGGGTTAATGATGTCACTGTATCTATAAAATAGATACCAGGTGAGATCTTAGAAATGGAGTAGGTTTATCAGGAGTTTTACCTTCTTTTGAAATCCTATTCGCTCTCCTTTAAGAAATACGTGTTTTTAAGAAGTTAATAAATAGAAAATATACTCTGGATGAATTTCATTTTCCTTTCCTAGCCATGCAGTTATTTGGGATTTATTTTTCTTTCGATAATACCAACTATGCTAAATATTATCCATTATGCAAAATATTCCTGCTTAAACCAAAATCTAATTTTTGAAACCTTTTCTTTTGAGTAGCGGAAACTTCGACCGTGAATTCTAGTAAAATATGCATTAGCAAGATGTTTTTTATATTAGCCTGCGGTAATGCTTGGATACTACCTTATAATAAGTACGGTAATAAATCAGTTGTTATGTACCGAAGGGTATAGGTTTTTCCCAAATTACTGCTGCCGCGATGCTCAAAATCAATGCATGATTATGTTTTTGGGTAAGAGTTGAAATCATATTTAACACATACCCTATAGCTTTACTAAGAGCATATCTAATCATATTTGGTTTTGTTTAATATTCAATTATAGAACCTTAACATAGCTTTAGATTTAAAGTTTTGTGTGCATGTGCTACGATGCAATATTAGTTTTCAATGCCTTGTTAAAAAGCTCTTTATTCTAGTTAACATATTGTGGCCAATTATTGGAAACTTTCCTCTTACCCAGTTATTTCAGTCTATGTATTCAGTAACACTAGTTGTCAGCATCAGCTGAATTGGTCCCTAAAATTTTATAGAATTCATTAATAAAAAATAGGACTCTTTTAAGACCTTGGTTAGAGAATTTCTTGGAAAGTGATGTAGGTGCCTGCCGTAGCCTATAGTAATAAAAAGTAGACAAATTCCAAAGAAACTGCGGGAGATGCCGCAACAGTAACTTATAACGGAGTCATCCGCTAATGTGCATTTTAATGCAACAATTTCAGAGCGTAAAAATCATTCGCCTTGACTGGGACTCGAACCCAGATCCCTCAATATCCGGTCGAGTGCTTTAGCCACTTAAGCTACCGAGGCGTCCTCTTACACTCTGAAATTTTGGGGCTTTTAAAGGAACTAGATGTTATGACGAAATACCGTACATACAATGTCACATGCATTCGTAGTCGTGCGCGAGGCGCCACTGTCCACGAGGTTAAAAGCCTTGTTGCATTGAAATTCTTCCGAAATTGTTGCATTAAAATGCACATTAGCGGATGACTCCGTTATAAGTTACTGTTGCGGCATCTCCCGCAGTTTCTTTGGAATTTGTCAAAGGGAAAACACCATACGTGTTTAAAGTTGGCTTTTAACCTCGTGGACAGTGGCGCCTCGCGCACGACTACGAATGCATGTGACATTGTATGTACGGTATTTCGTCATAACATCTAGTTCCTTTAAAAGCCCCAAAATTTCAGAGTGTAAGAGGACGCCTCGGTAGCTTAAGTGGCTAAAGCACTCGACCGGATATTGAGGGATCTGGGTTCGAGTCCCAGTCAAGGCGAATGATTTTTACGCTCTGAAATTGTTGCATTAAAATAAAAAGTAGGTTAATTTTACGACAGTGATGTAGAAGGGTTAATCTTGTAAAGGCTATGTCATTTCTGCAATTCTTATGAAATCACTTTTAGGGGGCACACAGAATATAAATGCTTTGAATGTGTGGCGAGCATAGTGGAAGTTGATTGGTGAATATTAGAAGGTGGAGGAAGTGGAAATAATGAGGAGAGGAAGTGCACGCAATTCATAGAGCACATTAGTCGTTAGAACTAGTTCAAAACTTTCCCTTATTTGGTAGATAATATTGAGTGAAAAATGTTGGCTTCAATTGTAAACTCAATTAGGAAGAAGGGAATAACAAACATATTGAAAAATATAGAGGAAGACATGCATACATGTATTCAATAGTGGACAGTGCATATCATAAAAGATTTTTTTATCATTATAGAAATGTTGGTAATTCATTCAGCAGAAAAGTCTCATTTCATCCAAAACTATTAAAAAAATTATATTCTATAATGAAACAGACTTTCCTTTCGTAATGAATTACAATGGAGAATAATGTCTCATTTGATATACTTTGCAATGTCAATTTATATTGCCATTATGAGTTGGAGGTAGCAAGAAACTATCCGGCACTGAATGTCAGGTATGGAATATTAGTGTTAAGAAATAGTTTTTAGTCCATCTCGTTTCATAAAAGCGAGAGTTAACATAATAACAATTCCATATGCCCAATATATATTCAAGTTCGTTGCATCTATGTATTATAAGTAATGCGTTTACGTGATTAAAACTCATGAATTTTTAATATAATTTTAAGATATTTTAATTTCGCCATTACATTTATTTCGTTCCATAATGAATCCTTCATTAACATTTTCATAAGCAACATTAATAATGATCGATAGTCGGCATTAATGAAACTTCCAATTCGAAAAACACGTGTAATTTATATACATGCCTGACATTTAACGTTTCTAACGAGAGTGCTGGAAAAGTAAAAAAAAAAAAACTTGAGTTTTTAAGTTTGCGCAGTAGGTTATGAAAATTGGATACTGGAACCTTTCCCTTTTATAAAGCCCATAAATTATTAATGAAAACAATTTAACTCTACGTAATTATTGTGTCATTTCCGATTCACAGGGCCGTAGCTGCTTAACAGAGTTTTTAAGCTGACACAAATTGTTTATCATTTTGCGAGTTGAGCGGAAATTACGTTTCACAGGGTGGGGAAGAGGCAGGGATGGGAAACTGTGAGGAAATAAGTATGCAATGCACAATGCGTGATGCGAATAAAGGAAAAAAGGCACTTTATTTCGCCGCTCTCCTTCCCGTCGCCCCCGCAACCTTCCTTCCGTCCCTACCTGACCACTTTCTGCTTTTCCCTTCCCTCGGCCTATTCCCCAACCCATCAGCCACCGCTCTCCCCACCTCTCCTTCTCTCCCAGTCTCCCCAAGCCCCCTTCCAGCTAATGCTCGACCCCTGGACGCCAAGTTCCTCGTCTCACGTCTCCCCATACCCTCGTATCCTCCGCACCCTAAAACCTCCTCCTTATCCCCTCTCCGCCCTGCCCATCCACCTAACGCTAAATGACGGCGTAGTATGATGGATATATTTAGAAGTGAATATTTAAAAGCCATCTTCTCGAATTCTCAGCCCCCATCCCGGAATCCCTTCATTCCAAAACCCTGTGTCAGCCCCGCCCACATCCCAGAAACTCTCTCGCGCTTTCTTTTACCATCCACCGAGGCCAACCCCACGACCTCTTCCCGCGCTCCCTTTCATCCCTTCCTTTTTCCCTCCATCTCCCCCTTATGTCCTACCCTCTCCCTCCGTTCCCCCCTAGCAGCGAAATGCTTAATCCCACCATTCCCTCGGAGCTCTTTTCTCTCGCTTCACGTCCCATGGATGGCCCGACCAGCGTTGGTCACGGTGAATAAATACTCGGCGAGAACGAATTCGCCATTGAAAAGAGATAGTATTCCTCTTTTGCGAGTTTGTCACAGCCGAACTTATCAGTTTATGTATGCTCCCGTTCATTAATACCGCGTAAACGTATAAACTCCTTTATTATACTGGACTCCATATAATCCACACAGAGATACGAGTGGATCGATGGACAAAGGGACCGCGTTGCATCTGCAGATTAGGTTATGCACGAAACGCGATTCATGTTGCATGAATTTTTTTCATCATTTATATTTCACGCGGATGTATAATTTCATCCGGATGAATCCAGTTATGTTCGTAATATCTCTCATTACACATAAAAAAGGCCCTGAAATATCAGTGGTACCACCTGGGTCATTGATATTTTATCACCGTGAAGTAAAGGGTACCGAAAACTCAGCTAATAAACATTCATCAGTGCCTACCTATTTCAATGTTTTTCGTATTTTCGCATATCAACCGTGTTTACCTAATTTGAATTGTCATCGCGTGTCCGAATCCCCCTTCCGTGATGGGGTATTAAATAATTTCGTAAGACCATTATTCAACAGCGAATAAATTTATAAATTCGTGTTATTCATCTGGATTTTCAATGATTGCTCAGCCACGCCTTTATGCCGCTGAAGCAGGTGTAATGATTTTCACCAACCTTAAACTGCAGAGAATCGGGGTTAAACTTTATGTCATCATTCATTTGAAGGTTATTGATAAACCTACTAATGAGATCATCTAACTAATGACCCAATCTAAATATTGAGTAAATTACTTGGTAATTCTGTATGAAATATTTGCATCAAATTAAATACATGCGCAGGGATGGGAAACGTTGATATGTGTTCTGTCCTGTGACAACATTTCCTTGTTAAAAAAGTATATGATGCAGAATTGTAAAATATATATAATAATTAATTATGAATTAATTCCATCTAGTCATACCAGAGACAATTTCAATTTGTAGTCAATTTTTCAAAGAGTTCTGTCAGCAGTGACAGAAAGAAACATCGATTGGCGTTAAAAATTTATTTCTAGATTTATTTCTTATAGTCCATATGATGAGGGAGGCTATATATGACACGGAAACGTCACTTATGTGTTTTAAAGCCTATTCAACATTGTACATTACCAAAAAAACGAATTAAAAGTTCCATTCTGATTAGAACTTCGATAATTTTTGCCGCTTATCGATAGATATATCTCGTATAAGGACCTGAAGAATTTACTCAGAGAAGGCCGAAAGTTTAAACTTCCGGAATTTGAATGTCCTCTTACGTGTTTTTTATTAAGTCCTTGTGCTCTATTGTGCCGTCCAATTGTTAAATTTGGTCCTTTATAAATGTAATGCGCATTCTCTGGGCAAGATAGATTTATTAAACGTACCGGTATAATTACTTAAAATTCTTCAAAATACTGTCCCAATGCATCAATACACTTGCAAAGACATGTCTGCCGCGCCTAAAAGGCACCCTGAAACTCCTCGACGGGAATGTCTCTCAGGAACGTTATAAAATGCTTTTGGGTGTTTTCCACGATCTCCCAATGCTTTCCTTTCAGCCCTCCTTTCAGTCGGGGAAACAAAGAAAAAGTAGCACGGAGCCAAGTCGGGATTGTAAGGGGCCTGGGGGACCACTGGACCAGGCAAGGTGGTGCTCCGGGCCAGGAATTTGGTAACAATGAAGGGCGTGTGGCAGGGGGAATTGTGGTGGAGCTTGACCGTGTCTTCGCCGAGTCACAAAGTCGCAAAACACACTTCACGCGGAAGCACATATTTCCGTTCAGACTGCTCGGGGCAAACTGCTGACCCACTGCATTGAAAGGACAGACCCCCCACCACATTTTCCGACCAATTTTACGCGCTGCCATTGAAAGTCACGCCGCAATAAAATTATGCGCATTACTTTCATAATGCGCATTTCAAAGGAAAAGTGCTAGGAACATATAAAAGACGAACACACGAGAGGTGGGGAAGGCGGAATCGAGAATATCACAAGTGTAAAAATATTTCCTTAACTGGGACTTGAACAACGACTCATTCTACTTGCCGGGCCGATTCTCTAACCACTTGAGCTATCGACGAAATGTAATTTGCACTGAAATTTGCGTGGCTTTATGCAACCAAGTGTCCCGATTCTGTGGTATAGAGATGGCTTTAGGGAGCTGCGGTACCCCCTGAAGAGAAATAGACGACACCCAAGAGGAAATGACCGCAGGAAAGCAATCATACAACGTGAAAAAGGGAAAGAATTTTATGTGTCCATGTCCCTTTTCCTTATATTTATTTCCAGGTGAATGAATATTTGTTCCCTATATGGCAGGTTTTCATGCTAATTAATTTCATTTCGCTTTTCGCTAGTAAAAAATACATAAAAACTTTGACTAAAATAGCTAAATACAGAGAAAGGACACTCAAATATATATTTTTGATGTTTCGACGGTATGGCCATCATCGGCAGATCCTTCCGATGATGACGGCCGTCGCAACGTCAAAACTAAATATGCGTGTGTCCTTTCTCTGTTTCCGTGTTTAAATGTGTAATCAGTGTTTAAATACATGTGTGTGTGTAATTATATATATATATATATATATATATATATATATATATATATATATATATATATATATATATCCTGAGCAATTTACCCCTATAAAAAATGGCAATAGGGAAACTGGGTCATAAAAAATGATCCACTGGGTTCCGTTTCTTCAGTCGATACAACCGAGAATTTCCATGAATCACCGTCAAATTTTCCGACATAATTTCGATACCATCTGTAATGCAGCCACTACGGATGAACTGAAAAATCTTCGAAAAAATATTCTTGTTAAAATAAGGAGGATGAATGCAAATTCATGCCATCCTCACTGGAGAGGTGGAAGTTAGGGCCGCTCCCCTCAAGTGTGAAGAGCACTCCCGAGGAAAGGACCCACAGCTCGAGAAAAGCCATCGCCGTGCGCTCCACTGCCTCAAAGTGAGCGAGAGGGGTTCTGGTTGGGACCGGAGCCGAGAAAACTTTCCATCTCAATCTTTGCCTCACCAAAAAAAAGATTGTTTTCTGCAGAAGCATTCATTTCGGTTTAAAGCGTGTTTTGGTAGATGGCGAGCCTCGGGAGGAGGCGCGGGTGTGTGGTGGGGGTGGAGGGTGAGGACGGACGGAGGTGGGGCGGGCGAGGAAAGATAAGCGTCCCCGAGGATAAGCGCAGTCGCAAAACGCAGACCCAATCTGCTCTCAATCTGCCTCCTCGCCCGTCGCCTCCGCCTCCACTCTCCTCGGCATTAATTTGCGCGTCGAGATGATGAGCGCTTCCCCGGGCGGCGACGCGACTCCCACCGTCACCCCCACTCCTCCGACCCTATTCCCTCATTCCTCCTCCTCCTCGCCCCCACTCCTCACACCCTCCATCCAGGCTCTCTCGTCATCCCTTGCTCCCACCTCCACTTCTCAGCAAACTTCCTTGCCGGCACCTTTTATTTCGTCGCGTATTCCTCTCCTTGTCCCGACCCGCGGACTCAATTTTCCGCTTTACATCCCAAGGGATGGACAGGGGAGATTGGGGACGAGAGTTGGCGGCGGGGTAAGGCGTAGGGTCGAGGGGGGATGGATTAGTGAGAAGAAGGAGAAGGAGACTTGGGAAGGGTAAAGGGGAGGATGAAGCTTACGTGCGGGTGGAGGTGGGTGAAGGGGAGGGTGGGTGAGTTTGTGGGCCCCCTCTTGTTGTCCGGACCGAGAGGCAAAGCTGAATTATTAGTTGGGAAATGTAAGCGAATTGAAATGTGATAATGGGTGTGTGCTTTGTGGGGGAAAGTACCGCAACTCCCAGAGTGGCCATCGGCGTGAAATATGAATAGGGGAAAGAGAAGACGGTGTGTAGGGGTGGCCATTAAAGGGAACGCGGTAAGGGAAACGTAAGAGTATACGGTGAAAGGGGTGGGAACGAGGAAAACGGTTGGTTAAGGGTGAGAGCTAAAGGAAATGACGAAGGCAGTATCACGTGAAAATTTGCTTTATTTTGCGAGAAATGTGTACACAATTTTTATATTTTCCTTGATTTAATCTAAATGTAACTTATATTATTATTTTTGTTAGCACCACCATTTAACTATAGTAAATACTCCTCGAAGTCTTTGGTTAGCATCAGGATTCAGTATTATCATACTCTGATGAAACTTAGAAGGAGATTTACATGGTGACCACATACGCCACTGCCTGATAAACGATCACCCCGAAATAGGGTCTAGAGTACAAAGGAGACAATTATTCCCAAAAAGCACAACCTCTCGGTTAGTATGGCAAATGGAACTGATTTCGCTTTTTTCTATCATAATTATTTCTTTTAATTTGTGTTATTATGGAATTAGAAAACCTTTAGGAAGCCACTTTTCACCTTTTGAAGCTTGAAAGAGAGAATAATATACAAGTACCTAAAGAGATAACATGGAAAAAAATCATGAAAATACCTGCATGTGTGGACTGAGGGATTATGTGAGTTCAGACATTGGCAAGGATTAGGAACGGATTGAAAAATACAAGTAAATGGGTGGCATTGTGCAGCGGAGGATATAAAAAAAGCGATAAACACAATAATCAACCCGAAGGTCGGTTTGGTTGATAATGGTAGAGTTCACCCAGTACTAAGCCCGACGGTGAGTGAAATTATCAAATAAAAAATCTTAATGATTTTAAATAGCTTAAAGTGTAAGATTGTAGTTTCAAGCGATTCTATGTGAAAGATCATGCTGATAAAGAACTTAGGAAATAACATTTTAGAATTCCAGTGCATAAAATAATTTAATATATCACATGTTTCACTAAAATTCTGAGGTAGCCCAAAAGTAAAGTCCACGAAAAGTTGCTCCCATAACAAAATACAAATCACCCTCTAAAAATTTTGAAAGGCAGTAGTTTAACCTTTTGGACTGGAGGCGCAAATCAAGAGGTTCGATCTGGTATAAACTGCCAAAGCTGTGGGTGAGAGGAAACATTACGTAAACAGCCGCAGTAATGAGTTTTATAAGGTTACGCGAAACCACTTTATTGTTCCCGCTATAAGATACAGCTGTGCATTCAAATTTGACTTGATGGCATTCATCCTGGTTAAAAAACACTGGAGGTAAAATAGTTCTCCAATCGGATCTTCAGGTGGGGACAACTAGGATGGAGACATCAGTATAGTTGACAATTGCAGGATAGGGTTATGGAACGAGAGATCATTAGGAGTACAAAATAAGGAGGACGTAAAAAGATATCAGTATTAGGGTTTGAGGGAATAAACAATGAATAGAGAAAACTGGAGGGTAGCAGTGAACCCATTATCGGATTGAAGTCCTACGGATTAGATTTTGCTACTTTGTAGCAAATTATTTCTTAAGTTTTTGGAGCTAAACGGGGAAAAAGGAGACTAGTATGTACAGAAGAACCGATATCTCCAAAGTACACGTATTGCTTGTATCGAGTATAAGTTGAAAAATAAATCTCTCCTGGGCATTCAGCAATGGATAGAATTCCACTCATCCAAATCCATGTTCATAAGGTTACATCCAAAAATGATTTTCAGCATTTCATTGTACAAATTATTCCTTTGCCGTAATTTCATGATAAGGTACATCTTATTTAACGATAAAAATATTGAAGCTATTAATTGACTAGTGTTATGGTGTTCCAGTAATATTTTGGAAGGCTCCACCACCGTTTCATTCCAAATATCATTTCAAAGTGAATCGTAAACAATAGCAAAATATAATATAACATTAAATTATAATAAACAAATTATTAAATATACAATAAATTACAATAAAATGTTTAAAATGATAATATAAAAATCTAATAGCAAGAGCAATAAAGGTAACAAGTTAAACTATCAAGAATTACATTCCTAATTGCATAATTCCGGCAAAATGGACAGGCTGGGCATAGAGTGGGGAATTTTTAATATGAGGCGAAGTTAAGAGCATTCGTTTAATTTTTAAACTTCAGTTTATATGAACCCTTCTCTCATTATCCCTTAAAAGTAGGGTGACGTTGTGGGTCTCCCCGAGAACTCTTGCGGGGGGGAGGAATTTTAAAGATCGATGTCCGTGAGTTTCAGAAAAAAAGAAAAATAAAAGGAAGTATGAGAGAAGCGTTGGAGAGCGTACAGCGGCTGATGAAGGGAAAGCAGAGAGGGATGAAGTAGGATTTGAAAGAGGGTGTTGAGGCAAGTTTATTGTCACACTTGTGAAAGTGGAAACAACTGTGCGAGTGATACTAGCTTCTAATCCTTCACAGGAGCAATTAAAAAAGTACTCATTCAAGGGTTTAAGGTGAAAATTGGTATTTAAAGGCCGGCCAAATCCACTTTTAATGTCTTTATATCCTGCAACCTTGAGCTTGAGAGCTAAAAATGTTACAGTGGATTCAATCGCTTCCGATTCCTCAGAGTTAAATGCTGTAAAAGTATGGAATCCCCTTCAACACGGTCATAACAATGTTTTCCGTTATTGAAACTTTTACAAACTTTCCTTCTTCCTTCATTCTTTATTTAAGGCAAAGTGTCGTTGTAAGACCTAACTCTGACAATACTGTCTTCCAATAGGAAGGCATGGACTTTTACGTAGCTTTTACATAATAATCAAAAAATATATGTTAACTTCTACAATTTTTAGTGAATATAGAGTATTAAGTCATTATCATTTAAGAGTCATATAGTCTTTTAAATCAATTTTTACAAACTAAAATGTTATTTCTTAGGAATCTTATGGTTAATTAATTATTGGTACAAAACGTAACGCTGAAATTTAAAAACATTGCGGATGGTCATCAACTTACTACTGACAATTATACATCTGGTTTTATCCATATATGTTTCCAGGTTAGGAATGAAATATTGCAAGTATTGAAGGAAATCCTTGTCCATATAATAAATTATAACCCAGTGATTAATCTGATAGTATTAGTTGAGATATGTTACTAATGATTTTGAATAAACGTTTTTAATTACCAGATTGTTATTTACGGGAAAGTGTTAGAATTTGATGCATGGTGAAATTTCTAACTGAATTATTTTCATTTTTATTACACTTAAAATAATACCTAGTATTTATATAAGGTTATATGTAATAAATTCATCATATATAATTTAAAAATTTGAATTTTAAAGTTCAAATGAATATACTTGTATTAATTGAAGATATGCATTCTTATTTAATGAAAATAAATCCCACGGTGGAATTACTATTTTAAAAAAAGGCACAAAATGCTACTCCAGCATATGTTAAAATTTAGCTTCAGCTCCATGTTATTTGGCATTCGAAGCTATTTATGCAAATATCATCATCCCTTCAAAAAGTAATCAGGAAATTTGAGATTGGAATTTGAGGGATATGTACATACCATACTTTATTTCTTTAGCTGTTTTGCTAATGATGTACCGAAATCCGTTGGACGCTAGATTTATAAGCGCGCGTTACTGGGAAATTTCGCTTTCTTACGAGTGTCCGCGTTATATCCCTTGCTCAATCCACCGGTTGCCGTTTTTTTTCTCTCCATGCTACTATTTCTTCCATACTGTCTCCACTTTTACATCTCCATTAATCCCTCCCCGGTGATTGCTATCCCAACCGCTTCCAAACTAATTAATTAACTCCTCCCAAACACTGCTCTCCGCCATGTCAAACATTGCCCGCTCTCCCCGCAGATTCACTTCCTCCACCGACGCCCAGAAATGCCCTCCCCTCTCCGTATTTTATCTACCATGTCTCTTCTTTTGCACAATGGTCCCTCGCTCCTCCTCTAACTCCTCTCATTTCATCCATGTTTACCTCAGCTCTTCCTCCCGTTAAACCTAAACATCCATCTTCATGTCGATATTGTGTCACTGAAAGACGCAAGCTAAAGGTAATTTTGAAATGTTGTTTCCGTAGGATTCATATTATCCTGTTTTCTCTATTTATTACTCTTGGGTTTATTTTCAAGACCGAAATATTATTTCGGCAAATGTGATCACTAATAAACTAACATTACGATGCATTGATCAATTGCTCGGTGGCATTTTCAATTTTTTCTTTTACTTTCTCTCACCGTTAAATTCAATATAGCATTTTCATGAACCTCCTCCTGAATTCGTCGAAATTCTATGAGTGTATGTGGTCGCTATGTTAATAATTAATATAGCAGCCACTGCTTAATTTTCTCTGGCCAGGATCTGCTTACTTTGTAAATAAGATTTTATAGTAGTATTGAGGCATAGAATTATAACTCCTTAGAATCTTGCTTCACTCATTGCGGCTGTGATAATAAATTAATATTTGCCATCAGATATTACCCTAGGATTACGCGTCTCTTTCTCAATATTGAGGTGGTTTATTGACTAGCGTAGGCAGTAATTGTACTGAGAAACATTATTCATTTACTCAGTTTCGTAATATCTATAGTACATCGAAGTATGTGCTTATCTTCAATGTAATGAGTACTTGGACGCCCCGTAAGTTGAGTAATTGACCTCAGGAACTGCGAATCTCTCGAGACATACATTGTCATCACATGTACCTCGGTTGGGGGAACGCATAACGAAGAAATATAAACGTTCTCATATCACAGGAAAATACAGTCATTAGCAGAAAATTTGTATGTGAATCATAAATGCTATTCAATGCATAAAAGTGAATTTTCATTCAATATGTCCATTTTATCGTCATCCCAAAACAATTGACCAAAAAGTCTACCTAACATATAAAATTTTCTGAAAAAGATGTTTTACTAAAGATTCGAAGCATTAATGGCTAAATATGATTTTGACTTTCTGATCGTAGAGCACTGGATGACCTGCAACAAAGATAGTTACCACCACTTTTTATTTATTTCACACTCGTTCCATTAGTCTTTTTGTTTTCGTAGCGGAAATGGCAAACAGGAGTTGATTCTTATTGGAAAATTATTGGAAATTGAACATTATCATATTCACTCATATTAAAATTCATTTTTATTTCGATCAAATTTAATATTTGCATTGAGTGTTTTTATAGTTTATATCCAGGGAAATTCCATGATTTCCACCCATTTGTTTAACTAGCAAACAGCATGAATCATTTCACGAAATGCATCTTTTTTTTCATTTCAGCGGAATTGATAGTTGTAAGTAATGCTTGATTGTGGTGACTGTTTAAGTAGCGGGGCGTACCTTGCTAGAACGCGTAATCATGATTCGTCTAATATTAGGATCGATAAATACAAGTACATTAATCGGGGGGATTTTCAGTGTGTTCCTGGGGCTCTCATTGTTGGGGCTGTTTTTCATTTTATCTTTATAAATTATGAATCAAATAGCAAATATCCTGAAGAAAAAATCTATAACATCTATAACCAACCCACTATTTAAATAAATTTAGCATTAAACAATTGATTCCTTACCCTGCGATTTGAAAAAAATAGAAGAAAAATTAAATTCCATCCTGAATTAGCCACTACTATTCAATGCATCGCCCCCCTTAGGTATAATATAAAAATGGATAAAAGCCACAATTGGGCGCGGATGGCGTTGATTGTATTTTTCACGTGCACGCTTTTCAATATAAAAGGATAAACAAATTGTGTGAAGGATGAAATAAACAACGGAAGAGAAACGGGAGAAATTACCCATATCGATAACAATATATGGATGAACTAGCTATGCTACTCAATTCATTATCGATAAGGAAAGATTGCGGGAAAAGTTTAAGCAAACATTATGTCCTTTTCTTCACTTCGCTTTGGGGTGTGTTTTAAAAAAAATCCAGGAAAAATTCAGTCAACCGATGGTCCACCATGTTGAATCCCTCAACAACACGTTCCAAGTTCACGAAGAAGACAGGAGACTGGAATTAGACGTCGAGTTGGCTGCCCGTCATCTTTGATGAAGATTGTTTCGCCCCATTCTCTGAGGACCCATTGGACTGTAAGTACTTTGACGTTGTAGAAGACGGCTCATATCAAGGATTCCTTTTCTCAAAATTGACGTCTCAAGGAGACTAGAACCCTTTACGTATCCGACTAGTTCATAATGGACACATGTCTATGATGAAGAAAGTCAAAGAGTTCCATTCGTTGGCCGAAAACATTGCATTAGATATTAGGAAATGTCAAATAAAGTTTATTTGATAGATGCAATGATTGTGTACGAACTGAGATGGAGAAAGGCGCATTTAAAGCTATTTGGTAATCTAGAATCAGCTTGTCAGGATTTCGTTTCACATCCATAAATAATTGACTAAGAACTATCCCTTTAGTTTTAGGGTTGTTTTCTAGGGATTTTGTTTTCAAACATAACTAATTTCCCTACTTTCAGTTTTTGTGGGCGCAACCCGGTTTTAACTCATGTTGTATTTCGTTATTCTCTCAAGCGATATCATCGTTACGATTTGCAAGTCGGAACATACAAATATGCATACTCGTATAAGCCCTAAGTACAACCACCAGGTATATATAAACAAAAATCTACACACGAATCCAATCACCGGGTTGAAAAATGCTTTCTTATAATCATGATGTGCCTTTGCAGTTGACTTGGCAAATACTTTTCATTCTCTCAATTCTAGATTCTGCCCTCTTAGGATATCAGTCAAAGGATAAAGTCATTATTATTTTCTTATTGCTAGAAAAAGAACAGGTTTTTCGTAACCTTAACGCCCGGTCCGTTCAGGGATTGGAATTTCCGACCTAATATTTAGCTGACGGCATTTATGTAACTTGGGGCCGGATTGGTTCTCTCTCATGATTATACCTTAGTTTCTTTCCTTTTACGTTCGAAATTTTCAAAAAAATGCCATACCCTTTCTTATTTGCCCATACACACAGTGTTTTGATGCATGTGACAACTAGAACATCACCGAAGAATGTAGATGTTATAATCCCAGAAATCTTGACGTAATATATGTTCATCATCATTAATTTCCAATCAGCAACAAGGACCTTCCATTATACTTAAGCCTTATTTCACCCTAATTCCTATAGACCCTTTTATACCCCTCGCCTTCATTATTTGCCCTTATTGTTTAAATTCCAGTCTTTTTCTCCGCTCCATCATTTATTACCCGGTCCAATCGATCATCATCAATCGTCGTCGTGGAACCCCGCGCAGATCTCGCCGAAATGCGTGCCTCACTCGACCGATGACAGAGAGCCGCCGCAGTTTCGCGGTCGTCCGCGTGCCGTCGTCCCCCGGGGGTGGGAGGGACCCGACGGGCCCCACCACTCATCGCGCCCTGCTCCCGCCTTTGACACGCGGTCGACAGCCGAAAACACGGCCGCCGTCGTTCGAAGAGGTGGATGGGGTCACCGCAGGGTCTAGGAGGGTCGGGGAGCGGAAGGGGAGAGTGTAGGGATGGGAACGGTGTGGTGTGGGGTGGGGGAGTGAGAAAAGTAGGGAGGCGGGGGGGGAGGCAGGAGGGGTGGGAGGTACGTCGTCGGGAGCGTGGGAAGGGGGCATGAGAGGAGAAGAGAGGGATAAGACCCTCCACAGGTTTCTCTCTCTCTCTCTCTCCTCCTTTCTCCGACGGCGTACCCCTCCCCACATTCCCAACAGGTGGCACGGCTGTTGGCAGGATGAGAGAGAGAGAGAGAGAGCATTGGCTGGACTACAAAACGCTTTCTCCCGTGCCAAACAAATCACCCTCCTCCTTTTCCTACTCCTTCCCTCTCATTGGAGCTCCCACCTCATCCACTCGCCTTGCGATCCCTCCCCGCGGTCCGACTCCCTTTAAGGCGGTGTGCCAGTTTGACGGCGCTCCACGATGCGGGAGATGTGCTCTCGTCGAATTGTGAAAAATGACGCCTGAAAGGATGGCCATTCTGATATCCGTTTTCCCTAATCATAGACAAAACCGAGAAAGTTGCTCTCGGACACATTTTTATATTCCCATGTTTCAAGGCCTTTTTTTTAATCCCATTTTCCATTCGACGTTTTGCAGGGTGAAAAATATAAAAATGATTGAGGATATCCACGGTTTCATTCCGGATAACTTAAGCAATAATCAAGTGTTGTATAATGTTGTAAATATTGAAGTAGGTATGCAGTAGGATCTAATAACCCTAGGATTGCCAGCATCTTTTCACTCATCTTCTTCATCAGTTTATCTCTTCATTTCTCAGTAAGTTTGCTCACATCTCCCACTACCTCCTTCGCTTATTATGTTTGATCTCTCTCTGTAACTATTTTTAGCCACTTTGCATTCAACTATAATATCTAGTAGGTGGCCATGTATATGAATAGGATTGTCTTTCACTCAATGTTGTTTTCATGATAAATCATTATTTTTTACTATCCTTCACAGCACGTTTGTTCATGATACGCTGCATTCGTTTCATTTTCATCATTCTTTTGACACAAAATATCACATTTTTCAATAATATCTGTACGGTTTATTCTATTTTTACTTGTCTAGTAGGTATGGAAATATAGACGTATTTTCATAGGAATATTTTTTTAAATGTTTGCCTTACTTCATGACAGTATTTGCTAACTTTTAACATAACTTTGCGCATTATTTTAGTTTTTTCAATCTCTTTAGAACGTATTTCTTTATCACCTCTTGTATAGAAACCGTTATATAATCCCGGCCTACGGCCAAGTCGTTAGGTTGTTAGCAAAGCGTGGTTTTCTTGTGATTGCGCCATGAGCAGGAGTCCATGGATTTTTTCTGAATTTTTCTTACACTTCATTTGTCATTCTTTCAGCGTAAACACTACAGCGCACCCTAAAGGTTATTTTTAATCTCACTTCATTATTATATGACCCTGCAAGCGTGCGTGGGTTGGAGAATTCCGAGACGTGGGTGTTGAGAAGGATTGAAAATTTAAATTGGACGGACGGGAAAACAAACAAAGGAATACTAGGCATGATGGGATGGAGAGATTTTTCAAGGGGAAAATCCAAAGAAGGCAGGAAAAATGTATGCAGAACAATTTGATTGGCCATTTAATGCTGAAGACTGACAGAAGGATGTTAGGCAAGCAAGGTTGAAAAGTCGAGATATGGAAAGGATTGACATGTTGGATGGAATGAAGGAATAATGCGGAATTGAATAGCAGTGTATTGTAATGTTAGAGGTCAGATTGTGATTTGTTAGACAAGGCTAAGGAATGTAGGTGCGCTAAGTTTGAACCCATACAAAATATACCTTAAATAGTATACTACCAAATAATAATCTTCTCTGGCTTCAGGCTGAATATAATTCATCTGTTATCTTATATCACAGCATGAAAATCTAATTTCAAAATAATGCTCTCCTTTCTCGTCCTCTCAAAACGCATTTCTTTCTTTCTTTCCTTTCCCATTTCTTTTCCTTTCGAGTATTTTTCAAATTACGAAATGTGTTTTGCATACATTTTCCTTAAGTAACTGCTGTGAAATGGTTAAGCCATTTCCCCTTCACCTGCAATAAGTTGCATTGAGTGAAGCACGAGAAACTTCAACAAGCAAATTACTTCCGACAGTCGTATGTGAAGAGTAGTTATTACCCCCTTTCCCCGAGTTATTGACGTCCCATTATTTCGTGCTAGTGAATTGACAACTCACAGAACATTTATTTGGTTTTTTATCTGGGTTTATTTGTTCGTAGTTTTAATGTTCTTCACCATCCTCACTAATATCTTTAAGCCGCCAGACTCGAGGATAGACTTTTACGCTCAACGAGCATCTCCGCTCATTTTTTACGACTGTTTGTTCTCCACGTACACTCGCTTTCATCTCCGTTAACGGCTATATAAAAAGAGATGTAACCAATCTGTAAGCCGATAAAAACTTAGGCTCAATAATAGTCACGAGTTATTGGTACATCTCTGTTAAATAAATATTTTCATCCAGTTATGCCTTGCTATATGACGGACCATGACCATTTTGGGAGACGATGAATATCTTAAAGCACCATTGGAGAGAGTCCAATAATGTCTTACAGATGGACTTTTAGGGAGCAGAAGAAGGGTGATGAGTAGAACGGGTTTGGCATTTTCATATTATTACTTTACCATACCATCAGAGTCGTCATTTAAACATCCCCTCCAACGGACATTTAAATGGTAATTAAATAACCTTGGCGCCAGAATAAGTATATAAATTATTTTAAAAAATTTACCAACGCCATAATTTGCTCTCAAATTGTCAGCATGGGAAGCAGCTGCGTACTGCAAATGACTGTTGCCCTAGCCATTGTATCATCAGAGACATCATAATTTGATTTTTGAATTCTTAGAAATGTGGCAACATCCTTCCTTATCCTCTATCAATTTCTTAAAGCTTGTAATTCATTCAGCCTGATTTTTTCGCAAGTAGGCGTCAGTCCATCAACCCTGCTCTTGCTGTATCCCACCTTCAATTTTCCTTCATTATCTTTATCAGGAAATATTTTTCTCTCCGTGTACGCATTCCATCGATCTTCTTTTTCGTGTGCTGCTTTTTTTATGTTTCCTTCCACTCCTTCCTCATTTTTAACCGCACAGCTGGATTACTGGAGCCATTTCGTGCACAATGTCTATCAGAAAATGTGTCTACCTTCTAATTATGCTATTGTCTTAATCTTTAAATTATGTGCACTATATCTCTGACGCCATATCCAAAAGTTTTCGTGACCTAGATGCTTCCTTTTTCGTATTTGAAGTTACTTTGACCGCTCTAATCTGATTCCTGGATAAGAACTCCTTTTTAAAGTTTTAATGCAATTATGATCCATCTGAATTCTTTCATTCTCCTTCATTTTGCATTGAAAATGCGTCTTGCAAGGGAGGGGTTATGGTGTGAGACAAATGAAATCCAATGGATATTAAACGGATACTCAAATTATGCAAAAGAAGCAGCTTTTGCCCCACCCATCACATAAAGGGTAACTTAAGTAAATTTTGATTTTAAGCAGCAGGAATTCCCTTGTTATAAGTTGATTAACCTGGTTATATTAAGGAAGTAAGACTGAATAATCTGTGTTAAACCATAAAGGAATCGTCTTCTGCTCCTCTTTGGCAATTTTTCCACTTTTTAATTAATTACGAATCTCGTAAAATTAGAAAATTTATGGCAGAAGGGGCCGAGTACTTGCAAACTATACCGTTGACATGGCATAAGCCTTGATGCTCCGAATTCAATGGAATTCCCTCTCCTAGCACATTAATGTTTTTGGAAGCATCTCCTAATCTTCACTTTAACCTATAAATTAATTTCGGACTTAAACTTCCAATATTTTACGTTTTGGTGATATTTTTTTAATTCATCAAATGGAATTTACAGAAAACAGCATATAATATGGCCGAGTAGATTTCTAGTTCACCGTACTGTACATTAACAATAACCTTTTCCCTGGATAACTCAAGGTCCGTGACGTCGGTGGATGAAAATATTTGAAGAGGATACTGTGGCACGAAATTGAAAATGTTTTTTCAGCGACCTTTTCCATCGCACATTAAATAGCTATTGACCAATATAATAATCATGAATCAGCAAAAGATTTGCTGAAACAATTCGAACCTCAATCCCGACTCGGATGAATGCTCTACACTAGATCTCTCCGAATAAATGGATTAAAGGTTTATGCTCATTTTTGTTTTAATCTGTTCGTTATTTCAGAATAAATTTAAAATAAATCTATTAAAGGACTTCCACTTTTAATCTTTAGACATCTACAAACTCTCTTTACACTCCCGTCCATAAATAATTCCACGGATGAATTTAAGGCGAACTCTAAGGTCGCAGATTTTTTACATCTTTTTATCTGTGGAACTTGCCCGAAAAGATTTATCCCATAGAATGTTAATTATATGCCGTCAATAGTTTTTTGTCCGGGTCTAAAATATCTAGCACTACTAAACGGCCCTCGTCCCCGTCATCATTATTATCAGAGTATTGGTATACAGTGAATGAGTTCATTTTGCTCACACGTTCTCTTCATTACAATTCGTTTTCATTCGTGTATCACGTTTATTTTACTTGTCAGTACTTGACGCGAAAGATATGTTCCATCGCTGCTTTGTAGCTGAGATTTCATTCTGCAGTGTTTCTCCTTATGAGCCTTCTCTCTCCAATCCCACGCCTGTCCCTCAGTTCTTCCTTGAATTTCGACTTCTTCACAAAAAGTCCTTCATCTCTGCGCAGCCTTTCTACTCTTTTCCATTCCGCACTCCATCCTGATACGACGCGCTTTTCAATTTCCACCCTTCACCCTCTGTATCCGTTTCATCTACTCCCCTCTTCCGCCATCCACCCTTAGTTTCTTCCAGCTGTGCCGACTGATGCCTGGTCAAACGCTGAAATTCGATATAAATCTCAACTTTGAAAGGGGTGAGTTACACATTTGACTCGAGTAACTATGTCTGTGCTAGAATGTGTATAGATGCCTCTAGAATATTAGTTCAGACTTTTTCCTATGTTTTATCATCCAACGCAAAATAGCTACACATTCACCACAGTTGATGGACTAGAAGTAATAATTACACTATGCCGCGTGAGTTTTTTTATAAAGTTTTCCAAACTAAAATACCAAGGCAGTAAAGAAGTCAATTTTTTCTTGTGACAAATAGATTATAGACCATAAATAACTCAGTATTTTTTGCATGCAATTCGCGCATACATTTGTAAAACTTTAATTTAAAGGCTTATAAAGACAATTTAACGTCATCATCCAACCTATTTTGATATTAAATATAACAAACCATTACATTCTCTTAGGATTGTTTACTTTATTGGAAAATCCATTCTTTTTGTTAGCGGTATCGCAGAAGAATGCTTTCCACTGAAAGCATTTCAACATATTAACCAAAGGTTAGTCTATTTATTTCTCTCCCGCTATCGTATTGTTAGTTAAAATTGATGTTTATTCTAATCACTGTTCTAACGGAAAATTAAAATGGCAGTGACACATTCCAAATATTATTGTCCTTAATATCTCTTAGCTTACTTTTAAAACGTCCACAAACAGGTACATTTTTCCTTTTACTCATTTCTCCAAGATGAATCGATTCCCTGAAAAAAGGAGAGTAGTACCATTGTCAGGCTAATAAACATGCACATTTATTCACAAGAATGATGGTTAGATTATAAAATAGAGCTATTGTATAATGATTCCATGTTTAAATGTGTCATTATGGTACAGTATTGTTGACTATGTGACTGTTTTAAGTGTACCTATGCCTTGAGCCTCCAAAATATTATTAAAATTAACTGAATGTAAAATAACATTCATGTTTTACTAATCCTAGACAACCTTTTTAGATGCATCATGATTTTAGACTGTCTCCTCGGAATACTTATCAAAAGCCTAAAAATCATCGGCCTACTGAAGTGAAATAAAACTTAAGCCCTACCCTTCCTGGTCAATCGCCTTTTATGGTGTTTAAATAATGTGTTAATCGAGGCATTGTTGCCTTTCGCGAAAGAATTTCTTTGGGCAACTGTTTGCTTCCATTTACATTGAAATATGGCCTGCCTGCCAGCCTAATCGGGTTTTATTATCCCTTATGCATATTTGGTTTCAAGTCATTCGTAACGGAACCTTATAATTTGTGGATGAGTCATACATCCCCGTGTAGGTCGTGCAAGGGTTTTCCACCAATTTTCTTCAAATCCCGGTTATTTTTGCAAGAGTTTACCTGCATTCGGCCCGGGTATTCAAACTTTCAAACTCTCGAGCGCTCAGTGCTCACTGAAAATGTATGCACACATACCATTCATGAGAACCTGACGTGCGGAAAAGGGTATTTACCACTGCAGCAATAATTTAGGTGGAGCAAAAAGCGAAACATGACCACGAGTTAATTTTTCCCGCAGTTTCCACGTGGATGTCCCAGAGACGCACAAGTTTCCCCATCTCTCGAGCCCCACCACTCCATCCCTCTATTTTCCCACCCTACCCCCCTCCCCAACCCCGTCAACTCCACCCACATCTACGTCCCCACAACCATCTCTCCCCACTCCATTCCCCGTTGGCAGAGGGAGCTCGGGCCCCTTCCCTAAAAGCTTCGGCAACACCAAACGCACACCTCCCCAACCATTCCCGCGCCACCCCCTTTACCAGCCTCCTGTCCTCCCACCCGTCCAACTCGCCTAGTCAGCAGCCCCCCCCCTCATGTCCCGGCACCCCCAACACTTGCGATCCCCGCTCCCACGCGCCCGCCCGTATTTCCCGTCCCCCGCGCTCTCCCCCTCGCCCGTACCGTTCCATCTCCCTCCCCCTTTTCGCTCTCCACCTTCCTTGGTTCCCCTGCTCCCTTCAACCGTCCCGTCGGGGCCGCTTCCAATGCTTCCATTAAGACTTTAATTAAATCATACCTCTCCCGCCGTCTCCCTCCCCTTCTATCCTCCTCTTTCGTAGACAACCGAGCGCCCTTCATCATACCCTTCTCTCTCTCTCTCTTACTTTCTCCCTCTCTCCCCACCCCGCCCCCTCACTTTCTCCCTCGAATTTTCATCACATCCCCTCCAATGGATGTTTTGGTTCTATATTAATCGTACCAGGTCCATCCAGAGTTTTTTTCGTGAAGACACCTGTCGGACGCTGTTCATCTGACCGATTCGATATTATTTTTTATTTTCAATTTCTCTGCCAAGCTCATTGTTGATGCATGGTGACGTATTAGACCGCAAACTTTTTAATGTACCAGGCTGAGGGATAATTTTCACATCATATACATTTATGGATTATCATTTGCTTTCTTTACATTCCCTTCTCAGCCATGTAAATGAATGAATTGATGTCCACAAAGGGTTATGATATTTGCCCTTTTGAGTAAATTAACTGAACGTCTCTTTCCTATACATTTTCATTTCTCTCTCATCGTTGACAGTTTTTTCTGCGTTAATATGCATCCAAAAAAATCATGAAAGACCTGTTAAATCGACTTCATGGTCACTTTAAGACTGCAGTGCCCAATCTTGGATTCGTTCTCAAAAACGGCTTCATAACAGTAATTAAAACAGAGTCAGCTGTTTTTTTAAAGTTGCTCTTATGACCCACTTATGATCGCCTTGACTTTTTAGATGTATTTTAAAATTGAAACGGCAGGGAATACAAAAAGAGTCACTGATATAAAAGGAGAGAGGTTCGATGGGTAGTGAAAATATAGAGACATTTGCAAATATGAAAGAATACGATACCTTTTCAGCATATTATTCATGATGAGCTCATATCACTTCACCGAACTCTGAAAATTATTAGAAAAAATCTTTTTCGTGCATAAGTTGGATTATTCTTCAAATTTTCTTTCGCCTAGTTCTTCCTTATATTTTCCTCTTTGTAGAAGTATATTTCTGTATTTTTTGGAACGTTCCTCGACCATTTTGCGTCGTCATACCTATGTATCCCTTGTCAGTGTTCGTCCTTACCTACTCTTCTCTAACTCCTCTAAGTTCCCAATTGTAATCCGATTCCAGTTATCCTCACCATTACGGTGATCTCTATTTTAAAGCATATACATTTCTAGTCAATATATCGTTCAATTATATGTATAATCGCCTATTATAATAATATATGTAATCATATTATTTGTTAGTTTTATTTAATTGATGCATCGGGATATTGTTTATGTGTTAAAAGTTATACTATTGCTTTGTTCAAGGCTTCTCATGTAACGCATGAAGGAAGAGGTATAAGGATACAAATAGATGCGAAACATATATGATATTATAAATTATTTTAGAGGAAGTTAAAATAAATGGAAAAGTACTTTAAAAAAAGATATTTGCCTTTGTTCTTTACGAACATCTTTGAGACAACTGGACAGTTGAATTTCATCCATTTAATATCGTAAATGGCGAGTACGTATCGCATTAACCTAAGTCAATAATTAGATAGGTGGCAGTTAACAAAGTTATCCTCCGTGGTTGTCCGCAAGTATCAAAACCGCCCGTACTTCCTATGAGCTTGGACCTTTAGAATAGTTGTTGAGCGAGCTGTACTCATCGCAAACAGACTTTGATACAAAAGAGAACTGTCACCCGAAGTGACAAGAGGCCAATCGCCCTGGTCCTTGTGAGCACGATGCAGTAAGGATCAAGGGATCTAGGGGCTCAGCACTGTTCTATTTCCAATTCCTGGATAAAACCCCTCTCGATAGATGGGGAGGACATGCCATAAAATTCAGCGCCTCCCGACGGATGCAGAACAGAACGAAAGAAGCCACCCATCATCCCGCCTGCCCGTGGCTCGCTCCGAGCGCCTCACCCTCCACCCGGCCTTGACTCACCACCCCACCCCCCTCCCCCACCACAAGCCGATTTTCCGCTTCATTCCCGCCACCCACCTTAAACTAAACTCATCTCTCGCTCCCTTAGCCTCGTTACCCCGTCCGCTACCACGCCACCCCCCCCCCCAGTGCATCCCCTGCCCTCTCTCTCCCAAACCCCCTGCAAGCGTGCCGCTCATCCTCCACCCTTGCCTCTCCCTCTTCCCTGCCGTTTGGGAAACTTACGGCGTGGTGGTGGTGTGTGCAGGGGTCGGCCCTCTCTGGTTTGCGTGGGTGCGGTCGACGCCCGGGGGAGGCCAACGACCCTGCACGGCCGCGTTCGGGGGCGCGAGCGATGGAGGGAGGGGCGGATGGGTGGGGGGGGGGGTGCAGTCGGAGGATCTCGAGCAGAGAGAGAGCAATGAGTGTGTTGTGTGCGGAGGGAAAGGGGAGGAGGGTTTAGGGGAACGAGTTCATGTGTCTTCTCTCTGGGCGTGGGTGTGTTTGTGTGTTGCGGGAGGGGCGGAGGGGACGGAGGGCGTCATCTCACCGCCGGGAATCGATGGGGTCCCCCTCCGAAAGGTACGGGGGGGAGGGGGTTGAGTGCACGGGTTGGGAAGGACGTTAGGCGGTTAGGGGTGCCTCGTGTTCGACGTATCACCTGTGGAAGGAGTCATTTGCGTCGTCTGCCTTCGTTGAAGGGGGT